>NW_003852410.1:22257704-22280285 GCF_000181295.1 Otolemur garnettii
AAAAAAAAAAGACATTTATATTCTACATTTAGAAAAATTCAAATGTACCCTTATAAGATGAACCATAGGTATGATCCCACCAATCACCCTCCCTCCACTCATCCTTCCCCCTCCCCCCATGACATTTTCACTTGGTCTTATTCTAATATCAAATACTTCCTCAGCCTAGAAACTAGTATACAAGGAATGAGCCATATCACAGGTCAGCAGAGGGTGAAGGGACATGCCAGGGTTTACCCCTTCATGTAGAGGCAAGGTAAAGAAGTGAGAGAAAATATTTGCTTAAAAGTCTAGCAAATGATGGGGCAAAGTGAGCATCCAAGATAAAGTCTGTCGACAGAAAACACACAAAGGGACAAATTGTTCAACTACCATTTCTGTAGGAATTGGACCTGGTGATGATTGCAGCACTCTTTTTTTGTTCAGGAAGAAGGATATAGTCTCAGAATACTTCCAAACAGAGGGCTTGAAGAAGCCACTACCAACTCATTCTTGATCCATGAAATAAAACTTATTTTTTTGCACACACTGGGGTGTGCATTTTAAGTGATGTCAGCGTGTCAATGATCCCAGAAGGATAAAGCAGTCCCAGCTCAATCTAGAGATGTTCAAGCAATAAAAGATGTTCATGCTTTTCATTAATACAAGGAATCACCTACAAATTAGGAAGATCTCAAAATGGAAGGTACCTCAAGAAGTCAGTCTGTTTATTGGATGAGCATCCAGAAATACATGTTTTCTTAAGCCAGAACAAATAAAGGGTTAAGAAATAAGACCTACCCCAAATAAGCCCTAGCAGGATTTCTATGCATTCGTTAAATATAAACTCTACTTTGATAATAAGACCTAGTGATGGGCGTCAGTGTATCTGCATAGCCACGCCATGCATTTTGGGGTGGAGTGGTAAGGAAGACTGAATACCTTTTATCTGCCACAGAAAAATACCTTTTATCTCCTTTCTCCGAGCTGTTCGCACTTGCGTGGGTGCACATATGGTAACCAGGTCACAGGCATCCTATTGCACAGGTGCAAATGGCTAGGGGAAAGGAGTTCATGCATCACTAGCACCAGCCCCACCAACAAGGTTGGCTCCCCCTGTCAGGTTCCAGAAGAAGATGGCTTAACTGTATTTGAATAAACGTAGGTTGTTGTATTATACTTAATAAAAATAAGATATCCCCTGAAAATAAGCCCTAGTATGTCTTCTTGAGAAAAAATAAATACAAGATAGTGTCTTATTTTCGGGGAAACATGGTGTTTACTATGATTAAGATTTCAGAGATGGGGGAGGGGGTGATCTTTAAGTTTATACCTACATATGCAGATAGTCCAGTTAATCACAGGGGAAACAAAGTCAAAACAGAGGTAAGTTCAAAATTACTTTTTTGAGTCATTTATCAGTTGTGCACTCAAACAAGATATCAGGATGCCTTGGATTTTGCAGGCACAATTGACTAATCCATTGTTTTGTATATAGGAAGCATTTTGGGTTTCTATTTAATATTTGGATTTTGTAAAAATGTACACAAATATCCAGCTTACTGATAATATTCTCCTGTAAACACCTGATCATTCGAGCTTTAATTGAGGACTTTCATCCTAACCTAGTTACAAAAAACAACAAAACCACCCATGGATACTACAATTAGAAGAGTCTCGGTTATGTTCATTAGGAAACATGATTATGAGACAAGACACATCTCCCTAGCTCTACTCCACTGGGAAACAACATCTCCAAAAACCCTAAATATTCTATCACTACAACGTCTCCCCTTGGATTTTCTGACTCAATTTCTGAAGTAAACGGATGGTGCTTTGTTCTCCTTCTCAGATTTTCTGGGTGTGAGATGCTCTGAAGAAAGTAAATTTCGATATTGTGGGTAATTCAATCTTTCAGGGCAAAGGCAGCCGGGATCAAACAGAGCCTAGAGTCTTCTTAGGAGCAAATAGAAAATGCCGTGAGTCTATCTACCCCAGGGTAGATTTATGGCTTGGTGCCTGGCGAATCTTTAGATTAACACTCTCCAACTTGTATTGTCTAGACCCTGCACAGGCAGAAGATTAATGTCAACAGGGAGGCGGCCTGCACTAGATGTTGGAAATACAGAGCCTACCTTTGACTGGGCTATAGATCAAAAAAACTTTCCATTTAGTCAGAGTCTGGAAAGAGACTTGCAAATCAGAGAGAGGGATCTATGTTGAGAGTGAAAAAGCAAGGCTCCCAGAAGGAAAGGAAGGTGCTTAAGAACTCAAGTGGATGAGATCACAGCAATCTTTTAGCCTGCCCCGAGCAGCTTCTCGCTCCTGTTAGAAGTGGAGGCAAGGATGAAGGTAGAAAGCTTGTCCATGGTTACAACCTTTCCAGCCTCTGTTCCATGATGACAGACACAGGGTCACCGCCAAGATCTCACAGGCAAAAGTAGGGTATTTACTTACTGCCATTGAGTTTCTGCTTGAATGTGTGGGTTTAAACATTTGTTTTCATCAAAAGCAGCTTAAAGGGTATGTTTGGAGAGATCATTTACCATCTCTTCTCTCCTCCCCTGAGTAAAACATTTAGATGATTTACTACTGTGGAAGGCAGGAGGATTAAGATTAATCATAAAGTGCACTCTGTCTGAAATATGAGCACAGAGCTGGCTGGCACCCAGAACAGGAGTGGTTAGTGGTCCTGACTTCTAACTGGAAGGGTCACAGATGGATGTGGGGTGAGTTTCTAGGGGTTATAATTCACCTCTGGTTTTGATTCATTCTTTGGTTCCACCATTTATTAATTCTTCATTGTTGATTTGCTCACTCAACAACCAACTATTACTCTCTATTTAGTTCTGAGCTTGGCATTGTGTTTGAAGGATCTGACTATCACAGTGCATCTTACCTGCTGTCCCTCAGGTCCTTGACATTCTCTATACAGAGCAAAAATGAATATTTTAAAAGTATAAATCTAATTGCACCTTAACCAAGACCCTCTTCTGGCTCTCAATCTTATTTTAAATGACATCTATACTCTTGTCCTCTAAAGCTGAGAGGAGTGAGTCATCATCTCCCAACCTTATGTCTTACTACTATCCCCCAAGGCTATGGTGGGATCTTTTCCTTCTCAAAATTTCCAAATCCGTTCTCATGTATAACATTAGTGCCATGTCCCCTCTTCCTACTTCCTTTGTTCCCATATTTTTGTGTGACTGGCTCCTTTTTATCTTTCAACTCTCAGCTTAAATGTCACCTCCACAAGAGGCCCTCCTGGCACCCAAGTGCCTTCCTATTGTAACACCCCATTTTATTTACTTTCTAGTCCTTACCTGTCAAGTATCCTCTTGCTAATTTTTAAAAATTTATTTCAAAATATTAGGGAGATGGAAATGTTTCATTAAATGAATATGTTATACAATGCCAAAGTCAAGGCTTTTAGCACGGCTGTCACCAGGATAGTGTTTGTTGTACCTGATGGGTAAATTTTTATTCCACATCCCCTCTCCCACCCTCCCCCCTTCTTGGTTTCCAATTTCCTTTACATCTTGCTGTGCCCATATGTGCCTAAGGTTTAGCACCCACTTATTAGTAAGAACATATGGTGTTCTTCCATTACTGAAATACTTAACTTAGGATAATGGTCTCCAGCTCCATCCAAGTCTCTGTCCATTCCTTTTAATGGCTCAGTAGTACTCCATGGTATGTATGTGTGTGTGTGTGTGTGTACATATATCACATTATTTTTATCCACTCATGAACTGATGGACACTTAGGTTGATTCCACATCTTTGCAATTGTGAATTGTATTGCAATGAACATTTGAGTGCAGGTGTCATTTTGATAAAATGACTTCTTTTCTTGTGGCTAGATGCCCAGTAGTGGGATTGCTCTTGTTTAATTGCTTTTCCTTCTTTCTCATTAAAATCTAAGCACCATGAGAGAAATATAAATTGTCCACTGCCTTTTAAGCAATCAAGAGTGCCTGGCACACAGAAGAATTTATTTAATATGCATTGAAGTAATCCTAAGTACACTTTAAAATTTCTCACAGATCTGTTTAAAAATGCAGATTCCTGAATCTGGAGACTCTAATCTAAGAGGTCAGATGCAAATCCCAGGCATCTCCCCCTTTTTCATTTCTATATGTGAGAGTCTGACACACATGCATTCTGTTGTCTCTAATCTTTTTGATTATTCCTATCAAGACCTACAGAAAAATGTTGAGGATGGAATACAGACATATGAATATTTATATATTTACAGATCACATGCATATATTACCACATTATAAATATTTTAAAAGATAAGATTAAAAATATTTTAAAAGTAATTCCTAATAGTAAAGTGAGTCTTATATATATATATATATTTTTATTGTTTGGGATTCCTTGAGGATACAAAGAATTACATTACACTGATTGCAGTTGTTAAGTAAAGTCCCTCTTGTAATTTTGTCCTACCCCTGAGTCTTATATTTTTAAGTTAATAATCTGTATGCTTAATTTTAAAATGTGCTTGATAACAGTATTTTCACATATATATTTTTTGAGACACAGTCTCACTTTGTTGCCCTCAGTAGAGTGCTGTGACATCACAGCTCACAGCAACCTCAAACTCTTGGGCTCAAGTGATTGTCTTGTCTCAGCTTCCCAAGTAACTGGGACTATAGGTGCCTGCCATGATGCCCAGCTATTTTGTAGAGACAGGGTCTTGCACTTGCTTAGGCTGATCTCAAATATGTGAGCTCAGGCAATCCACCTACCTCGGCCTCCCAGAGTGTTAGAACTACAGGCATGAGCCACTGTGCCCAGCCCTATATTTTCATGTTATCACCAATATCTTAAGGTTCTATATATAGAGGGTAAGGATCATCATTAACAATAGTAAACATAAAAATAAGGTCAAATGCTTTTCTTGATAATTACTTTTTCTTCCTTTGTGTTGTCATAGCAAATCTGATTGAGTCATCCTTGTTTTTAACATGAAAGTGTCAACTTAGATCGAGTATTTTGCATTTTTCTTGTGGTTCCTTGTGTTTTCTTTTCTGTACTTTCTTCAAACAGGAGTTTCTTGGTAGGTGTTAATTTACTTGGTCCATTGTTCATTTTGGTAGAGTTAATTTACTTATCATTAGATAATATAATTATAATTTGATTTAAAAAGGCCCACATAACCTATATTATGTGGCAACCAGTAACAAGATGTAAGGACACCACTGTGCTCGTTTCCATGCTGTAGAATTCCCTACGAGAGCCGAACTTACGAGGTGAGTGACTCATGATGACAATGTGCATTGGTGTTACTGAACCCTAAATTTTATGATAAAAATATATATCAGGCAGACCATGCAGATTAATAAAAGATGAATTTGTATAGAATGGCAAGGCATTTTAGAATAAGGGTAAGGAGTCTTGCTTTATGAAGGCTTTATGCACAAGGATGATCACATGTGTAGCTTTTGTTTTGGTTTGTTTTCATTTGGTTTTGGGGGAAAGTTTCTCTTTTATTTTTTTAAAAACTAAAGTACCATTAACAAAATCGATTAGCTTGCAGGTATACAGGTAATGTATACAATGTAGAATGGTTAAATCAAGCTAGTTAACATCTCCATCACATGCATATTTTTGGTTGTGAGAACAGATCTGATCTACTCTCTCCGCAGTTTAAAAATGTGCAGTACATTATCAACTTTAGTTACAATCATGTACACCAGATATTCTGAGCTCATCAAATGGTGGTTTTAAAAGTTTACTCAGATTGCCATGTGGAGAACCAGAAGCTGATGTAAGAAACCACTGTAGTAGCTCAGGTAGTAGAAAATGGGCAGATAGAAAATGTCCTTTGGAAATAAAATTAATGGAAGTAGGTGTTAGGCTGGACTGTGATGGAAAGGGAAGACTCTTGGTTGATTCATAATTGTCTGCTTCTGTGACAGGTGTCATTTCTTCTGACCCAGGATATAAATGTGGCCTCTTTCAGAATCATTTCCAAATCTAGCCCATTGGCCTCATCTAATATATGAAGAGTTTAGCTCTTTCCTGTTCGGGGTAAAAATTTAAGTATGTCAGAAAGTTATTTGGCTTGACTTAAGAGACTCTTTCAACCAAGATATTCCTACTTTTTTTTTTGAAAGTGAACAGAATACTTCCTAAGAAAAACTTTTATCAGGTTTCCATTTTTTACTCTCCAAAGCACAAGATTGTCAACAAAAGCATATGGCTTAGGAGTAATTAGAAAAAAAGAAAGAACTCAAGGAGTTAAGACACATTAGTAATACTCGTCTCCTTTTAGAAGAGTAAGTGAACACATACATTTTCTTTAAGAACTGAAATAGAAGTATTATAAAAAGTATAGAAAGTACAAGATAATAAAATACTTTCTGATATGGACCATTTATTGAATACTGTATAGCCAAATGCTTTTGACCACATATTATACAAACACAGACCATTGACCATAAAATGTCCATACCATACAGTTGAAATCTCTGGCACTATGGTGCAAGATGCTACTTAGCCATTTTGCAAAGTGCAATGTCTTTTCACACTGTCAATTAAAATGGGCCAATAATTCAGCTTAACAATCTGGTGTGCTGCCTAAGAAGTCCTCTTCAACAAGTCTGAGTTTTCCATGTGAACAATCAGTAGTCGTCAATCTTCACCATCTACTACAGCTGGTCCTCATATTGTTCAAAGCAAGTGACATTGTGAATTTTCCCAAGGATTGTTAATGCCAGTGGTAATACACTGGCTTCTAATGGTTTTAAATGCCCTCTGAAGTCTTCCATTCTTCCCTCCCCAAAAGTATGAACCTGAAATCAAAGTTATTAATAGTTTGAGTCTTGCCAGCAGGAATTTCAATGTTCTGTTTGTTTTTATAAAAACAATTTTTAATCAGCATTATTTATAATATGCTGTCTGCATGCCCATTTGTTTGGCATGCACTCCAAAAAGGTTGCAGAAGTCTTTTCTTCCTCCAAAGAAAGGTTATAATGAGGAATTTTCTTTGTCTTTTATCTGACTTGTTTAACGGACTTGCTAACCCCACCTGATTGTTTTCTTTTTCTCTCACTGCCTTATCACTCCTTTTCCTCCTCCCTTCTTATCATTCATCTTCTGTCTCTGTGTCTTCCTCCTGCTCTTTTCCAAACAGTTTATCTTTGAGCTACTGTATGTATGCCAGGCTCTGATGAAGACCCTGAAGGTCATATGACTAAATGGGGGAGACAAAGTCAGAAAAAAAGAAATTTCAATATTGGCAAAAGGGACTCTGACAGATACACATGGAAGTATTCAGGTGGCTAATGGGACTACCTGACTAGTATCTCTCCTCCATCTTATTTGTTCATTTAGTTAACAAATATTTATGGGGTCTCTATGAGCCAGACAGTACTAGATACATGGAGCTTAGTACCTAGGAAAAGAGGCAATAAAAATGCATAAATTTGCAATAGTGATATATGTTCTCATGGAAATTTGAGGGTCCTCTGGGATCATATAACAGAGGAAACAAAACATCTAGTTTGAATGCTGAAGGTTTGAAGGTGGGTTTCTCTTGAGGCCTTGACATTACACTGTGAGCTGATGGATGAAGGGAGGAGAGAGGTAGAAAGGCAGGGCAAGGGGCAGTGACCTGAGCACAGGCCCTGTGATGGGGAAAAAGCCAGTATGGTTGAGGAATAGCAAGCTAGGGGGAAATGTGTCACAGAAGCAAGGGAGCTAGGGAGCCACCAGGCTGTGCAGGACTGTGTAATTCATCCCACGGATCTTGACCTTAATCCCAAGAACCATGAGAAACCATTTAAGCAAGATACAGACAGCATCTTGCACCTCTCAACACTTTACTTTCTCTTAAAACTCCCTGTCCTTGACTTTCAGCCAATTTCTGCAATGGATTTGGCAGCTGAGAGATTGGAGATCAGCACCTAGGATTAGTGTATTGGCTGTAATTAGAGTTCAGATACTGACACCCCAAGCCAGAAAAGCACACTGACAGTGGAGCATGGCCTGAGGACTCAGAAGTCCACTAAAAGATGTGGTGCTGTGTTTTGGAAATTTACTTAGAGAGTTTTGAGGGCAAAAATCAACCCAGCACAACTTCTTGCCTTCACTGTGTTTGTATTATATAATCTACAAAACACTTGAAACCTTGTGGCCTCGGTAAGGGCTTTAGAAAGCACATTCAGATGTGACACCCACACCAGGAACTAGAGGTACATCCTATAATAATTGAGCACATGTACCTTATTTGGATGAAGTTCGCACTTTTCCCACTGCCTTCTGTGTGTCTGCTCACACATACTGTGGACTAATTAGATACCACCTTGGAGAGAAAGGGCACCTACTCCCTTGAAAGTCTTCGAAATTATTCTGAAGTTGAATACATGGTAATATGTCTAAGTCGAGCAGGAGTGCATGTTTCCACATGTAGGCATTGCAGCATCAAAGGCTATGCTTAAATTAAAACAAAATTCTTTATTTTTGTTGTCATAAGAATCCTCAACCCTTGAGTTCAAATCGAACAAACACCAAAAACAGCCAAAAAGCTAGGAATAGTTTCTTTCTGATTCCCCCACACCCCTCATTGGAAAATTCTTTTTAAAATATATGTTATGAGAGTTGTTTTCCAAGGAAAAGCACACTTCATCTTCCATAACTATTCAAAATTTTTCAGGATTTTGTTTTTGTGGGGTTTTTTTTGAATATGTACAACCTATATGGAGCAGTCACAAGTGCTGAGGTCATTATGTTCTACCAAGTGGCTTTTGAATTTCCCTTTCCACTATCACCTTCCTTCGTTTGGGCTCCAAAATCGATGTTCTTTGTTACATACAGAGAAGGAATAATGGTTGTTGATGCTGAAGCAATTCTTGTAGATAAAAGCCAAGGTAAAATATTCTTACTGCTACTGTAGTTCTACAATTTGGAAATTATTTTCAATTTTTTTTTCTTCATACTAGTCATAGAAATACGAAACTAAAATCAGCTTTCAGATCTATCTGGTTCTGGTCCATCCCTCTCTAGTGTAACTGCTACATTATAGCTGCTTGGGGATCCAGCTCTAATTTCACATCATTAAAAAATTCAGTGCAGAGATCTGTGAAAGTCAACAGAAACATGGTGAAAATAATGAATAAAAATCCTTCCTTTTTGGAACCGTATAGAATGGGAACTGCATGTTGCCAGATTATGGGACTTGTCTTAAATTTTTATTGTCTTCCCCACCCTCCTACTTAAAAAACAGACAAAGGGAAGCCTGTAAATACATAACTAATATAAATCCAGGGCTCACAATAGCCTTATCTCATCTCGTTTCACATAAAAAAAAAAAATCAGTTGTGATACCCAAAGATAGTTCAACAGAAATTTAAATCTTTTAAGAAGTCTCCCAAAGAATGGCTGATGGATGGACACGGACACTTCTTCACCGTGTCCCCATCTCTGTGTTTATCTGTAAATACCCTCCATTTCTTCTTACTGTCTCTACCTCTCCCTGAACTTCACCCATAAACTCCCCCTGCCTGGACTTTTCTCTTTGCATTTCCCTTCTCTAGTCACCTCTTCCTTAGGCATATCTGCTTTAGGCTGTCCTATCTCTTCCAATTCTCTTGTCTATCAGTCTTTAGACAAAATCAAAGGTGAGGAGATTCCAAAGTAAGGAGGCTTTCTCTGTAACAGGGTGGGTGAATTGAGGGAGGCAGGTACAACTGAGACTTGTGCTTTCCATATTAGAACATGAACATGAACCACCTGAGGGGGGCCTTATTGAAAAGCTGATCCTGATTCAATAGGTCTGGGCTTGGGCCTCAAAGTCTTCATTTCTAATAAGAACCCAGAGGGGTCTGCTCAGGGGCCTGAAAAATGGCTCCTATGTTTATAACACACCCAGTAGGAATCTGGAGTCATTGTGATGAGAGGCACACAACTCATATGGGTCCTCCCTATGAACAAATTCCCTACATCTGAAGAAGAAGAGAAAAATTATGAAATGTATGTCGTGGCTGTATGGCTGATTACTATATAGTTCTTTCACCTATACAATATGTTTGAAAATATTGCCTAATAAAATATTGGAAAATTAAAAATAAGCACCTCAGACAGTCTTGCTGCTGACGCCTGGATCACACTTTGAAGAGCAAAGACTTAGAAGAATGGTCAAGCTAGAGACCAAAGATAGTAGCTACAACACAAACTCCATAAAGATGGGGACCATTTCTACTTAATTTGCCACTAGAGCACATAGCCTGATACACAGTCCATCCTATTCAGTGATTTTTTTTTAATCTGATGATCTTGAACACAGAAAGCTCTGAATATATCCTTTTTTCTTCTATTCCTGTCTTCTCTTAACACTTGCAATGCCTGGGCACAGCTATATTTCTCAAGGCAACCCCATTTATTCCAGACTTCCATCTGGCTTGTGATTTATGCCGGATCCAGAGGCACTGAAGTACTTTTGTCTGACCCTTGCAGCCTTCAGAGATTCATTCTTTACTCCCAAGTACACTCACACCCCACACTCGGCCATAGCTCACATCTGACAGGCTGGTTTGGATCTTAATCACGGCTTCCAAAGTTTTAGTTAACATAGCTTTATCTGTGAACTTAATCAGCAGGCTCTCCACTCTATCATTTCAGCCATTGATCAAGCAACAGTCACTAAATCACAGAGAGCCCTGGCTGATCCCTGAAAGCTATGCCCAAGCTGGAGGCTGAGCCATTGATGAAACTATTTGGCATTGCTTTTTTAACCACTTATTTACCAGTTTTATTTTAACTGGATTATCTCAGAAGAACTAATAATCAGCAGTTTTAAAAACATTGTTGTTTGATAACAAATGTAAGACATGATTCTTGTTTTAAAAATGCAAAAACTTAGAGTGAATATAATACTAAAAAAGTAGAATTTTTCTTCTTCTTTCCCTAAGCTCACTTCTCTCCTCAAAGATACCCTGAAATATATGTATTTTTCCCTTCTGGAGCTTTTTACTTGCATTTTGCATCTATACTCCTTATATTAGAAACATATACTGCTAGCTAGATACTCATGTGTTCTTCTGAATTTTCCGTTTCCTTGCAGCTCAGACAGGCCATGAGACTAGCTTAGGCTCATATAGTGCAAGCAGAAGTGACATGTGTCCTTGCTGGGCTGATGCACATAATAGTAAGAATGAGTTCTCCAGGAACTTTCTTCCTTTGTTGCAAAGACTGAGGCAGCTCCATGTTCTAAGTGGTGCAGATCCACAATGATGGAAGCCTGTGTCCCTGAGAGACTGTGTGTGTTATATATGCATCATGAGGAAAATCTCTCACCCTGTGTGTGTGTGTTATATATGCATCATGAGGAAAATCTATCTTTGTGTTTAGTTACCAAGATTTCTGGATTAGTTATCATATAAAACCAATTATAACCCAACACATGTGGGTAGCTATGTGTTTTTTTTAAAGTTCAGTAGAATCATGGTCCTTATGAAGTGGGATCAGAGTAGGTTATTGGGTATGAAATATCCAATTTCCTTAAGTACCAAGTTTGACAGTTGATATCTCTAACATTTGACTTTGACACTTTTTATTTTATTTTTATTGTGATGGCACGGCCTCATTCTTTTGCCTTGTGATTATCTTTCAAAAATTTTAAGAGAGGCTCGGTGCCTGTGGCTCAAGTAGCTAAGGCGCCAGCCATATACACCTAAAGTGGCGGGTTCAAATCCAGCCCGGGCCCATCAAACAACAATGATGGCTGCAACCAAAAAAATAGCCAGGCGTTGTGGCAGGTGCCTGTGTTTCCAGCTACTTGGGGGGCTGAGGCAGGAGACTTGCTTGAGCCCAGGAGTTGGAGGTTGCTGTGAGCTGTGATGCCACAGCACTACCCAGGGGGACAGCTTGAGGCTCTGTCTCAAAAAAAAAAATTTTTTTTAAGAGAAATTTCTGTAAAGCCATTGATAAGTCAAAAATTTGTGTTTCTTTTGAATATAAGTTTTGTCATGGAATCAATGCAGTGCAGACAGCTTGAAATATCAGCAAAGTGTTTGAAAAAGATTTGGCTTATGAATGCATAGTACCCTTAATGGTTTGAGAAATTCCATTCTGGTGATTTTAATCTTGAAAATGAGCCATGTGAACAACCTGAGACCAAAGTGAAAGATGATAAACTGAATGCTGTAGAAGCGAATCCATCCCTGCATGAATTAGCAACAAGATTTGGAGTTACTATTCCAACAATATTGGACCACATGAAACAAATCAGCAAAGAAGCTGTATAGATGGATTCCATGTGAATTAAGTGAGTGTCAGAAGAGAAATCATCTCAAAAAGCTTGCCTTTCTTTGCTATCATGACATAAAGGTGAACCATTTCTACACCGTATTGTTACAAGTGATAATCAATGGATTATTTTTGACAACTGCAAACATTTGGCACAAAGGTTGGATAAAGAAGAAGTGCCAAAACACAGCCCCAAACCAAGTGTTCATCAAAAAACAGCTAATGTTATCTGCTGGTCCAGTGCTGGTTTTATCCACTATAGCTTCATGAAGCCTGATCAATCAATTACAGTGATGTCTGCTGTAACCGATTGGATAAAATGAGGGGGATGTTTGCAATTTAGCAGTGGATATTGATCAATAGAGGCAAGCCAATCCTCTTGCAAGACGAAGCTCAATCACATATCACACAAACAACAGAGGTGTGACTCGGAAATGCTCTGTCATCCACCAACTTTGCACCAACTGACTGCTGCTTCTTCCAGGCTTTGGACCACTTTTTGCAAGGAACAACATTCAATCCTCAGTAAGCTGCAGAAAATGCCTTTTGCCTTTTTATTGCCACTCACTCTGCAGGCTTCTTGCTGCTGACACACACAAGCTACCATTAAGACAGTGAAACTGTGTCAATAGTTTAGGTGAATTAATTGTACCATTTCTTATTTGAGATATAATAAACTAAGCTTTTTATTTGAAATCTGTAGCTTATTTTTTTCACTTAACATTTCTAGACATCAGTCTTTGTCAGTATATAGCAACTATGCTTAAGTTGTAAAATCTAGTCCTAGAGCTCTATCTCGACTTGCTAACAACCATCCACTTAACATAGAGTCTGATACAATTTATATATAAGGTAATATTGAATATATGTGTCTGCAAATGTGCATCTGCAAGTATTTGCCATTTATTCATGTGTAAATGCATTCACAATAATGATGTATAATTTTAAATGCAAAACACAATAATAGGACAGGTACTGAGAGAGCTGAATAGCATTTTCATGAAGAAAAAAACACTGAAAAAATTTCCCAAGATTAAGAAAAGTTAAGAATGCAACAGATCATGAAACAAAAGAAAAAGAAAAAAAAAAAAAAAAGACCAGCCTCTTGTCTTTTAGGAAACGGCATAGAAAAGCATCAATTTGTTTCCAGAGGATAAAATTTAGGATAGCTGATTTTTGAAGTGGGGAGGGCAGCATAAAACATGAAGAAAACATAAATATAAAGTCTATAAAAATGACAGAAGGTAGAACTCATTTTCAAAGGAAGATAAGACAATTGTTTTTACATTTTTAATGGATATGTTGAGGTCAGAGTTTAATTAATCTAGAGATTTTATTGTTGGCACAGACTCACAGCATAGGAAAGCTATGTTGAGGTTTTGTTTATACTTCTGATCCAAGGTTAGAGAAAACCTTTTGTCATCATTTATGAAACATTGAATATATCTTTTTTCCTCCTCTTTTTAGCATCTTTGCTTCTCAGCTCCTCTTCTTTAAGTTGTGAGAGGTCAGAACTCAGTGCAAGGCAAGACTAGCTCAGAGAGCCAAGACACTGTGGATGTTGGTTGTAGTTTGGTTGTCAAACATCATGTTCACATTCTAACAGTACCCTGATTTCCCTTTGAGGGACCCCACTTTATGCTGTCTTGGTGGGACAGAAAGTGAAGGTGCACATCCCTCCCATTGTGGAGGCATCTCTGTCAGTTGTTTCTTTCCACATCCCAGCATGGCAAAAAGTGAGAAAGAAGAGAAAGCAGAGGCCGTGATGGTCAGATCTGCCAAGACCTCAGCATGCTGACGCACGCCAACAATAAGAGGATGGAGAACAGGCTTCCATGTCCACCTCCTGCATTTCCTTTCCTCTCCTCTCATTTTTTTTTCCTATTTCCATTCTTTCTCTCTACAAGCTTTTCTTGCTTTAAAAATTTTCCCTCCTTTCCTTTTTTTGTTGGTCTTTCTTTTTCTTCCCAGCCTATCCTTGGCTTCCTTTGGTCCCCCAGGGATGCATCTCAGGAAATCTCTATGATCTTATGCCTTTTTTCTGTCTAGTAATCCCACAATATTTAATTCTCTATAATAAAGTTTTCTTTGCCCACTCTCATACTCTTATTCCATAATTATATTAAGATACTCAAAGAAAGGTAAATGCCTTGGCTGTGTTCTCCACAGACCAAGCTGGATGTAATCCCATTGTTTGGTGAGAAAAGAATTTCATATAACTCTCAAGGTTTCCCTTTGTCTGGATATTCTGTTCTCATGGGCTAACTTGCTTGGCTGTGAGAGATGTATATTGTGCCCAAATTATGTCATCTGCCCAAGATTTGTAACAAAGTCTGGTCCTGGTGCCTCCAATATTTAGCATATGATTGTTTTGCTCACATTTTTTAATCATCTCAACTGAATACTGGCTGGAGCTGCACAGCTCACAACAATTTACATGGTTTTATCAATTGTGGACAAAAAGCCCAAGAGCATCAAGCATTTTGCAGCTCCCTCAGCTGTGGCCTCTATTTCCTCTCTCTTATCCCTTCTCTATCTCCTTCCTTCTCACCAGTGCACTGTCTTGTATTCTATAGTAACAATATTGTTAGGAAAACAATACATAAAGGCATGTTCTATTGAAAACTATAGGCCACTGAGCTGACCATCAGAAGACCAATATTATTGGCATTATGTAGATGTCTGTTATTTTTCAGCAGAGAAAAAGATGCAGTCAGAAGTTCTTATTCTGTGCACTCTATAGAGACAATGAGGTTATACAAATGCATAGACTCAAGAAATATGATCAACACTCTTGTGGTTTGTATGACTGGTTTCTGTGATGAATGGCAAACCACTAAAAAAGATCAGTTAAGTTGAAAGGAGAAAACCACAGCCTTACCTTAGATGGTTCTCCTTAAAGTCAGCTCAGAGTATTTCCTTGTGCATTTCATCATGAATCTGATAATTGGCACTGCTCATGATGATATATTTTGGGCTTTCTCAGAGGAAATATTGGAGCTCATTATGATTTGGTCCAAATAAGTGGAAAGAAAGAAAAATATAATATCACATTTTTTATTTTTTTATTAAATCATAACAGTGTACATTAATACTGTTATGGGGTACAGTGTACTGTTTCTATATACAATTTGAAGTACTTTCATCCAACTGGTTAACATAGCTTTTATGTCTTTTTCTTAGTTATTGTGTTAAGACATTTATATTCTACATTTAGAGAGATTCACATGTACCCTTATAGGATGAACCATAGGCGTGATCCCGCCAATCACCCTCCCTCCACCCAACCCCCCCCTCCTTCCCCTCCCCTACCTCTCCCCTCTCCCCATGTTTCATAGTAGGGCTTAGTACATTGGATACTTTTTCTTCCACTCTTGGGATACTTTGCTAAGAAGAATATTTTCCAGCTCCATCCATGTAAACATGAAGGAAGTAAAGTCTCCATCTCTCTTAATGGCTGCATAGTATTCCATGGTGTACATATACCACAATTTATTGATCCATTCATGGACTGATGGGCTCTTGGGCTTCTTCCATGACCTAGCAATTATGAATTGGGCTGCAATAAACATTCTGATGTAGACATCTTTATTGTACTGGTCTTCTGGATATATACCTAAAAGAAGAATTATAGGATCAAATGGCAGGTCTATTTTTAGTTCTTTCAGTGCTCTCCAGATGTCTTTCCAAAAGGAATGTATTAGTTTGCAATCCCACCAGCAGTGTAGAAGTGTTCCCTTTTCTCCACATCCACGCCAGCATCTGTGATTTTGGGATTTTGTGATATAGACTAATCTTACTGATGTTAAATGATATCTCAAAGTAGTTTTGATTTGTATTTCTCTGATGATTAAGGATGGTGAGCATTTTTTCATATGTTTGTAGGCCATGCTCCTGTCTTCTTCAGAGAAGTTTCTCTTCAAGTCCCTTGCCCACCCTGAGAGGGGATGACTTGCTCTCTTCTTGCTAATACATTTGAGTTCTCTTTGGATTCTGGTTATTAAACCTTTGTCAGAGACATAACCAGCAAATATATTTTCCCATTCTGAGGGCTGTCTACTTGCTTTACTTACTATGCTTTTGGCTGTGCAGAAGCTTTTTAATTTGATAAGGTCCCAGTAGTGTATTGATGTAGCTTCAATTGCCCCGGGGGAGGGGGTCCTCTTCATAAAATTTTCACCCAGGCCGATTTCTTCAAGTGTTTTCTCTACACTTTCTAATAGTATGTTTATAGTTTCATGTCTTAAGTTTCAATCTTTAATCCAGTGAGAGTTAATCTTAGTTAGTGGTGAAAGGTGTGGATCCAGTTTCAGTCTTCTGCAGGTCGCCAACCAGTTCGTCCAGCACCATTTGTTAAATAGGGAATCTTTTCCCCACTCAGTGTTTTTAATTGGCTTGTCAAAGATCCTATAATGGCAAGTAGCTGAGTTCATCTCCTGGTTCTCTATTCTGTTTCATACATCTACCTATTATACCAGGAAGAAGTCCACGAAGACCTGGTTCAACTCCCTTTTTCTTCAACAGAGAGATCAAAAGACTTGGTCAAATCACACAGGTATTTATGGGCACAATCTGGTCCAGAAGCAAGGTTTCTTTTTTGTCACTTCTTTGAAATTCATGATAATGTATTTTTTCCTTAAAACTCTTTTTTATGCTTCTTTGCATTCCTAGGTCCTTTTTGATAGTTATATTAAAAATATATATTCACATTTTTACTTTTAAAAGATTGCATGCAAAGAATTATGCTTGAATAAAGTGTGTGGGAGTAGTACACAGTTGGATTCATTTTATATTGGTATTATTAGAAATGATGACAAGCTCAATAACTTAAAAGAGAACAAATTTATTATCTTACAGTTCTGAAGATGAGAAGTCTCACAATAGTGGTCAAGAGTTTAGGTTCTAGGGTCCAAGTAGCTCAGTGCAAATAACTACGTGACTTTGGACAACTTGCTGAACTGTTCTCTGATTCAGTTTCTGCTTCTGTAAAATAGAGATATTGATGGTACCTGTCACTTAGGGTTGCTAAGAGAATTATAGAATCTAATTCATATTAAACATGTAGAGCAGTGCCTGGCTGATTGTAAGTGCAAGGGAGGGGGAAGATTCTTATAATAGTTACTACTATAAAAATTGAGCAACAGAATTCCTACTTGGGAGCTTACAGTTGAGTTGTCAAGAGATGTCACAATATAAATTCTGTAAGTATTTAAATAGTTCCAATAAGATGAGTAGGCTTGGCATATGAGAGAAGGCAAGACATTTTGAGCAGGAGAGTTTAAAAGGAAAGCTCAAATCCAAAGAGAAAGTTGAATCCAAGCATGGTTTATCCAGCAAGCAAGCTGGACAAGTGTTAACAAACGAACCTAATCTAGTTTTTTTTTTTTTTAAATTAAATCATAGCTGTGTACATTAATGCAGTCATGGGGTACAATGTGCTGGTTTTATATACAATTTAAAGCATTTTCATCAAACTGGTTAACATAGCCTTCATGACATTTTCTTAGTTATTGTGTTAAGACATTCATGTTCTACATTTAGTAAGTTTCACATGTACCCTCATCTAGTTTTTATGTCCACATTTGTCAAGATCTTTTAGTAAATATTGTTAGCCTCTAACAATGACAGCTGAGTGGGAAATATATGTTCCTTTCACTGGGTATGAATTTCTTTATCATGTAGTCTGTCATTACAAGAGCAAAGCTCAAATCTATTTCTGCCATACTTGCAAACATTTATTTACAAGCTTCCTCTGTAATTCTGTGGCTGACGCTGCTCTCCAACTAATACCTCATACGTATGAGACGGTTACAAGGAGGCAAATGTGGCTATGACCTGAGAAAGAATTAACTAGCCTAAATGAATCAGTCAGCAGAATTACCCAAGACATGAGCCCATATAAGGCTGAATGGAGTACTGAGGCAGCATTGTTAGGCTCCTGACTTACCACTGGAATCTTATGCCCTGAAAGGGTGAAAGCACCTATATAACTTTTTAAATCTACTCCATTCCCTTTACCAGTGAACAGATTATTTCTCATACCTGTTATGCTAATTCATGAATCCTCTGGTATAACATTAGATAAAGTCATGTGCTGAGTACGACATCTCAGTCAACAAAAGATTGCTAATACAATGATAGTCCCATGTGATTATAATGGAGCTAAAAAATTCCTGTTACCTAGTCATGTAGCCATTGTAATAATGTAGCACAATTACTTTATTTAAAAATTAAATTTGGTGTAGCCTAAGTAATATGGTTGTTTAAAAGTCTACAGTAGTATATAGTAATGTCCTGGGTCTTCAGATTCACTCCCCAGTCACTCACTGACTCACTGATTCACCCAGAGTAACTTCTAGTCCTGCAAGTTCCATGCATGTTAAGTGCCATAACAGGGCCCAGTTTTATAGTTATGTTCCGATGATGATACTTCCTGTGTCTTTTGAGGACCCTGTAGTGTAAACGGGTTTGTGCTCAGATTTCCTTGTTAACTTGCTTGGAATTCAGCTCTCTTGAGTCTGCCAAGCCAGTTACCACTCATTCATTTGCTTTCAAGCTTCCAAAATTTTGTTACTACTATCTTTTCTCCTGTTATCTTTATCCTTATAGGCTTATGGCTTTTTAAACAAACAAACAGAGAGACAACTCTTTATTGTAGGCTTACCCAGGTTTTGAAAAGAAGTGAATTAGATGTTTGTTCAGTCCATCACCTTGATCCTTGACCCATACAAGCCCCATTGTTCTTCAACTTGCTTTGATCTAGTTTTTATTTCTATTGTACCAATAAAGGTGATTTTATATAGATTTCTGGTGACATCCATCCATCTAATTCAACATCCATTTTAGTTACTTCACTGAGCTCCTTGACTCCATGTGACATTATTATCCATTCCTTGAAACCAAGGTGTGGCTTCTGCAGCATGGTTCTTTCTTGTTTTTTTCTCCTACCTTTTAAAAATTAGTCTTGCTTTCTGGCTTCTCCACTTCTGAGCCACATTCAATCTCAATCACAGTGTTTTTTGTGTCTTTTATTTATTCTCTTTCTTCTCTCACCCTAGATCAACAGTCCATTGATTCTGTAACAGCCTTAAGAAAACCATTGTTTGTTGATTTCTCTCAAATTTTCATTTCTATTATTAATTTCCCTTTGAGTTTTTTCTTACATATCCAATTATGTATTTTCCTTGGAGAATATTCTACTTTATATAATATAGTTATTATTCATCTTTTCTTTTTTTTTTCTCTATAGAGATGGCATCCCCTTTTGTTGCCCAGGCTGGAGTACAATGGTGAAATCTTAGCTTACTGCCGCCTCAAACTCCTAGTCTCAAGCAATATTCCCACCTCAGCCTTCCAAGTAGCTGGAGCTACAGGTGTGTGCCACCACCACACTTGGTTAATTTTTAAATTTATTTGTAGATAGGGAGGATTTGCTATGTTGCCCAGGCTGGTCTCAAACTCTTGTTCTCAAACAATCCTCCTGCTTTGCCTCCCAAAATACTGGGATTAACAGAAGTGAGCCACTGTGTCCAGCTGGTTATTGCATATCTTACTGTATCTTCATTTTCTTTTTATGCTCCTAAACCTATTAAGGATGGAAACTGTGTATGTCTTGCTCACCATTATTGTCCTAGCATAGTACCTGTCATATGGTACAGTCTCAATAATTTGTATTGAATTAATGAATATATACGCATATATAAAGACACTGTATCTGAATATAATTTAGAGTCTTGGCCTCTTACTCCCCAGTCTTCACCATATCTTGCCCTTTCTCTAGGACTGAATTAGGGACTTTCAGATTACTGAAGACTGGCATGGATCCTACCTTTTTTTGTTTGTTTGTTTGTTTGTTTGCTATATTGTGCCCTTATTAAACCTTTAGGGAAAAGATTCAACCAGTTGGTAACAAAATTTAAAATCAATGAGGGAAAAATTCATAAATTATATTAAAAGAGTTGAGTAAGAGTTTCTAAAACATTCATTCAACTTGTAAAGAACAAAATCTAAATTATCAGCATTTAAGTTCTTTCCAAAAAGAACTTAATTGATTTTAGAATTAATACAGAACAGTGGTTTTTCATTTTTTCATTTTCTATAGACTTTCATAAGGAAGAAAAGGCCCCATAAGACTGACCAGGCATTTAATCATAGGTTTCTGCCTAGATCTGGGGTCTACATTAACTCTCAACATCTTTATTTGTGGAAATATTATTTGGGGCATCCAGGTAGAGCAGCACTGAAAACCAAGGGATTCCCGACAGCCTCCTGGCCTGATGTTTCTCTTTTAGTTTCTCACATTGCCTAAGGAGAGTAAGCCAAAGATTATTGAAAAGAAAACAAGGCTTTGCCAGGTAGTGTGATATGGAAAGCCAGTGTTGGCTCTTCAGGGAATTACATCTCCCCCACTGTTGAAACAGCCTTGCTTTATCATGTGTTGAAATCATATTTTAGATTCCCAGCCATGCTTCCATGTCTCTTGTGGCTGAGCCAGTCTCTGATGTTGAGTTCAACTGGGCCTAGATCAAAAACCTATTTAGTCCAAAGTGCATTTGAACCTAGGTACTAGCTCTTCCTGGCCAATGAAACAACTTTATGGGAGTCTCCCTCTTTTTTTTTTCAATTTAAAAAGCCACAATTAGCTTGATAATAACTGATACAATTTGGTCACTAAAATAGTCTAAGACATTTTATTCATATTCATTTTGAAGAGCTATACTGTACACTGAATGCTGATCTAGGTACTTTAGATGTTGTAGAAAATAAACAGAAAATCTGGAGGAAGATAAAATGAATACAATGAAAATCCAATATTTTTGATAAAATAAATGGTGTGATGTGATAGAAAACATCTTAGAGTAGATGTCTGCATGTAGGGTCTTTAGACCAATGTGATTATGGAAGACTTACTTCTCTGAGGAGGAACTTTCAAACTGAAATCACAGACTCAGGAAATAGCATTCTGTGGGGGAAATAGAACCTCAAATCTAGGCCATCAGAGAAGCTGATATGCAGGCAGCGCTATAAGGCCAGTATGGCTGGGTGTAATGGGGACGATGTCTGGTGGTAATGTTAGAAAGGTGGGTAGAACTTGGAACATGTGGGATGGTGGGGCTCAAAGACTCTCCTGGAAGTCACTAAAACCTTCCAATGAGTCCACAAAGTTCAAATAATTTTCATAATAGTACAAAATATTATTTTCCTTTTTCACATTCATTCTCTCTTAAGATCATAGTAGAGTTTTCCAGGAGCCTAGACACAACTTTTCTTGAATCCTTCAGATTTCTGAGGTCTCAGGTCTCAAGTCTCAACCAACTAACCTGAAATTCTATACCAAGACAGGTGCCTACAAGGAAAGATGGTACACGCACCACACAGCTCTAGGAAAAATTTCAGCTAAATGTTTTTAATGAATGAGCTCAAGCTGAAGGTGGCTAACATGAGAATGTGGACTGCTAGGAGGTGCACACTCAAGGGTGCTTGATACCACTCACGGGCTTTTTTTCATGGATCACAATGGGTATTAATGAGAAAGATTAGAGGCAGGTGAGAGAGTCCACAGGAACTCTTCCTTATGGTGCAGGCATGGAAGAGGGAAATAGCAACCTTTCTGGGAAAGGCATGAAGCCTCACTCAGGTCCTATCAGACTAGGAATTTAAAATAAATATGGTTAAAATGTGAAAGTTTCTAGTAGAAAAATGGATAACACGCAATATCATATAAGGAACTTTAGCAGAGAGATTAGTATCGTAAGAAACAAATGTAAATGCTAAAAATGCAAACCAGATTACAAAGTACCTTTGATTCTTCTTAGTAAAGTATCACAAAGATGAAGAAACAGGAATCTGATGTACTCAGTTCTAATGGAAAGCCAGTAGATGATCTAATACATACCTACATAAGATAAAAACTCAATTCAAGGTGGAGGGTTGGGGAATGAGGGAGCAGGGAGAGGGAAGAGGAAAGGGAATGGGGGGGTCACAGTGTATAGTGCACTTCTTGGGGGTGGGACACAATTATAAGTGGGACTTTATCCAGCAAACGCAAACAGTGTAACCTAATTCTTTGTACCCTCAATGAACCTGAAACAATAAATTTTAAAAAGTGCCTTTGACAAACTCATCTGCAAACTTAATATACGTGAGGAAAGAATCAGTGAAATTAAAAATTGGCCAATAGAAATCACCCAATCTGAAATACTAAAGAAGACAAGAAGAAATCAGAAAAGACAAAACACTGAGTGGGGAAAAGATTCCCTGTTTAACAAATGGTGCTGGGTGAACTGGCTGGCAACCTGTAGAAGACTGAAACTGGACCCACACCTTTCACCATTAACTAAGTTAG
>NW_003852410.1:22281304-22283656 GCF_000181295.1 Otolemur garnettii
GTGAATCTTTCTATGAGTAGAATATGAATGTTTTGACATAATAACTAAGAAAGTTACATGAAGGCTATGTTAACCAGTTTGATGGAAGTGTCTTGGATTTTCTATGAAAACACCACACTGTACCCCCAAAGTGCATCAATGTACACAGTTACCATTCAATAAAAATAAAAATTAAAAAAAAAACGAATAAAGAAATCAGAAAAGATAGAACTGAGCATTTGAGAGTTATGGAACAAAATCAAAAGGTGTGCTACACCACATGATTGGTCTCCTACCAAGAGAAGAGGTGAGGAAGACGGAAGAAGCAGGATTTGAAATATATGGCTAAGAGTTCTTTTTAAATTAATGATGGGTACCAAACCACAGACCCAAGTCACTTAGAAGACACCAGATTTTAAAAACAAAACCACATCAAACCCTAAATATACCATATTCAAAGTTCTAAAAACCAGAGATAAAAAGAAAATCTTGAAGGCAGCAAAAGAAGGAAGAAACATACAGAGGAACAAAGATAAAAACTACAAGAGACTTCTGAACGGACTCTGCAAGGCAGAAGACATCGGGCTGACATCACTAAAGTGCTGAAAGAAACAAACTGTCCAAAATTATCACATGTACCCTGAACATTTGTACATTTATAATGTATCAATTTAAAAAACCTACAAAGAAGCTGTATCCAGCATTCTATATTTAGGACAAATATCTTTCAGAAATTAAATAGAAATAAAGATTTTTTTTTTTTCAGGCAAAAACAAAGAATTTATTACCAGCAGACCAGTTTTCCAAAAAATATTAGAGGAATTTCTTTAGGCAGAAGAATATAATACCATATAAAAACTTGGATCTATATGAAGAGCACAGAAAATGGCATTAATAATGATAAATTTGAAGTTTGTTTTTCCTCATTTTAACTTACTCTGTAACAGAGGTCTCCAACCTGTGACCCATGGGCTGCATACTGATTTTGTAGTCCTAATTTTGTGAGGATCCTTTTGCTTACTTGTGGGGTAAGCTATTATGCAAAGTATGCCCTTACCTCTTTTTTTTTTTTGCTAATTAGCTTTTGTTAGTGTTCATGTATTTAATATGTGGCCCAAGACAACTCTTATTCTTCCAATGTGTGGCAGAGAAAAAAAAGAGTTTGACACCCCGCTCTAAAAGATAGCATACTATCTAAAGCATATAGTAATGTATGTGTATATATTATGTAAGTATAAGGAAAATATAAAAAACATTAGTAAAAGGAGGGATGAGAAACACTGAAAGAATATTACTATACATTCTTTACATGCCACAAATGATACAATATATATTGAACTCTAAAGCAACCACTAAAAATTATTTTAAAAGAGGCATAAAAAAATTTCAGCTTGAATTTTTCATCTGATAAATACCAATAGATAGAGCTAAGCTCTTTGCTTTGCTCACTAAGTTTTAAGAGTGTAAGAAGGTTCTGAGACCACTAAGTTTTACAATCATTGATGTAGCAACTTGAAGGCCTGGGAAGGAATTTAGGTTTTATTCTAAGTGTGACTGAATATCCTTTGAGAGTTTTAAGCAAGGGGATTAGATGACCATGACAATATTTGCATTAAAAATAGATGTGGAGAACAGATAATAGAGAGATGAGGAATGGAGGCAGAAGAGTCACCCAGGCCACATGTGGTAATGGCTTGTGTAAAAGTGGTGCCAATGGGCATGGATAGCAGCGGCAGATTAGGATGATTTTCAGATGTTGAGTGCATTGCGGTGACTTTGGGATAAGAAAAAAGGATTAATCAACCTAGATTTCTAATCAACCTCACTGATTAAATTTCATCCTTTAAAAGTGTTCAGCTAGACAAATATAGAAAGAAATATATAAAACCACCACAATAATACAGAAATAATTTTTTTACCAATCCTAAGCAATTCTTTGCAGCCCTCTGCAGGACTCCTAGATTTTTTTACATTAGTAGCTGAAAGAGTATACATTTCTAAGGTCCATCCATGAAGGGAGGAATATGTTTAGAAGGAGTGAATGGTAATTAAAAATGATGGCACTAGGCCGGGCATGGTGGCCCACGCCTGTAATCCTAGCACTCTGGGAGGCCAAAGTGTCTGGATTGCCTGAGCTCACAAGTTCAAGACCAGCCTGAGCCAGAGTGAGACCTTGTCTCTAAAAATAGCTGGGTGTTGTGGTGGGAGGCTGAGGCAAGAGAATTGCTTGAGCCCAAGAGTTTGAGGTTGCTGTGAGCTATGATGCCAAGGCACACTATTGAGGATGACAAAGTGAGACTCTGTCTCAAAAAAAAAAAAAGAAAAAGAATTGTGGCACTAGATGGATAGATGATTTTCAATAGATTTTTTTTT
>NW_003852410.1:22290768-22293666 GCF_000181295.1 Otolemur garnettii
TTGCTAAGGTTCTGTCCTTTCAGCCTCCTTCTGGACGGGAGCTTCTGTAAAAAGCTGGCTGCAGTTCGCCATCTTGGCTCCGCCCCCTAGATTTTTTAATATATGCCAAGACTCCCATGTCCATCACTCCTCTCCAGGAAGAGAGCCCAGCTCTGCCCTGTGATGGCACACTGCAGTTCCCTCTATAGTAGCCTTACAGCGATGCAGTAATTGCCTTTATATCCCCAAATACAGTGAGCTCCTAAAAACAATGACTGTGCATTTCTGCACAGCATCTGGTGCATAATGGGCAGACAATAAATGACTGCATGAATAATCATTCATAAGTGCTTGATGAATGAAAGGATGTGTATGAGTCTCAGTTTGCTAGAATTTCTCATCATTAACAGCATGCCCTTCTTGATACCTGACTGGAATATAAAAGAAACTACCATCAGCCTACTATGTGCGCTATAAATTAATGTTTCATTGGATGAGAGATAACTTCCTGGATGTGACTCTGGCTTTTGGGGGCAACAAATAGTATCTGAAACATGGCTGGCTGGGGCAAAAAAGGCATTCTACAATTAGAGTGATGATAACTGATCAGTAGAGACTTTAGCCACTTGAGGCCTTGAATACTGACAGCCTTCAGAACAGACACCGTCCTTATTTTCTGTAATACAATCAATGCCACTACAGAAATGTCTGCTTCTGGGAGAACAATGGTGTAGGTTTCAATTTTATCATATTTTAAAAATCAAAGTAGAATACACATACAAGAAACATAAGCAGTGACTCCACCCATGCAACTATTAACCCCATCAATACATGGAACATTTCTAGTCCCCCAGAATCTAAGAGCAAATTGTGAGTAAAGGGAGAGAAATTGAGTAGTCAGTCTAAATTAGTGAAAATAGACTAAAATGTAGAGAATTATATCTCTGATTGCATTTTCATTTCCATCTATTAAAGAAGGAGAGCAATTCAGATGTCACCTTGCATGCTTGTGAAGCGGTATAATATCACTTGAAAGTAGATTTGTTAATTAAAGATGTAATTCCTGGGACAACCACTCAAAATTCTTTTAAAGAGGTATAAAAGTGTACATAAGATGTGATTACCTATATTTAATCATTACATTTCTTGTTCTTTTACATAGGGATGCATTTAGAACTTAAAGAAAGTTTTTTAATATTCTCCCCTGAACTCTTACTATATTTATGTTTCCATTTGCTTAGCAAGTAATTTTATCAGAGAGGACAGAAAGAAAAAATGAGCACAGAAGTAGCAGAATAATTGGAACATCAAATTAGAGCGGTCTGGGCTGCGAAGTTTGTACAGGTAATAATAAAGAGTTATGTCCTGCATTTCTTGTCCTGGTCAGCTGCAATATAGATAATTGGTGTTCCGGGAGGAGACGACCAGACTGCGGCTTTGAGCACCTCATGGAGTCACTCTCTGACGTGAAATGTGTCAACACTTGAAGAATGAAAACAAGAGGTAGGAAAATAAGGTCGGCCTGTCTTTCATCTAAAGTCAGATTTACTGCAGTAGTTTGAAGGCATCACCCATTTCTCTGGGAGGACACTGGCTAAGTCATTGCATAACTAATGTTTTTCCAGTAACAACAGTACCTTGCATTTATAATTTGCTTTTAACTATTCACTGGATTCACACGCATTGTTTCATTTAAGATCATTTTAAATGTCTCCTAAAACACACCTGAATACTGGATTTCAAACGTTGGTGAACCTTGCAACTGATTTTGGATGAGTCCTAAGCAGTTGTGGATTGGCCCCCAAGAATATGTCCTATGTAACAAGAACAGTGTATGTCTTTAAACCACCAAGGTTAAGAGGTTGACAGTTGACAGATTATTGTAAAGGCCAAGTTCCTTTCCAAGTCCCTCCCAGAAATCATCTGCACGTTTTTCAGATATGGAGTGTTCAGAATTGTTTTTAATTTGGAGCCAAGAACTTTGTCTTTTCAGCTGATTCCTTTTCTTGTTTTTACCTGTATCCCCTTAAGCTGGGATTCTAGGGAGAGTGATTACAATCAAACAGGTACTACCTTCTTTCTGGGACCAGCGAGAGAACGTTCTGTAAGGCAGGAGAATTACTGAGAGAAGGAACAGCATATTTTAAGTAAAACCTTCTACAGTGAGATTAAATTAGGCATTTGGTGGGGAAGGGAAATTGCTTGAGGGCTTTACCAAGTTTGTAATATAGGTTTGTGATTCCAGAAATATTGGTCAAGAAGGAAAATAGTTACAACCTGCATAGGTCTATCCAGCACTGCTCATGGCAAAGAACCTGAGAACAAAAGGCTACAGCTAACTGCCTGTCCATTTACCATGGCAGGACATTGGAGCCTGAGTTTAAGAGCAGACTGTATGTGATTGCTATCTCAGTGGCCTAGAGTGACTTACTCAGCTCTCTAGGACCTCAGTGCTCTCCCTGTAAAATGAAGATGTGTAGGAAAACAGCCCAGAGAGGTTAAACCACCCACCCAATGTCACACAGCCAGTAAACAGCAGTGTTAGCCTTTGAACCAGAGCAGATGTTACCTTGGCCTTAACTCTTAGCCTCAATGGCTTGATGAGGCCCAGCATTCAGTCAAAGTATTCTTTGCTTTAGATACAGAGCCCATAGGTTCCAAGTTGCCCAAGACAGTTCAGTCTATGCCTCATATAATTAATTTTTTTTTGAAAAAATTTTTTAAGACAGAGTCTCACTCTGCTGCCCCCAGCTAGAGTGCTATGGTGTCAGCCTAGCCCCCAGCAATCTCAAACTCCTGGATTCAAGAGGTCCTCGCGTATCAGCCTCCCAGTAGCTAGGACTGCAGGTGCCCACACCAATACCCTGTTAATTTTTAGTTTTATTTTCTTTCTTTCTTTTTTTTTTTTTTTTTTTTTTT
>NW_003852410.1:22293686-22314414 GCF_000181295.1 Otolemur garnettii
TTTTTTTTTTTTTTTGAGACAGAGTCTCACTGTATTGCCCTTGTTAGAGTGTTGTGGCATCATAGCTCACAGCAACCTCCAACTCTTGGGCATAACCAATTCTCTTGCCTTAGCCTCCCAAGTAGCTGGGACCACAGGCACCTGTCACAATGCCTGGCTACTTTTAGTTGCAGTTGTCATTGTTGTTTAGCAGGCCTGGGCTGGGTTTGAACTGCCACCCTTGGTATATGTGGCTGGTGCCATAACCACTGTGCTACGGCTGCCAAGCCATGCCTCGTATAATTATTAACAGCACCCTCTTTCACTCCTGAAATTGTCTTTTCCTTGTTCGGGTAATAAATTCTATGGTGTCTCTCATCTTTGGTTACTGTTTCTCCCACTTCTCATAAGGCCTTATTCTTCCATTACTACCACCCCGGGGCCCCAGCACCACAGGACACCCTGAGCTTCCTCCACTCCCCTGTCTCCACACCTTTTAGGGCCAGGCTGTTACAGATGTCAGCAGAACTGCATCAGCAATTGCAGATGCCATAGCTATGCCTCTGCTCACCAGAATACCCTTCAGTCATCTTTGGGTCCCTTGGCCCACTCTCCCATTATGCTCTGACTCCCACTGCTCACACAGTGTTCTTACCGTGGGGATGTTCTCGTGACCACTGTAGATGCAGCTTCTGGCATTTGTCTTTTATTTCTATGCATCCCCTGATTCCAGAATACTCCCTGCTTTGTTTTCTAAACATCCTGACTTGGCTTTGTGATTCTGTTTCCATTCACGAGAAGCTCATGATCACAAATTATGAGGCATACAATATTCTTAAGCTGGGTGTCCTTCCGTAGAGAGATACTGTTCACCCACTACAAGGAAGGAGAATACTGGATACATGTTCTCCACTGAAAATCTCATTTGTTTAGATTTTATCCTTTACAAAATATTTTTTCAGATAAAATAGATGTCTATAAATAGGTTATAAAAGACTTGCCTCTGATGTTAGAAACAAAAGAATGTGAGATCGAAACAATGAACCTATAATTTCTATCTGCTTAAAGGGGTACGCAGATAGTTGGCTCCCGTTGCATCTTCCAGGGGATCTACCTTCAGGGCAATGGCAGCCCCTCCATGGTCCATCCCCTTTGCTGAGTGACTCTGCTCCACATCTGCACAAGTGCCCGAGGCTAAAGATGCTGAGGCAGGGAGTGCAGGTAACGCCTCTCCTTGATACCCACTTCAGACCTTGATGTCCAGCCCTTTCTGCCATTCTGTAACTCAAAAGATCCATGCTCAAAGCACTATTGTACCATCATGGAGATCATTTTCTGAGAAAGTGTGTGCCAGGCATACAGTGGGCACGCAACACACCCCGTTATCCATCCCTTCAGCTAAGATGGAACTGACAGTGGCTCGTGTTTTAAACAGTTTGTCATCATCCGATACATTCCACAATACTGATTCTCATGATCATCCTTTCTACCTCTGTCCCACTTATAACCTTATTACTACTTTGTCCTGATGTAAATGATATGATTCTCAATGTCATTAGGCGGATGCCTGGCTCAAGGTCACATAGCTAGCCAATGGCTACCTCAGGCCCAAATCCAAGATTTTGAAAAATTCCTTCACATATCACTTTACTTCTTTAGAACATAAAACCAAAATAGCCAAAGAAAAGAGGTGGAAAATCCAGTGTGCTGAAAAGGAGTATTTGTTTCGATAGCTTGTTAAAAAAAAAAATAGACCTAGTGTAGCAGCCCATATAGCCTATGGCTAGGAGGAGTGAGTTATAGGAAACACCTGTAACGGAACACCTTGGTGAAAAGGGCATGGGGAGAGATTTAGTTCTAACAAGCATGAGAGCTCGCGAGATGAGAGCATTGGTGACTTGGCAGTCTCTACACCTGTGGTGTTGAGAAGCACGAGATCAGCCTTATATTAGGCTGGAGGAGAAGGCGGTGGGGAGCATGTGCATTCTATCTCGGCCCATTTACTCTGACTCTGTCTCCTCTCCTGCCTGCAGAACGCCAGCACAGGGTCTCTCTGCTGAAGATTACCAAGCTCTGCTAAAGACTAAGATCTATCTGTTCTAAGAAGACTGCTTTATTCTAAGACACGCTTTCTCTCTCTCTCTCTAGCTAAGGTAGATAGCCCCCAGCACCTAAGAGAAACTGTTCCTGAGCAAGGTGCTTAGCGATCCGTGTCCAGAACCTACCTAAGCCGGGCCCGAGACCTGGCCAGTCCTGGGCCCCAACAAGAGCGTCAGAAGCAGATTCTGACAACCTAGTATTGCATTTAAATGAGCATCCTGGCCTTTATTTCTGTGCAGGCGATTTAACATGCAGGAGGGAAGCACAGAGCGCTCTGACCATCACCACGCTGTGTTCGTTGAATGTATCTGAATGGTCGAAAGGTGTAGATGAAGGAATTTGGCAAATTTAAATGTCCTCTGACATTTCCTTGGTAGCAAATGGAAGCATCAATTTCCTCAGCTTCATTTGCTTTGTTACTAAAAGTATACTCCTCTCTGTCTTTCTCTTACCCAGTTTTTAAAAATTACATTAAATGACATCTTTTAAAAAGTGCCAGAACACTGGGGAGAACCACAGAATAGTCAAGTTTAACAAGAAATGTGATTTATATCAATTATCTTGCCCAATGGAAAAATCTAGAAAGGAGGGAAGTAAAGTGGAAACAAAAATATTTAAAGTTGAATCTTTAGATCCAAAAGGAGTAGAGTTTTAAGTCCTAGAAATGCCTGCTCTACATCACAGCCTCCATGGTGAGGGCACCCTCCTTGCCCAGCACGTTGGATTCTGTCATTTCTGTCTTAATCAGGGATGGCTGATTTTTATAAAAAAGAAACTCTCAAGGTTGCTCAAGGAAAGCAGAGGGCAATTTAAGGATACAACACACAGTGTAGAGTGATTTTTAAGAATATGAACTTTAGAATAAGACACAACTGAGTTGGAATCTTATTGCTACTAGTCACTAACCATGAGACTTGTGAGGGAAATCACGTAATCTCTCCAATCCTCAATTTAATCACCCATAAAATGGAAATAATAATTGTTCTTACTTTATAGGATTGAGGATAAAATGATACAGTATATGCACAATACCTTGGGTATGTGTAACACTGGCCATTGTTTGTTTATTGGATACTGAGCTGAAGAGTTGATAGGAATGGAAAACACTCCACCTCTCTGGGCCACACATTCATGCTTTTGTCTCCTTTATACTCTTCTCCTTTTTGTTTTCGTTTATACTTTTCTCTTCATTGACTTCCTCAGTTTTCTCCTATCTCCATTGTTAAGGGCCAATAGGACCACTAGTCTTAACTCTACTTGACTATATATTCTGATGTTTGTCAACAATTGACTACAGATTCTGAGCATCTTAGCTCCAACTAAAATTCAGTAAAGACAACTTGATTAATTGCTGGCCAGTTAATTGATTGATACCCTGAGCCAATTTTTCCCTTATAATAAAGGGTAGCCATAAAGTTCATGTGCAATTTAAAATTATAAAATTTAAAATTGCACATGAACTTTATGGCCACTGTATAATCCAGCTAATGGTCACATAGTTGACTTCCAAGCTCAAGTAAGTGCTGCTATTTATCCTGACTTTGCAATTCGTGGTCTTTTCTTCCATCATTCCAGGTCTTCTGGCTTTTAGAGTCAACGGTTTCCTTGTCTAAAATCCAAAATATCTGTCACTTAATATGTTTGGGCTTCTTGTAAGTTCTGCAGACCTTTCAAAGGGACATTTCGAAAGCTTCTGGACAAAGATAATTGTGTCAAAAGGGAAACAGCTGTTTCTGTATTTGCAGAGGAGAATAAAATTAAAGAAATAGCAGAGAAGAGGCTCATGTGTAATTAGAATTGGATTAGAGCAGAGTTTGACTCACTACCCTGGAGCTGGATTTTTCTGCTTCTGTATCCAGCCTTTTCCATTTCTTTTTTAAATTTTTAAATTTTTAAAAATTTTTTCTTCTTCCTGTTTCTTGATCGTCTCATTCCACATTTCCTTTTCATTTCTCTGGGATTATTTTCTCCCCACTTCACAGATCATTTCTCTATTATTAGGCTTTATCATTACTTTGTTCCTTTCAAGATTCTTTTTCCTTTGACTTTTTTGTTTGTGTTGACAGTTTTGTTTTTGGCTGAAAGAAGGATACAGGAAGAACATGATCAATTCTTTTATCTGTTTCTGGGAATAATCATTTTAGCATTCTATGTGGTAAAATCTCACAGAACTCACTAAAGTCAATTTCAAAAAAGCATAGTATCAATCTCTTGCTGTTTACATGTGGGCTGTTTCAGTCAGTTTTCCAAATGTTTTAATGCATGGTCAGAAGCTGTGGTTTACCTCCTGACTTTGTTTGGGAAGACTGAACTGAAACAGCAGGGCTTTTTCTCATCGGCCTTGGTTCATGACCATGGCGATTCTTCCTTGAATCAGATTTACATTGTTGTGGTGTTTCTTGCACGCGGTAAAGTCACAAAGTAACTCAAACTGGAAATCTCTAAGTTCACATCTATCAGGAAAGATTTATGTGCGATGATAACGGTGCTACTAGCATTTTTAACTTTTATTATATATCAGCAAGAGCCGATCAGTATTTTTCATTGACTCTGTTGCACAAATAATTGTCAAGCACTTACTAAGAACTGGAAGCTAAAGGAGGTAAAAGTGTACAAGTTTAAATTGTGCAATTGTTTGAATTTTCTTGTGGAATAAGCTTGGAAAGGATTGTTAGAAATTTTAACACATTGATTTTATCCTTAAAAAGGAAAAAGTCACTAAAAAAAGAGTTTTGGTGTTTTTTTATTCATTTAAAAAAAACTAAATGAGATGTGAAACTGATGGGAAACCACAAAGGAGGGAAGAGGAGAGGGAGGGTAGGTACAAACCTACCTACTGTGTGTGTGAATGCTATTCAGGCCATGAGCACACTAAAACCTGGACGTAAGCACGGTGTAAGATATCCAGGTAATGAAAGTATTGTACCCCTTGAGATTTTAAAACTTAAAAAAACCAAAATGAATTTCAATCTTAACCTGAAATTTCAATTTAATGTCCACTTTGTATTTATTCACGTATTTGACAAATGTTTTCAAGCCTCTCTTGTGAAGTGGTCAGTGCTCTGTGCTACAGATACAATGATATAAAAAATTGTCTATTGCTGAGCTTAAAAATTAAGCTCAAAGTTATGGAGAAAATGTAAAAAGAGCTATGAGACCGTCATGGGGAACCTAATTTAGTTATAATGTTATGATATAAAGGTGGATTTAGACAGTCTAGGGGGCAGTTCTGACTGTCCTACTTACGAGTTTTATGACCTTGGAAGAGTGACTTTACATCTTTAAGCCTCCATCTGTGGAATGGACACACAAATATTTCAGTGGCTTATTGCAAGACTAGCACATTTCATCCATAGAATATGAACTTTTAAAAAGTATCCTGTACTGCTAATCCTAACAAAGCAAGGAGAACTAGGAAACCCAGAACAAGAAGTAGGAAAATAGACATTATCTGGAAGCATCTATGTTCATGAAATCCCAGCACAATACAATGCTAAGATAATTACCAGACTTGCTCTTAAATCTTTCCTTATTCTGAAAGTCGGTGTTCCTGTTTCTGAATGTTATGAAGGAAGGAAGCTCTGTGTGGACCTGGCCTTGTTTCCACCTGAGATTGCGTCTTACATCCAGTTCCACTGTTACCCGCATGTCATCCATCTTAGTCCCTGACATGCCTTGAAATACAAGCTTTGCCTGGGCCAGGTCTCTTTTCACATTCTCCTTCCCAAAGCCAGAAGTGAAATAATTGCTTTTAAAGTGTGTTTAGGGCTTCAGGAAAGTAATGGACATCCTGAGACCCAAATGCCTTTTGCTCTAGTAAGCCTGCAACTTGGAGGCAGGCCGGGCAGCTGCCATGGGCAGCCCTTTGTGTTAGTTCTTTGTGGTCCTGTGTTAGAAGTCTTAGAAAAGGAGAGTGAAGAGATGTGTAGGTACAGGATAAGGAGAGTGAAGAGATGTGTAGGTACAGGATTCTATCATCTTCTGCAGAAGTAGTTTTCCATATTGGTTTTTGGTTTTGGAATAAAGACCAAAGCAATGATGATTGGCAGCATTTTTGAACTGCCCACATTATGCTGAACATTATGTCAAAGAATGTTCTGGCATGTCCGTTTCTGGTCGTCATAGCAACCTTATGGGGCAGGAACTTTATCTGCTTTTTAGGGATGAGGAAGCTGAGCTTCAGAGAGAATGTCCCTTGTGTAAGGTTCCTAAGAGGTAGAGCTGGGTTCCACAACTTCCTATTGTGTCCACTGGGACACAAGATAATGAGATTGTACCTACAGATGTTTATATTCAGCCATTCACTCTCCCATTCAACAGTGACTTATTGATTATCTACTGTCTGCCAGGCAGAATTCTTGGCACTGGAGGTAAATAAGTGAGAAACAGGAGAAACTCCTGCCCTCATGAAGCTTTTATTTTAGTACAAAGAGGCCAATTTTATATTATAATTGAAAGTGTTAAATGCTAATGAGAAAAATTAAGTAGGAGGAAGCATGGCATACTTTTAAATAGGATGGTCAGCAAAGGCTCAGTGAGGTGACATCTTACATGCTTCAAACATAAGGCTGATCATTCCAAGCCTGCTGTGGAGAATGGACTAGGTGCAAATGCTTTTCCTTCCTCTTTAGAGAATCTTAGGAGGTCTTCTTCAGCATCTCTGAGCTAGCCATGTGTACGCTGACCCCCGAATGTTCGAAGACATATGCAAACATCCAGAATGAGTGTGTTTTTTCGTAGGCACTTCTCTCTTGAAAGTCACTGGGTATAGAAATAAACAAGTACTTTGGATTTGGAAATTCTATTAAGACCTCTTAGTTAAGGGCTGATGTTGGAATAGGTCTAGATGTGAATACTGGTTTTCCATCCAGAACAGGTTTGAAGATACATGTGAGATGCTAGACGAAACAGAGATGCTAGACGAATTTTCTATTTGGTCAAAAGCTACCAGAAAATTTACTAGTGAAGAGAATCCCTGGTTTCAATACCCTGAAAAAGGAAAATCACAAAATGAATCATTTGAAGCTTAAGTTTGCAGACTTGTTTCCTAGAATTCGACCAAAAAACATATAGCAACCATAGAAGATGGCAAGGATACTCCTTATACACATGCACCTATGTGTACCTATAAACTTACACACATTTCAGTGTTTAGCCTTTCCTCAGTTGTAACAGTAAGAATCTCTAAGATTGGCTTGGCACCTGTAGCTCAGTGGTTAGGGTGCCGGCCACATGCACAGAGGCTGGAGGGTTCAAACTCAGCCTGGGCCTGCTAAACAACAATGACAACTACAACAAAAAAAAAATAGCCGGGCATTGTGGCAGGTGCCTATAGTCCCAGCTACTGGGGAGGCTGAGGTAAAAGAATCACTCAAGCCCAAGAATTTGAATGAGCTATGATGCCATGGAACTCTACTGAGTGTAACATAGTAAGACTCTGTCTCAAAAAAAAAAAAAAATCTCTAAGATCAATGGGACAACATCAATAGGTCATATGGTACCAAAGTGAATGTGTGACTCAGGAAAGAGCTTTGGCTAAAGTAAACTTTTTTCTTTGTAGTTTTGGCCGGGGCCAGGCTCGAACCTGTCACACCAGTATATGGGGCTGGTGCCCTATTTCTTGAGCCACAGGCGCTGCCCTAAAGTAAACTTTTTTATCATCTTTTAAGAAAATGGTCAAATGAACAGTATAGATAAGGTAGCAGGAGATATGTATAGTTTTTAAAAATCAAACTGTTTAAAAGTGATTGGTACAATCTGAGCACTACTCCTTGGCCTATAATGAATGTGCTAACTACAAATTATTTTTATCTCTTGGCAGCTTCAGAGAAAACTTGTATTTGTTTGCTCTTAGTCTCTGCCATTGAAAGCAAGATTGCTCCGTCTCCTTAAAAAGTAGTGACATTAGGTTTTACAGTGATTCCAAGTGATTACCACCCTGTTATTCCTGAGATCTACCACTTGTAGGCTTTATTGGAACCCTGTGTGAATGTCCTACAAATTGGTTACAGATTTTTTTTTTAATTTTTGGTTAATATGAGGGTACACAGAAGTGGGTTACATTGTTTATGTTTGTAAAGTCAGAGTCGTCCTTCACCCAGGAGATGTGCCACACACCTCTATGTTGTATGTGTTAGGTATGAATTTACCGAATTCCCTTCCCCCCTCCCTCCTTCTTGAATTTAATTGTGTTTTGCTTTTGTGTAAGCCTATAGTTGTTAATTTGCTAGTTTCAACTTAGTATTGAGTACATGGGATGCCTGCTTTTCCATTCTTGAGGCATTTGACTAAGGAGAATGTTCTCTAAATCCATCCAGGTAAATACAAAAGATATAAAGTCTCCGTCCTCTTTATGGCTGAATGATATTCCATGGTACACGCATACCCCCATTTATTAATGCTTCCTTGTGTTGATGGGCACTTGGGTTGCTTCCACAAATTTGCGATTGTGAATTGAGCTGCTATAAACATTCAAGTACAAATGCCCTTATGATAAAATGATTTTTTTTCTAATGGGTAGATACGTAGTAATGGGATTATAGGATCAAATGGAAGGTCTCTGAGGATTCTCCATACTTCCTTCCAAAAATGTTGTATTAGTTTACAATACCACCAGCAACATATAAATCAATGTTTCCCTCTATTCCCACCCACGCCAACATCTGCAGCTTTGGGACCCTGTGATGTGGGTTATTCTCACAGGGGTTAGGTAATATCTCAAAGTGCTTTTGATTTACATTTCTCTGATGATTAGGGACGATGAGCATTTCTTTATGTGTTTGTTGGCTATTGGTCTGTCCTTTTTTTTTTTTTTTTTTTAGACAGAGTCTCACTATGTCACCCTGGGTAGAGTGCTGTGGTGTCCCAGCTCACAGTAACCACAAGCTCTTGAGCTTAAGCTATTCTTTTGTCTCAGCCAAATAGTTGGGACTACAGGCTCCTACCAAAGTGCCCGGCTATTTTTTGGTTGGAGTTGTCATTGTTGTTTGGCAGGCCCCAGGCAGGGTTCAAACGGGCCAGCTTTGTTGTATGTGGCTGGTGCCCTAGCTGCTAAGCTACAGGCACTGAGCCTGGTCTGTCCTCCTTAACATCAGCATTTCACTTCCCTTCAGGTGCTGGCTTTCAACCTGCCTTGCCCTTCACCATTTGTAAGTAGTATTAATTTCTGTTTCAATGTCTCCAGCTGTTTTTGAACCATCAACTCTGCTTTTACTGCAGAAGATTTCCTATTCATTACAGAATAAAAATGAACATGCCTCAGGGCATCTTACACTCTCCAAGCCTTCTTAGTGCTAAAGAAAAAAAAAAAGCTCCTTCTGTACCTCCTAAAACTTAATGTATTCTCTGAGCTAATTCATGTCTACTGGTGATATGCACATGCACACATTGCTAAAACCCAAGACACTTCCCAGTTTTGACCAGTTTCATTTATTCAGCTCAAATTTTTCAATCCTATCTGAAACAGGTCAACACTACAGACCATACTGTGAATTGTGCAACAAAGTAATTCTGTACTTTCACGGAGGAATGTTTTCCTTCCTAAGTTTCATATACCGTGTTTCCCCAAAAATAAGACACTGCCTTATATTTATTTTTTCTCAAGAAGATACACTAAGGCTTATTTTCAAGGGTTGTCTTCTCTCTATGCCAAAATGCATGGCGTGGCTATGCAGATATGCTGCATAGTCACATCCATTACTAGGTCTTCTATTTAGCAAATGCATAGAAATCCTGCTAGGGCTTATTTTTTGAGTAGGTCTTATTTTCGGGGAAACACAGTAGTAGTATATCACTCACCCAGGAACAATGAGAATTCTTATGGAAAAACCTGGTCCTTCACTGCTAGGCTCTTTCTTAGATTAAGTGAAGTGAAGAAAAGAATATGAGGCAATTAAAATTAATAGGAAAGTAATGCTGAAGTTGAATGGAAATGTTGTACACTATCTAGCAAAAGTCAAAAATTGAAGTCTTTCCAGGAAACTGGCTAGTAACTTAAAGGTTTCACTCTTCCAATCAAAAGATATTGGAGATCAGTGGGCAAGATCGCACATGGGAGAGCAAGTACTCCTTTAAATCATTCAAGTTCAATACCTAACGGTATGTCAATAAGCAGAAAAATACACAAGTCAAATAAATCACATCTGTAGGTCACATTTGGTCTGTGGATCATCAGCTTGTCTACTGTCAAAACTAGCTAGCTTTTAGTTATCTGGGCCAGGAGAAAGAATAGGTAATCTAGATAGTTTATCAGATTATCAGCTTATCAGTAGAGACAACTAACTCCTAAAAACTTTCCAGATTACATTGCATTTGGATCTTTAAGGTTGGTTCTTTACTTATCCAAATCATTATGCTCTTTCTTGGCTTTAGTGGAAGGCTGTTTGCAGAACACAACAAAATGGCATTTTTGGCTAGGCACAGTACTAGGCTGTAATCCTAAGTACTCTGGGAGGCTGAGGCAGGTAGACTGCTTGAGCTCATGACTTCTAGACCAGCCTGAGCAAGAGTGAAATTCCATCTTTACTAAAAATATAAAAACTAGTCAGGCATTGTTGCAGGCTCCTGTAGTCCTAGCTATTTGGGAGGATGAGGCAAAAGGATCACTTGAGCCCAAGAGTTTGAGGTTGCTGTGAGCTATGACACCACAGCATTTTAGCTTGGGCAACAGAGTGAGACTGTGTCTCAAAAAAGAAACAGATCAAACTCCCAAAGAAGAAAATGTCATTTTGATGTTTAAAATTCATTCTACTTCATCTGCAAGGAAGGCCAGCCAATTGCCAACACTTACATCGTCCCTTTCTGCATCACATGGTTTTATAACCCAGCATTACAAGCCCCCTTATCTTATACCATTTAGCCTGCAACTCACTTCTGAAAAAATATCATGTACATGGATATATATATTTGGATATCATTGTTCTCACAGATATCCACATATAGATTCCAAAGAAATTGGCTCTTTTCCAGTATCTCCTTTCATTTTTGCCTTGTATTTCCAGTAGATGAGAAGAGTGTAAAATCCACTCTTTGCAGACAAGAAATTCTCAGGCTTTCTTTTTCTTTCAAAATGTGTATTAGAACCAGACTCAGTCCCCAGAAGTTGGAGGAAATTTCAGTCATCATGTCAATTAAATGGTAGGGTCTAATTATTTGTAAGGATGAGATTATTTCTTAGATGGATGAGTAAAAAATTCCCCTGTAGTTGTTCTCTTCTTCCCATTAGCATCTCCATCTCTTAGGGGGTCAATATCGTGAAGACTTCCTTCTGATTACTGGATAACATGCTCAAGACCTCACACTCTGGCCTCACATTTTTCTTTTCCTATCAACACTACGTTGTTGCCTGTTCTGTGTCCCATTCCGTCAGATCCCATGTGTGGCTGAATGTCACCCTCGTAGGGAGTGTGTTGATATTCTAAGGCAAGGTGAGAGAGACTTCTTGGTGGGCCCCAAATCATACCTGTGTAGGACTATTCTTCAACACAGGATTATGTCCAAGAGATGTGCAATACAACATAAAGAAGTATTTCTCCCCCAACCAAATAACCTTTCCAACAGCAGTGCTCAAGGGATAGTTCCTACCCCAGCATCATCATCTGGGAACTTGTTAGAAATGCAAATTCTTGGGCTTAAACTAAATCAGAAACTGTGAGCATAAGGTCCAGCAGCCTGTGTTTTGATAAGCCCGCTAGGCAATGCTGAGGCTTGTTAACCTTCCAGAACTGCCTGAGAGTATTTCCCTCCAAAGCTCTGTTTGATTTTTTCCCACCAATCACCACAACTGTAAATTCCAAAGGAGCAGGGAGCTCACCTGCTTGTTTTCCATGAAACTCCTAGGCTCTAGCATTAATGCCTGGCACACAGTAGGTGTGTATTTGTGTCAACAGATATGTATTTGTTGAATATATGAACAAATACATGAGTGATTACCTAAATGCCAACTTCTGTAGTGACTTACAGTATATACACACCACAAATGTCCCAGCCCTTATGTTGCCAGGTTAGCTTGGGGTCAAGTAGGGATTCCTGTGAGCTGTGCTACTTAGGTTTAAGTCTTCGCAGCACTTTCCATCACCTGTATAACCTCCGGCTTGTTGCTTAACCTCTCTTTGGGCCTTGATTTTCTCTTTTGCAATATGAGGATAATAATAGTACCTCAACCTTATTATTATTTTTTAAGAATAAGTTTTGGTGGTGATTTTGTTATGATTTTACCACTAGGGTTTTCTCCTTCCCAAGTGGTAGGCCAGGCCACTCTCCACCCAAAGGTTTGGATAGAGTTTACCCTGCCCCTTTATAAGCATAATATTAAGAGAACTCTTGTCTTGCAGACCTCAGTCCAATGCCTAGTTTTGCTGTTATCCCCACCACAATTTATCATGTCCTTTATAACTGCTGTTCATATTTGCATTGCAAATAATACATTGTGAGAATACTTAAGTGGGTGCTCTTAATCTGGCTCCATAAACAATATCATTGGTTTGATATGATTTCCATGGTAAAGACTCTCTTTTTTCTCACTTTTTGACACAGACCCGTATTCCCTTTACCTTTACTAAGACCTCAAACCGTTGTCATGGTTAAACCATTAAAATACAAACAAGTTGCAGGATTCTTTTCCTTCTGCTACATGAAGTAATGTGCTATTTATTATCTCTTTCTGACTAATCCTCATTTTGTTTTTAATGCTAAGCATTTTCCTTTCTCTGGAGAGCCATAGGTTTGGCAGGAGTTCAAGTAAAAGGCTGAAAATACTTCTTAGAAACTATTTTAATCCCAAACAGTTAACGCTGGGAGAACAGGTTGAAACATATGTAATGTAGGCACCACAGTGTACCCGATTATCTCCAAAGGCCAAGAGGGGACAGAAAATAAAGGCTGTGCTTCCTGGAGGTCAAGGGTAAAGAACTAGAGAAATGCCTTCTTTGGCTTTCCAAGGGTCACAACGTCAACTGAAGAATGGGACAATAGGACAAAGGGAACAGCTTGATAACACCCAAATGGGTGTATTTATTCGCACAGCTCCAGCCTAACTATTGCAGCTCTTTTCCTGTCCACTGACAGCTGTCCTAAGTATTATAACAAGATCCAGAGCAGGGTGTCAAGAAACTCTAATGATGCACTGTACAATGTGGATGAAAGGTGACAAGGCAAAGAGGAACGTATACAGAAGTTTTGCCTCAAAAATCCTGTGACTTTCAGAAGTTCTTTGTTTCAGCTCAAACCTTGGAGCTGACACGAAGACAATAGCTCCTGCCTAATGTTTCTGAAGATAGACATGGGTGTCCCCAAGTTAGAATTACCTTCTAATTAAATAAATGCCATTTGGGGTATCCTTGCGGCATTGCATGGGACAGGACAAGATGTCTCTGGTCCTGATTCCCATACTTTTGTCCTGCCATTTTTTCCATATATTCACACATACAAAATCCTCAGTAAAGCACTCTCTATTACGGTATTGCTATAAGGCAGTATTTATTATTCAATGTCTGCAGTGTGACTAATGGACAATGCAGTTTTCAGAAAGGAAATACACTGTCACAAACGTAACACCACTTTGCAGGCTCAGTTAGGGGAAAAACATGGGGTAAGGTGGAGGAAATCCTTAGTATTAAAGAGAAATTATGACAAGCTGTGAAAAGTTCCATAGGTTTTTATACCACTCAAATCTTTCCTTTAGGACCAACGTCTATGAAAATACACTACTCCTGGAATTTGCCCTGTCAAAGCCAAACATATTTTTTTAATTGAATCTTGCTTGGAGAGCAGTGAATTTTTTTTCATCTGTAATTTGCTTTTTATGTGACGGGAGAGACATTCTATTTCTCTTCCTTGGGGAATTGTCATATTCCTGTAAAAACAATCAATGTTGGGCCATTTATCTCCTGCCCCCCCATCACAGTGTGATGTGGGATATAAGTATGTGTATGCTCGCCATACAGACTTTTCATTGCTGTATTTTACAGTCATGTTGGCAAGTGGCCCTCATTTATTTTCTAGAACATTTTGAACCTGATGAAACTCTTTAGTCTTTGTTTGTTGACTGTGTCCTGCCTGTCTACCTTTTCATGAAATAATTGCTCTCAGGGAAAAAGTAAAACAGAAATGGAGTATTGCTTTGTTTAATATTTTTCAAATCAAATACATCATAGCACACATCTGTGAAGATGCATTTCAGCTTTCATCAAATTCTGCCATGGCTGTTTTGAGGATTGATGATCCCTTCATATGGGTGTGTTTCTGTAGCTGATGTAATAATGCTGAGCAGACTAGGTTAGATTTATGTTCTGACTCAGGTGAAAAAGAAAAAGTTTTGTTGAAGGGAGAAATGATTGAATATCTTCACTCCTCAAATTTTGTTACTTGCAGAACAAATGCTTTGGGGATGGAAAATACATATAGTTGGGGGAATTTTCTTGGTGGAAAATGTGGAAAAGCCATATTCACTTTTCCCAGGTGTGGAGTGCAATTCTCCGTCAAGGAGAACATAGGCCCTAGTCACACATCAACATGTAATGGGAACTGCCTGCTTCCCTTTGGAGGTCTCTTTTCTTGGGTGGTTCTGGGTCTCAAATGATTTTTGCCAGCAACTGTGATCCCTTGTCCTTTCTGCCCATCTTTGTCTCTCATGTGTCATTTTTATCCATTTTCATTCATTCCCCAAAGCCTATGAACACAGCTGTTGCATGTACCCAGGACTTAGAGGGAGGATAGGCTGTGGTGAGGATTGCAAGATCATATAGAACATGAAGCAACTAGAATTTTATTGAGAGGCATCTCTATGTTTCAAAGTTCCTTGGCAACTGCTTTGCCTTAGTTTGGGTAGCTTATAAACAAGAGAAATTAATTGTTGTTCTGGAGGCTGGCAATCTGAGAGCAGAGTGCCAGCATGGTTGGGTTCGAGTGAGGGCCCTCTTCTGGGCTACAGGCTGCTAACTTCTTGCGCCCTCATTGGCAGAAAAGGGGAATGGGTGTTCTCTGAGGCCTCTGTACTTAGGGCACTAACCTCTTTATGAAGATTCCACCCTTGCTCCCTAATTATCTCCCCTAAGCCCCACCTCCAAATGCCATCACATTTTGGGCTAGGATTTTAACATAACAATTTTGGGAGAACAAAACATTCAGCCCCTTACATTCCACCCCCAGACTCCACAAATTTTTGTGCTTCTCATATGAAGAATACATTCATTTCATCCTAATAGCCCCCAGAATCTCAACTCGTTCCAACATCAACTCTAAAGCCTAAAATCCAAAGTTTCATCTAAATATTTAAATTAGATGTGGGTGAGACTAGAAGTACAATTCATCCTGAGGCAAAATCATTCTCCAGGTGTGAACCTGTGAAATCAAATAACTTATTGGCTTCCAAAACAGAATGGTGGGGTGGGCATAGCATAGACATTCCCATTCCAAAAAGGAAAAGTATAAAAGAAGAAAGGGGTGATGGTACCAGACAAGTCCAAAAGTTGCCACACCCTGGTTCCGTGGCTCATGCTATCAATAGGAATTTCTTATAGGCTTCTGAGAGTATTAGGTTATAAGCTCCCACCATATTGCTGGGAGTCCTGAAATATGGACTCCTCCCTGGAGTTCCCAGACTCCCCTAATTCTCTCTCTAAGTGTCTTAATAGGAACAGAGGACATAGTCAAATGGAATAACTGAGGAAAATTTAGTAAAGCTCATAGACCGGGTATAGGGGAACAAACCAGTCCCTGGTTTACAAATGAGATAGGTTCTAGGTTTGTTCTTAAGTTGAATTTTGTGTGTAAATTGTAACAGGTAGATTTACCTATTACCTGTAATGGCTCCTGTTTGTAAGTATGAGTCATATGTTTGTAACTTGGAGATTTGTTGTAATAGCCTCTGTTTGAAAGTTGTAGGTAACTCAGATATCTGTAACTCAGGGACTGCCTGTATATATAGTCAGTTCTATTATAACACTTGTTTTTAAAACATAATTTTGTTCCAAAACCATTGATCTATTTGAGATGAACCTGAGCATAATATTATAGCTCATGTGTGATTTCATCCATGAGAAAAGTTAGGTAAACACAGAAAATGACATCCAGTTGAACCAAGCAGTGTAGGGCCACACAAAACACACACGCATCCCTCAAACATCCACCATCAACCCTCAGTTTACCACGTTGCCATGAGTCATCCCATCACATCTGGCACCACACTGTTCTTCTGAATTTCAGATAATCCCCTCCCACCACTTCTCAGTAGCTCACAAGCTGCATGCCTTCCCATGCCTTGTTCCACAAGCAAAGCCCAGGTCTTTTTCAAGAGACAGTGACATGTTTATTGCCATATTTATGTATTTCTTCATCATTTAATAAGTGTAATACTGTCTAACATTTTTACTAAGTTCCTATCTTTTTTAGATGCAGTTTTTATATGTGTACCTCTCACCCCACTTCCCCTTAAGTCCCATGGATTTTTTTTTGCATAATTTTATAAAGCATGATGATTTGGGGTATGCCTATGCCACATTCTAGCAGAACTGACTTCATGTTGTAGCACCCTGTGGCTGGCAATGGCAGGGAGCATTACCACTCTAAGCCTAAAGAAGAACAGGGAAGAGGTCACCGAAACACGGAAGCAGAGAGGGTCCCTGTGAGAGAAAGATGTCTTGTTCCCACAAATGCAAGGGCTGCGAGCCCATGGTGCAGCATGTGGACAGCCTGGGGAGTAAACACCTGAGCTCAGTCTCCAATCTTTGGCAGTTATCTCATTTTGGCAGAAACCAACTGCAAGCCATTGGGCTCAGGAGTCTATAGTGTCAGACTAAGCACAGAACAGAACAGAGCAGGGTGGGAGGGTCTTCTTGTTCAATGGCATTGGGGAAATTATTTTTTAAGGAATTATTTTTATTTAATTATGTAAATCAACTTTATTCCTCTTTTTCTAGATCATATCTAGTCTGGGGGTGAGGGATGGTTGAGGTGTGTTTTGAATTCCTTTATGTAATATTGAGTCATGTAACACCACAAGAGAAGGCAAAAGAGAGGCTCAGGAAAAGATAATATTTTATCTTTTCCTTACAGGTCCTAGGGACAGGAGGCACCCCAAGCAAGACCACATGGGAAAGATACCAGGAGGTGGTGCTTAGGCCATGGTCATTATTGAGGTTTTCATGGGAAAGGCAAGGCAGTGCAGGGTAAACAGCTTAGGAGTAGCTAATTTGGGGCAGGCTCTATCTAAAGGCTATCCCTAGTTGCTTGGTCCTGGCTGGGCCATGATTACAGCAGAGGAATATTGTCTCCCGTGGTGCACCATCCAGTGGAGGACCAGAGGTGTGACTCTTTCAAAGGGCGAAAATGTCTCCATCTTTAATGCTAGAATATCAGAATTTTGCCTCAATTGGTTGGTTACCGTTGGATAATTTATTATTTTCTGTGCTTGGTCAACACAAGGAGAAAATATTTCTAGAACTTCAACTGTTCTAAGCTGTAAAAATATTTCTAGAACTTCAACTGTTCTAAGCTGTAAAAATATTTCTAGAACTTCAATTGTTAAAGCTGTAAAAATAATGTTTTATGGGGCTTTTTTGGGTGTGTTGTTGTTTTGATAAGGAATGTCTTATCTTCAGTCATGCTATGGTATAAGAGAGAAATACTAAGGAGGTAGAATAATTCACTTGCCCATGTGACGGTCCTCGGATAAGGAGGTTAATTTTTTTAATGGTCATATTACAAGATAGCTGGCCATGTTCACCTAATGTTCAAGGGTTGGGGTGGGAGAAAAGTGGCTTGAAACCAGTCTCTGTAAAGGCTGTCAGTTTTTCAGGTACCTCAGCTTGATCTGAAATTCAGAAGAGACCACCTGCTCAGTCTTAAGGGTGGTTATATAAAAGGATGTGAAAACTGCAAGGAATCAATTTATTATTGATTAGGATTTGTCCTCCCTGCCCAGAAACAGTCTGCAAACAAGAGGAGAGATTTTTCACATGGTCATGTAGAGTTAAGATGTTTACATGAGAAAAAAAAAACCATAATAAACATTAACCTTCAAAAAATGAGTAAAATATATTTTTTAAAATTTCTTTTCTTTTTTTTTAAGAGGCACAAGTTTTATTCTTTAGTAAGTAAAATTGGTCCTAACATTACCCTTACTTCACTGAGTTATATGCTAGGATGATTATGAATTTGGCTGCAATAAACATTCTGGTACAAATATCTTTATTGTAGCCCACGTGCCCATCGACCCACGGATGGATTAATAAATTGTGGTATATGTACACCATGAAATACTATGCAGCCCTAAAGAAAGATGGAGACTTTACCTCCTTCATGTTTACATGGATGGAGCTGGAAAATATTCTTCTTAGTAAAGTATCTCAAGAATGGAAGAAAAAGTATCCAATGTACTCAGCCCTATTATGAAACTAATTTATAGCTTTCATAGGAAAGCTATAACCCAATTATAACCCAAGAATATGGGGAAAGGGGGGGAGGATGTGTAGAAGGAGGGTGATCGGTGGGAATCACACCTATGGTTCATCTTATAAGGGTACATGTGAATCTTTCTAAATGTAGATTATAAATGTCTTAACACAATAACTAAGAAAATGACATGAAGGCTATGTAACCAATTCAATGAAAATTTTTCAAATTGTATATAAAAATAGCACACTGTACCCCCATGACTGTATTAATGTACACAGCTATGATTTAATAAAAAAAATATGTATGCTAGGGTGAAGTTAACCATAGTGGTTAACCTATGACTGGGGAAAATGATTCAAGGATATTGGTAAGTTAATAGGGATAATGGAGGTGAGGACTTAGATCCTAATGGAGTCTCACAGACTTTTAAAAGTTGAAATATAACTAAAATACTGTGAAATCCAGTCCCTTAAAGTGTATAATTCAGTGTTATAGCATGTTCACTAAGTTTCTGACTATCACCACTATCTAATTTCACATTTTCTTCACCCCCAAAAGAAACCCAGTACCTTTTAGTAGTCACTGTCCATTCTTCATACCCCCTGTCCCTGGCAACCATCCATCTATTTTCCATCAAGTGTGTTTGCCTATTCTGAACATTTCATATAAATTGAATACCACTACCTATGACCTTTTATGTCTTTCATTTAACGTTCTTTCTGAAGTGTTGGTCCATTTTGCACCATGCTTCAGAGTTTCAATTTTTTTATTTGTGAGTAACATTCCATGTGTGGATATACCACATTTTGTTTCTCCACTAATCAACTGATGAAATTTGGTTGTTACTCGCTATGGGCTATTATAAATAATGCTGCTATGGACAAGTTTTTGTGTGGACATATGTTTTGATTTCTCTTGGGCATATATGTGGGAGTGAAATTTCAGGGCAACTATTGATAAACTGCCAACTATTTTCCAAGTTGAGTGCAAATCTTTCCATCTACATTAACACTGTATGAGAGTTCCAGTTTCTCCATATCCTTGTCATTTCAGTGGGTGTAAAATCATATTTTGTTGGGGTTTTCACTTGCACTTCCACGATGGCTAATAATGTTGAGCCAAGTTTTGTGTACTTGTTAGCCACTTGTATATCTTCTTAGAAGAGATGTCTATTCAGATCCCTCACTCATTTTTTAATTGGGTCATTTTATTGATGGAATATTTATTGTCATTTTACTGCTGCATTGTTAAGAGTTTTTAAAAATATATTCTAGATAAGGCCAGGCGCTATGGCTCACACCTATAATACCAGCACTCTGGAAGGCTGAAGTGGGTGGATTACCTGAGCCCACAACTTCAAGACCAGTCTGACCCAGAGTGAGACCTCACCTCTACAAGTAGTCAGGCATTGTGGTGGACGCCTATAGGCCCAGCTGCTCAGAAGACTGAGTTAAGAGAATTGCTTGAGCCCAAGAGTTAAAGGTTGCCGTGAGCTGTGACACCATAGCACTCTTCTGTGGGTGACAAAGTGAGACTCTGTCTCAAACAATATATATATATATATATATATATACTCTAGATACAAATCCCTTATCAGATATATGATTTACAAACATTTCCTATCATTCTGTGGGTTATCATTTTTCACTTTCTTGATGTTACCCTTTGAAGTGCAAACATTTTTAAATTTGACGAAATCCCATTTGTTTTTCTTTTGTCACTTGTACTTTGCCTAACCTTGAAGATTCTCCTGTATTATCTTCTACTAGTTTATAATTTCATCTCTTATATTTAAGCTGTGATCCATTTTGAATTAGTTTTTGTGCATGGTTTGAGGAAGGGGTCCAACTTTATTCTGTTGTATGTGAATATCAAGGTATCAAGTTGACCCAGCACCATTTGGTGAAAAGATTTTTTTTCCTATCAAGTTTTTGGGTATCCTTTTTGAAAATCAATTGATTATACTTACAAGTTTCTAGACTTTCAATTAAATTTCAGGTTGTGAAGTGTGGGAATCACAGGCTCAAATATAGTCGAGGGCATTCAAGCAGATGACAAATTATTGAAGTAGGCCAGGTATACCTGGGAGCACTGACTTCACCCAGTGGTTGCCAGATGAGAATATGGGATAAGGTTGGTCATATCAGCCTTCCTCAAAAGAACAGAAAGAGAGAAAGTTAACAACTTAATGGGACATCTTAAGCAACTGGAAAAGGAAGAACATTCCAACCCCAAACCCAGCAGAAGAAAAGAAATA
>NW_003852410.1:22317139-22328752 GCF_000181295.1 Otolemur garnettii
GGAATGGGTGGAGGGAGGGGGATTCGAGGGTTCACTTCTGTGGTTTATCTTACAAGGGTACAAGTGAATCTTTCTATGAGTAGAATATGAATGTTTTAACACAATTACTAAGAAAATTACGTGAAGGCTATGTTAACCAGTTTGATGGAAGTGTTTCGGATTGTTTATGAAAACCCCACACTGTACCCTAGAAGTGCATTAATGTACATAGTTACTATTCAATAAGAAAAAAAAAAGGTTGGTCATATCTTCTGATTTCTCAAGAGAAGCCAGAAATTTAATTTTTTGGCAAAAGCACCTTATTTTTTATGTAGGCAACTAATTAAATAAAAAAAATTACTAACTGGCCTACAAAAACACACCTTTAGGCTTTTAAAAAAAATTTCAGATACACCTCAACTTCTACATTGTATTATCAATAAGGTTGCCAAGCCTCAGAGTTTAGGTGACTAATTCCAGGTTTCATAGTTAGTTTCTACCTCCTAGTTTAATATGCCAACCTGCTAAGAATTCACTATTTTCTTATTAGCATGATTAGATAGAGTTTTCATTTAATACTAAAATATCTCTGAGGCCTAAACAAATGTGTTTTTTTGGAGTTATGTCAGTATCAGTTCTCCATTGTCATTGTTACAAAGGAGATACTAAGCTGTTTTCAGAGGTATAATAGAAAGGCTCTGATTCTGAAAGTTGGGGGGAAAAAGTGCATGAAACGTAAAGGCAGTTCTCCCTCACAGAAAACACACAAAACAAACACTCAGCCTCTCCACCCATCAATGAGAAAAGATTGCTTCTTGGAGTCTTCCTTCAGTTGCCATAATTGCAAATAACTCTCACCTGAAAACATTAAAATTTACTATTCTCTATTTTTCTCTGCCATGTCCACGTTCAAAGCTTTTGTCAAAAGCAGACATTTCCTTTCCTGAGATCCTCTCAATATTATTGTTTTCTCATTCCAATAACCAGTCCTAGAGGGAAGTTTCCAACTCCTGTGACAGAATCTATTCAAGAACTATTAGTGTCCATCAATATGAAAACTCCCATTGCTCAACTCTTCCACATTTGATTCCCTTCAGCAAATGTGTAATGAAGACAGATATGGTGGATAATAGTCATGGGACTACTCAAATGCATAAAAACCATGACAATCCAGTAGACAGACATACTAATCAGAAAGAAAAAAATTATGATGAAAGGTATCAATAATAGACTATAGCAGAATGGAGCAGGGACTTCTAGTCAGGGTAGGTAAGCAAGACTTCACATTGTGTGGACCTTTGTACACCCAGCACCCACCCAGACAAAGACAAGTAAACACGCAGAGATTTGGAGGTAATGGGCTACATCTACATGTGGTTTTGTCAAGCCAGAGAACTAATGAAAATATTTGGCCATCCTGGATACTTTACCTGCTTGGCATCAGCCAACTACATGTATGATGTTTAGATAAAGAAACTGAATAATTGATGAATTTTACTTTCATTCAGTTCAGAAAACCCTCCTAATTTATTTCCAAGTAGTAGAAGAGAATTTGGAAGTAATCAAGAAGTTGTTTGGGGAAAATAAAGTTGTTTGAGATTACCAAATCTTCCTCCTTGGTTTCACAGAGAGGCACTTTGGTTATTTACAAAATTTGTTTATAACAAGTTACTTTTACTGTGTGATGAGATTCTTGTTATTTTTTCTTTGCTGGAAGACCTCACTGTTATTGAATTTTTGAGATAAGATGGTAGGTAGTCTGAGAAGCAGATGCCAAGTTGAGATTAAATGAGCAAGGATTTTTAATTAGAGGAATCATCTGTGCTCGAGAATGGGGCAGGAGCGGGGAAAGATGGGAGAACCATCAAAGGATGAAACAAGTGTGCCCTGCATGAAAGGAGAGGGAAGGAAACATTGGGCAAAAGCCTCTTAGACTGCTATGCCTCTAAGGCAGTGGTTCTCAACCTCTGGGTCACAACCCACAGGAACTGTATTAAAGGGCCACGGCAGTGAGGAATCCTTGAGACCAGGTTGGCTGTGAGAAGAGTCCCCTGTCTCCCAGGAATGGGGCTGCTTTAGTATCTCTACCATGCCTAGCCATTGTATTGAAGTAGCTTGTGAGAAGAAGGTGCAGGTGTAGTGGTAAATTTCAGAATAGAACTGTTGACTGTTGGTTAATTGTAATTGGAAGTTCCTGAGGGGCAGTTTCATGGCAGACAAAAATGGTAATTTTTTTAGAATATAGATTTAGATTAGCTGTAATAAGAGACTCCAAAACACAGAGGCTTAAACAAAATAGAATTTTATTTATGCTTCATATTGGAAGCTCAGGCTAGATATTGGAGGTCCAGGCTCCTTCTGTCTTGTTGCTCTGCTAACCAAGGATTGTTACTGAAACCAAGGTGTCAATAGGACTGTGCTCTTTTTGGAAGCTCTGGGGAAAAATCTCCTTTCTGCTTCTTTCAGCTTTTGGTGGCTGCTGGCATTTCTCACCTGTGATGGAATCACTCCAGTCCCTGCCTCGGTCATATTGCCTCCTCTTCTCCTGTAGATAATCTCCTTTTGCCTCTTTCATATAAGGACATTTGTGGTTATAGTTAGGGCTTTCCCAGATAATTCAGAAAAATCCTGAATCTAATGACACCTGTAAAGAACCTGTTACCATAAATGATAACATTCTTAGTATTTAGGGATTAAGACTAAGATATCCACAGAAGCTTATTAAAGGTATTTTAGTTTGACTCTTAAAGTAAAAATCTTCCCATCATCAACTCCAAATTGTGTAATTGGTTGAGTACTTTGAGCTCCAAGAGAGTTGGAGTAGAAGTTTATTGCTTTTTCTGGTAATGTTACTCTGACTTTCCTTTGGGCAAGTAACTCCTCCCAAATTGCAGCCATGTAATATGTGAAGCATGTAGCCTAAAGCTGGCCAATTTGTATTTTCCATTGGTTTAAGTTTGGTTTAAGAGATTCCCCCAAAGACCATGGATTCTTTTTTTTTTTTATAGGAAATATTGGGAAGGGGTAATTATATCAATAGACATAAACTGGAAGTTCTGATAACTCTCATTCTGTGGAATGTAAAAAGCCCTTCTGAGAGTGGCAGAAAAAAGAGAAAAAGCTGAGAGATAGGGGGGGATATGTTCTTGGTGGCACCATTTAAGTGCCTACCTCCAGTCATATCTGAACCAAATATACCCTCAGACTGTTTACGTGAGCCAGCAAGTGGCTCTGCCCTACCCCTGCTTTTACCTATTCTTTTGCCAACTGGATAGGATTCTGACACTTGTGACCAAGAGGACCATATACCAAAAAGCTGAGCCATTTGCTAAAGGAAATACATCAAATTCTAAACAAAGTCAGGGTTAGATCCTCATCTTCTCCCTTTTAAGCTACTCTATGAAGCTGCCTTTCTTTCATTTCACATAATTGCTGTTGACCAATTTCTTTTGATTCCACTCTAAAGTGGAAGTTACTTAGTTATTTCAGCCATTCTTCATTGTTAAAGATTGCTTGAGTTTTTATGTGATTTCCTCTCATCTAGCCTACACATTTCAACAGCTAATCAAAGAAAGATCATTGATGAACAGAAGTAACAACATTGAGTACCCTAGTTTTGTCTGCATATCAGAGAAGGCAAAGAAAGTAATTAAAAAAAAAAAACTAACAAGAAGTAAGGAAGGAAGAGATTGATGAACTTTTCTCTTGCTGTATCTGGCAGATTTATAATGCAATAAAAAAATGTGTTCTGCAATCATTTAGCCCATGTGGTCAATATTAGACTTTTCAGTCAAAATTGCTCATGTCTTCAAGAGACTCTGAAGCTTTTTATTTATGTGAAAGATGCTTGCTAAAATGTTGAACTCAACATTCTCCCTGAAGTTCTTTCAAGACTTTTATTATGAATAGTTCAGTTTTAAGAAATTCCAGATGACTTGTGCAAACCAAGATGAAAGATAGAGCACAGAAGCAGCTGTGCGCAAGAATTATGCAGAAGTATGCAAATTCTACCCCTGGTGGTGATGGAAATGTTAACCTTATGTTTCAGTAATAATAACTACACTGATCTAATAGTGAGCCAGGAGGGGCAGAGGGCATTTGGAGTTAAGAATTAAAAAGTAAAGAAGGCTTTTTGTCCCCCTGCGTGACATGGGGTTATTTGTCTGAAAACCTTATTGTTTAGTGCAGTTCACCATAGAAACAAATATTAACAATGACACATTCATGGCGTAGGTACCTGTCATTAAATGTAAACCTATTTTATAGAATTTGAGCCTCAAAGCTTCCATAAAACAGGGTACTGATTTATCTTTATAGAAGCTGAATTCTTGAACTTAATAAACCTTTTGACAGTGTTAGAATTCAGTAGCAAGTATGGGTCAATCTTTTTTTATGTTGGGTAGGAAGAAAAATGGTTCAGGAGCTTGAGAAAATGGTAAAGAGAAGGTTTCAGAGCTGGGCAAGTGATATAAAGTACTGGAAATAATAATTAGCTGTCACTAATTGAATACTTAGTATGTGCCAGGCTAAATAAAGCATTTCGATGTTACGATGTCATTAAAGCTTCAGGATAGCCTTATGGGTTAGGGGAAATAGAGTCTTCCCTTTGGATTTCAAAAATGGAAAGAAAGGCAGCAGGATCTATTCAGATATATCAGAGCTCTTAAACACTCTGAAATATTTTAGGTACCCTCAAATCTCATCCTGTAATACCATGCCACAATCCAGGATACTGTGTTTTCCTTTCCTGTAACCACAGTTTTACAGGGGGACTTCAGAGTAGCCAGTTCTTTTCAAATCTTTCTTTTATTTTTTGGTTTCTTTTAGTTGTTTAAGTCAATCTTCATTTTTCAAGCAATAAATATATTATTTTCTGAAACTGAAATAAAAATGAAATAAAACATTACAGGTGGGTCTTCAGTTCATTTTGCCTGTCACCACTACCTTGTTCCATGATGACTAATCCTTACAGTTCACCTTGGCCTGAGGGGTTTCCAGGAGGACTCCTGTCTTTCTCAGACACTCTTAGCCTATTGTTCTTCTGTGTTTGACCTACTCCTTTCCCTTTGTGGTCTAATTTAAATTCTAGCTCCTGCCATCACGCTGACTTCTAGCCAGTAGGGAATGAGAACAAGGGAAGGTGAGGGCCAGCTCATATCCTTTAAAGATATGAACTAAAAGGTGCACATGACTGTTGTTCACACCTCTACTTCCCAAAGCAACGTCACTTGGCTACGTCCTCTGTGTGTTAGTGTAGAGTTATGTATGGCAGCTGGTGCTACTAGTTTCCCAATATCTTCTTTTTTCAGCATTGGATTTCCCACATCCATTGTCCTGAAAAGTTGTGAGGCCTATTCTGGTCTGACAAATAGGTCTCAAAGCTGACTAGGCTGACTAGGTATGACCGACCACCCTGGAGATTTTGTCACACATTACTACTTACACATTAGACCTAGTTCTGGAATAATCACCTTGGTGGAGCTGGTCTCTGTGCCTTCTCACCATACAGCCACCCTAGTGGCAAGAGAGGCTGAAAACTATTATCCTTAGTTGGAAAGTCATATGTTTCATTTAAAATTTTGAGTTTTTTGTTTTATGAAGAGTAGAAGCTCCAGATGGAAATTGGAGGAAATGTCAGAATCTCTATTATATTTAATCAAAACATACATGATGCAACTAGATTTATACTTGGAGGTCACCATAAATTTGTATATTCAAAAAAGGAAATGATAGAAAAGTAATGATTCCAGAACTTGACTCCATTTAGAAAAAGAACAGCATGTAGCCAAAGAAAGTAGGAAGAAGACACTAATAAAGATAAAAGCAAATGCTAATAAAACAGTAAACAATTAAGATGTAACAAAAATAAAGGCCAGTTCTTTCAAAAGATGAATTAAGTGGACAAGTAGGACCAGAGTCTAGCAAGACCATGAAAGAAAAGGAGAAGGCCCAGGATTACCAAAAAAACAGGGATGTAATTAAACAAAGATAGTGATTTAAAATGTTAGAAAAATAATTATGTATAATTTGATGCTAACAAGTCTGAAAATTTCCATAAATTGACCTTTTTTTCCTAGAAAAAGAATGTTACCAACATGACATGAGCAAAGGGAAAGGACTTAGGAAGCTGTCAGAGTCTCTGACTGAGGAGTCGAGCATCTGCCTATCCTCACCCTGCCTACCTCCGCCCACCTCCTCCCCCCAAAAAACAAACTCATGGTCTGGATCATTTTTAAGTTGAATTTTACCACAGGACCCACAGAACAGATCATTTGAATTGTTTAAGACTCCACAGAAGGAAAACCTCTCCATTTCCTGTTTTTAGAAAACTATATTCCAGGTTCCTGTATTGGATACTGTGGCAAACTGCCTAGATCCCCCTGTAAGAACAAGGTAAATATTTCCGCAGCTGTTGGCCACTTACAGTCAAGTCTCTTTCCAGGAATGCCTTCTACCTGCCTTGCGTTCTTTTCCAAGGAAAGCCCATGTCCAATGATCAGTAGATACAATAGACTCCTTGAATCAATGTGACGTAACTCTGAAAGCCCATCCTGGATTCTATCATTGAGAACTCTGCTATGCCTCCCTGCATGGTAGTTTTATTTTACCCCTGCTCATGTCCCTGAGGGAGATTAATCCTGAGAGCTCTCCCCTCAATACATTTCCCCCATATAAATCTCTGTCCCAGAGTTTGCTTCCCAGGAAATATAAATAAAGACAATAACAAGACGGGAAGAGGATGATAGGAGAAAGGAAAATTATAGGCCTGATTTAAAAAATACATTGTGATGAAGATGGTTTATCTCTGGACTCTAGACAATGTAACATTTGAAATCTGGGAATGTATTTCAATTGCAAAAGAAAATTAAAGAGAAAGACTATATGACAGTTCCACTAGCAGAAAAAGAATTCCTACAATTTAACTCCAATCCCAAAAAGGATCCTGGAACTGGAAAAGGACATTGGCAAAACCCAAGGAAGTCACTGGTCTCTGGGTCATAGTAAATATGTAAATATCAATTCATTAGTTGTAGTACATATTTCATACCAGTATAATATGCTAATAATAGGGGAAGCTGGTAATAATATGGGAATTTTCTGCTCAATCATCTCAACTTTCAAATATAAAGCTGTCCTAACAACAAAATACAGTAGAACCTCCATAGTTGACCACCTTCCCACAGAGCTCCTTAAGTTGACCTGATTTTCATGGACTGAACATGCTCTATATGTACGTACAGTACAGCAGGCCTAGTTCCTTATGTTGACCAGTACCTTGGGTGGTTAACTTACAGAGGTTCTACTGTATATTAAAAAAACAGACTGGAAGGAAGCATACCAATATTAATGGCTATGTTTTCTGGCTTCTTATGAAGAAAAAATAAGATAATGCTTATAAAGAGCTTAGCACAGAACCTGGCATATAGTGAATGTTCAATAAACCTATTAATATTACCTGTTATTACTAATTTTAATATCCTCTTTATACTTTCCTATATTAAAAATCTTATCATAAGCAAATTTTACATCAGAAGTTTCTTTTTCGGAGAAAGAACATTCTCCTAGGACACTACCTGATATATTCTAAACTGATAGGGAGGACACTACCTGATGGTTCTGAACTAAAATGCAATAGCTCATCAATATCTCATTCTGCCCTGAACCCCGGTCAATGTTTTGGCAAGTGCTAAATGGAAGAATTTCCTTTTTTGAAAGTGGTCTCAGAAGGTCTAGTCTGTCTTGAAGTGATTCTCTATCTGAAGGATTTCTAAGTGATCCATTTTTCCTGGTGGGTAGGTATGGAGGTTCATTTTGCTCCTAACTCTAGCACCAGGAGGAAGGGAAGCCCCCTCCTCTTATAAGCGTAGACAAAGGAGATCTGGAAACAAAGCTACTTGCCACCATCTTTATGATATCAAGCACTAAGTCCTCTGAGGATCAGGGTTAAAGAGATGTTGGAGGTTCAGAAGAGAAGAATGCCTAGAATGGCAAGGCTGAATTAGCTAGGAAATGATAAAGTGATAAATCAAGGACTATCTAGGAAGCCCTAAGGGTGCATTTGAGGCTGAATGAGAAAAAGGAACAAACTTTCTAACATGTAGGTCAGGCTGAAGCACACTGGGTCCTGAAAGACAGGCGTGGTGAGAGACGGACATAAAAAGTTAGAGGGAAGATATAAAATTATTTGCCTGTGATTGTCAACTTTGTAAATCCAAGAGACTCTGTAAACTTTTTTTTAAAAATTGAATCATAGCTGTGTACATTAATGCAATCATGGGGTACAGTGTGTTGGTTTTATATACAATTTGAAATATTTTTACCAAACGACTCTGCAAACTTATTATAGAGTTCAGTAAGTTTTGAGGATTCAAGATCAATACACAAAAGCAATGCCATTTCGGCTTTGACAAGTTAAAATTCTCAATGGTAATATTCTACATAATAGTAACTGTCCTGTCCCTAGCAGCAAACCAAACAAAACAAACAACAACAACAAAAAAAAGCAAGGCCTTTAAGGAGAAAATGATTATAAAATTATTGAAAGTTATACAAAATCCTAAGCAAATGAGAAATCACATTCTTAAATGACGAGACTCAGTATCATCCTCTTTAAATTGATCTATAAATTCAATGCAAAATAAATTCAAACCTAAAAGGGATTACTAAGTTCCTGTACTTAATAAGGCTGTACCAATTATACTTTATGTCTTCTTAAAAATCAGAATATATTTTTCATGGGTTGCTTTTATTTGTGAAGGGGAACAAATAGATTGTTGCTAAAGTAGTCTGCTGCCACTGTTATTCTTTCTGAATAACACATAAACATTTAGAAAAGATTGTTTCTCAGATCCCAAAATTCACTGATATTGAGAAAAATGACTTCAAAGAGAAGAAAAAAAAAAGAATAGTTAAAAAATAGGACTCATTTTTTTAAGAGGATGAAAAATCTTTTGGGGTCTACTGAAGAATGAAGTTATAAAAAATACATATAGAAATAATAGCTAAATTTAGAAAGTAATGTCTGTGTGCCAGGCAGTGCGCTGAAAGCCTGGTGTAGATTCTCTCATGTAGACCTCAAAATAATGTGACATTACTAGTCTCAATTTATTGGTGAAAACTGAAACTTGGTCTTAGTACTCTAGAAGGCCAAGGTGGGTGGATTACACAGGAATTCTAGACCAGCCTGAGTAAGAGTAAGACCCCATCTCTAAAAAAATTAGAAAGACTAGCTGGGAGTCAAGGTGGGTGCCTGTAGTTCTGGCTACTCAGAAGCCTGAGGCAAGAGAATTGCTTAAGCCCAGGAGTTTGAGGTTGTTGCGAGCTATGATGCCAGGGATGCCACGGCACTCTATTCAGGGTACCGGAGTGAGACTCTGTCTCCAAAAAAAAAAAACAAAACTAAGAGTTGGAACTCTTAGAGAGTTGGAACTCTGAGAGTTGGAACAATTAGAGAACTAGCAAAGTCACCTAGCATAAAACCAACCAAAAAAACAAAAAATCTAAAAAACAAACTTGGTCCCTTAAAAAATATAAAGTCATACAGCCTTTTAAGCATAACTCTTCCTGTATCGCTTATGTTAGAATGCAAGATAAGTTGAGAATCAAGAGACTTATATCCTGGTCCAAGTTGCATAACTATATTCAGAGAGTTAGTTCTGAGTCAGGCTGTTTATGATCAAGATCAAAAAATGTATTAAGTGCCTAATCTGTGCAGGTTACTAACAGGTTCAAGAAGAGCACAGGGTTCCTATCCTTTAGGAATCTGCGGTCGTTTATGGATGGAAGGAGATTGTAGTACTAACTATTATAGGTTCTGGGGGAAAAAAGTCCAAGTCTAAAAGTCTTAGTTTTGATTTCCTTTATGCACAAAATCAAATGTGAGTATCTTATTCTGAACGGTTAATACTTCTTTCTTGTGGCAGTGACAGTGCTGAAAATTCCTTAGACACTTCCTATTGAATATATTAAGTGTTCGAGACAAATGCATTGGTAATTCTGCTCAAGGTACATAATTATCACACAGGAATTATTTATGAAGCATGGATGTCAGCAGATATATTTTTGAGTTGGAATTGAGGAATTTTCAGGTTAAAACACAGTGTTGTATTATTTAGTGCCTTCCATTTTTAGAGGAGGTTGAAAAATGTACTGATTTAGACTTTTGACAGTGTGGATGTTTTTAAAAATGACTGTGACAATGAAATTTATTCTAGAATTATCATTTGATACCCAAAAAAGAAACACACATTTGGGTTACTTACATATCTGTAGGCACAGCAAATTATAGGATTTCTTCACCCTGGTTCAGTCCATCCCAGTCATAGTACACATCATGCATTTTGGGGGGATTCTCTCTTCAAGTACCTATTATGAGGTTAGCCCATCCTCCAGGCCAAAACTATTTTACGAGCTTCCTCAGAACAGTGTGTTATTTTGCTAGGTCAGTCACAGGCTGCTGTTTGATTATGTCTCAGGTCAGGAAGTGGCACTTACTTTTTTGACCAAGCTCAAGATCACATTCATGCATTATAGATACACCATATATCATATTCCAGGTCAGTGGTTCTCACCTGGGGGTGACTCCCCCCCTCCATTGGACACTGGTTAATATCTGGAAACATGTTTAGTTGTTGCAAGAGGGTGGAGTGTGGGGGGTACTAGTGGTGTCTAGTAGGGAGAGGCCAGTGGTACTACCGAGCACACATCCTGCAATGTACAGAGTGGACCCACAAGAAAGAACGACCTGGCCCAAAACTTCCATAATGCTGAGGTCAAGAAACCCTGCTCTAAAAGGAAAGCATGGCATAGTCAGTTTAAAGTTTTCTTCTTTGTTAGAATATACATAGAATGTCTAAGATTATGTAATGCATTTGAATGTAAGGTTCAAGTTATATTGCCCAATCCACAGGGAACTTGCAACAGCTAAGATATGTGGGGAGGGCTCTCCTAATCTAGCTCACCTGTCCATGATCTTTTCTCATGACATGGAGGCCAACCACAGAACAAGCCCTTCATCTGTCAGAGAGAGATTCCCCGGACCCTCGCTCATCTCCTTTCCCTCTATGATGTCTACTAAACATAGCTTTGTGTCTCATTTAACTTTTTGTGATAATGAAAACATGTTCTGTGTGTGCTTTCCAATATAGTAGCCATTAGCTACATGTGGCTATTATGGATATGAAATGTGGCTAGTGTGCCTACGGACACTGATGTTTATGCTTTATTTCACTGTAATCAATTTTAATGTAAATGCAAATAGCCACATGTGGCTAGTGGCTGTCATATTGGGCACTGCAGATTTAACATCTTTATACCCACCTCTCCAGAGGTTAGACTTCTTCCGGGGGCTGCTGTCAGGCATACGTGGTCATCATTGTCAGATCCCTCTCATTCTGCTTCTGAATCTTTGGAGAGGGATATTTGGCCCCTGTGAGGAAAAGAAGAGAGAGTTTTCCATGTGACTTGGCTTCCAAAGAAATATCTGCAAAACCATAACACCATCTGATATCTAGGCTTGTCTTCTATACGTCATTTTGCTGAAAGCGTTGCTCTCTCTGCCCTTAGACTTCAGCGACCCTATGAGTGCTGCTCTGTTACAGTGATGGAACTTGTCTGTTTCTTTTTTTTTTTTTT
>NW_003852410.1:22336133-22402184 GCF_000181295.1 Otolemur garnettii
TTTGCTAAGGTTCTGTCCTTTCAGCCTCCTTCTGGACGGGAGCTTCTGTAAAAAGCTGGCTGCAGTTCGCCATCTTGGCCTTTCTTCACTTGTCTGTTTCTTAAATAAAAGGCTGGGCCAACCAAGGATAAGACATTGTGATTCCAACGGAATTAATGAGGGAAGTACATTTTTCCTTCCTCCTCCTCCACAGGACTCCTTGTAAGTTCTCCTTCCACTTCCCCTTTCTTGCCTCCCTCTCATATCCTCCTTCCACTTTCACCTGTCTCCTTCTTTCTCTTGCTATTTCTTTGATTACAAACCCTCTATCACCCATCCCTTTCTTATTCCTTCCACCTTAAGAAAAACCTTCATTAAATATTCTTTGAGATTCCATGTATATGCCTAGCTGGCTAACAGGAAAAGTGATTTAGAACAGTGTCATCTCCCAGTACAGGATAAGACACATTTATGATTGTCGGGGATGTTGGTTTGGGTCCTCTGAGAAGCAGACACTATGACAGGTTTATATGTGTTAAGCAACTTTATTGGAGAAAATGCCTGTGAAGAAAAATGGGGAGGACCAGGAGGAAGAGGTGTGAGCTGTAGCACAGGCTGCAGGTGTGACTCTATGAGAAGAGAGGGAAGAAGTCAGGTGGAAGAGGAAGAGGGAAGGCTGAAGGGAAACCTGCCAGCCAAAGTTGGCTTTCAGAAGGCTATCCCTTCTCCTCGGAAATGTCTGCCTGAATATACACACTGTCTGAGTCATTGGCTGGGACCCCGGGAGAAGAAGGGCCTCAGCGCCAGTGTGCTGGTAGGTAGCCTAGAAGCTGTCTATGACCAATGACATCTGTCCTCCATGAAGGAGTAGTTCTAAGAGGAACATGGCCAGCACATGTGGGTTATACTTGTCTGTCCCAGGCTTGGTGGAAACTTACAGGGCCCCTTATGCCATGAACTTTATCTAAGTTCTGTTCCATAACTGACCTGGTAAAATACTTGTTCAGAGAACTTTTAAAATATGGGGTCTGACCATTAAGTTCACAAACTCATCCTAGAAAAAGTGCTACATACCTCATTGCTAAATATCACCATAGTCACCTTCAAAGTACTCCCTTTGGGAAGTGATGTACCAAAGCCAGTGCCTAGTCACCCTTCAAAACAATTTTGGGCTCTTTTTCTGAAATGGTCATCAAACTTGTCATTGTATGTCATGAATATCATCAAAATGTCTTCCATTCAATATTTCCTTTGTCTTTGGATAAAGAAAACAGTCACTGGAGGACAGATTGGGTGAATAGGGAGGGTGTTCCAATGCAGTCATTTGTTTGCTGGCTAAAATCTCCTTCATAGACAGTGCTGTGTGAGCTGGTGCACTGTTGTCATGCAAGACCTAGGAGGTGTTGGCCAAGGTTTTCAGTAAAGATTTTCCTGTTTTTCTATTGATGTTTACTTGGTCTGCTCTGCTTCTTAGTTAGCTGACAATTCTGATGCACAATTCAACAAATTTTTGCAATGTTTCCATCAGTTCTGCTGGTTACTGGCCACCCTGACCTCTCTTCATCAGTGACACTTTCTCTCCTCTCAGAAAAATGTTTATTCCATTTATGGGCTGCTGTTTTCTTCATGGCATTATCCCCATAAACTTGGACTAACATGTCCCTGATTTCATTTCCTCTCTTGCCAAGTTTAACTAGAATTTACAAATGTTTGTATATTGCTCTAATTCAAGTTCCAACATTATCTTGATGGCACATAAAATCATACAACAACAGTAATGGACACTACTCAGCAAGACACCACCACATGTCCACATGAACACAATAAGGAAACACCAATGCACCACAGCTAAGAACACCTTATTGAGCTATCTGTGTGGTGCTGCCAACATAAGCATGTGATGGCAGTTCACAAACTTAATCGTGAGATCTCATATTTTTGGCCATTCTTCTTCCTACAATGTACATTACGAGGTGCTTTCAGTTTTCCTCAATCTCCAGACTCTTTCTCATGTATTCCTAAACATGTGCATTCTTTCTGCCTGAGTAAGTTTTCTGTAACCATTTCCCCAGGCCAGATTTTTCCAAGTTCCATTTCATCATCTTTCCATAGGAGAGAACTGTTCATTCCTAGACCAAGATAGATGCCCTCGCATTTCTCTGAAATTCTTCTAGCCTAACAGTAATCCTATGATATTTTTAATACTTTTAAATATTGTCCATTTCTCTATGAAATGTATCACCCATGAAGGCATAAGCTGTGTTTCTATCATTTACCATTGTATGCCCAGGGCCAGGCATAGAGCTGATTAATAATTCTTGAATAAATGAATACTTTGTATAAGATGCACTAAAGAAAAAAAGATGTATTAGGCAGTCTTCATCCTCAAATTTCTTACAACCTAACATGGGTTTTCAGCAGAATATGGTACAAAGCTATCAGAATTAATGAAATATCTGAATTAAGAGCTCTTCAGAAGGCTTGAAGATTCACTTTGTCAAGGACTGAATAGCTGGTAGAATGTTAAGGTAAAATTCTAACAAGCCCACTTTCATAACAGGTAAGACTAATGCATGTAAATGAATGTTCCTAGGAGGAGAGTTTTAGAGAGCATCAAGTAAGCTGACTTTAGTTTATACCCTTCTAATTTGGAATTTGAGGTCATTTCACCAGAATGGGTCAAGTTTATCTTTGAATTCTCTGTGAATTCACCAAGGAAGCACATACATCTGATAGTGGGAATAGCAGTCTATAGCTTGTAGAATTTCTCCTGACTAGCAGCTTCCTCATCTCCTCATCTCCTAGAGCCTAGTCTTCCTTTCACACATAGTAACCCATCCCACATGGTTCCATAGGAATGACTTGACTTTACCACTACAGGGTTTGGCAGGTAATGGTAGATTGATTGATTACTTATCTATTTAATATTTACTGGGGACTCACTGCATTCCAGGCACTGTTCTGATCACTTGATGCCTGCTAACTCATTTAATCCTTACACTGATACCATGGTCTAGGTACCTTGATTATCCTCATTTTAAAGATAACTGAGGGCCAGAGAAGTTAAAGATTTTGCTTTTGTCAGAGTGGTGGTAAGCAAGAGAAGCAGGAATAGGACTTGGTAGTCCAGCCTGATGGAAGCACTGTGTCTTAACAATTCACATTCTCCAGGCCATCATGTCACAACACCTCTGTCCCTTGTCAGTGATCAGTTCAGAGATGAAAGAATGACCCAAGTCAGCCCAGTTAGACCCTTCTGAGAACTTTGCTCATGCCAATGGGACAAACAGGATCTTTTGTTGTAGAGACAGTGTCAGTCTAAGCTTCCTAAGTTCATTGCCAAAGGAGAGAGCTCACCTCAGCAAGAGCAGAGCCAAATGAGGACGACAGAGCTGACAGTGGTGACTGATGCCTGGTGATGGCATTTAAGAATATTTTAATGTATGTTAACATACTATTATGAAAACTTGCAAAGATCTATCAAAGTAGGGAGTTAAATGTGATAAGCTTCTGCTCTGACTCGTGCCACTAATCAGGTTCCACAATTATCAACATTGACCAAAAATACCCTTCCTGCTCCCCAAAATACCCTTCCTTTCCCCTTTTTTCCTATTTTTTCTTGCTAGAATATTTTAAAGCAAATATCAAACATTATTTCATTTTCCTCATAAATATAATAGATTATTATGTTCAACAGGTAAGGAATTAAAGAAAAAAACTGCAATGCTATGAACACATATAGCCAAACACATAAGGCAAGTAACACTTGCCTTATCTTCTTGACCACTGAATTTGGCCCTGCCACAGCCAAGAAAAAGCCTCTTTTTCTTTTTAAGACAGTTTAAGATGAAGTTTCTATTATAACCAAGTAGTATGCTGAATAAAAGCAGCAGAAGTTTGAATTATGTAGGAGTAGACACATTTTTTTTCAGAATGACTTTGACAGTAGATATTAACATGTAAGTAATGACTGTACTAAGAATCATTACATAAATAAATAACACTGTATAGCTTTATAACTATACATAGTTTGCAAAATCCTTTTGCATATAATCTGTCCACAGTAATTATAGAAGATGGGCAGTGTTTAGACTGGGCAAAGATCACCAGCCTCAGCTTAAGATACAGCTTCAGTCAGAGACATCTCCCAAGTCAGTAAAAGTTATGTGAATGGACACAATCACCTTCCTCCTAACAGGCCCACTGGCTCCTATTGACCTTTTCTTATGAGCCTCCCCAGGTTGATGAGTGCTAGGTCCGTGCAGATATCTAACAAAAGATTTAAGTAAGTAAACAATGTGCTTTAGGAATAATTCAAGCGTGTGTGTATGTTTCTGTGCAAGGTGAACAGTACAGGAAAACTAATCTGCTCATCTAGACGACATTCACGTACACTAGCTATTTTTTAAAAAATCTGGCACTATCTTGCAAAAGAAAATATTATTAGTCCTTTTAAAGAGGTGTTTAACTAGCAGTATTTAGCTTTGATCTAGTGATCCAAGGCAAACTCAACAAGTTTTCTCAAAGAATTAAGACTTTTAAATTAGACCCTGGGTTTTCAAGGGCTTAGCCAAGAAGTTCTACATGGTAAACGGTCTTCTGCTTCATCTAATTTGGAGGAAAAAAAGGCCCAACCTAGCCTGGCAGGATTTGAACCCATGTTTCCAGGAAGTCTGAATGAGCCAAAGATCCTGGCTGGCCATGGATCATTACCCCTGGCAAGGAAAACACATAGCTTTAAGCTTATTTATACTGACAAAGCTTTTTAAGATAAGGGATTAAAATGCTCCCTGAAAGCAGAGATCCTTGGTGTCTGTCTCAGTGCAACAGGTAGATCATTCCAGAATGTTTCTGAAAAAAACCTTTGTTTGGGATATACTCCTGAGAAAGAAACAAGGAACTTATTTATCTCTGACAAAAAAAAAAAAAAAAAAAAAAAAAAAGGAAAAAGGCAAGCAAGCTGTGTTTCCCTCCTTTAATATGAGTAAGGTTGGTGCCTGGAGAAAGACAATCTCACACTACTCTGAGAAGGGATAAAAGCAGGTAATTTTCTCCTCCCTCAGGCTCTGCAGTAAGGTGGTTAGAGACACGGAACCAAAGAGAAAGACTTCTGTTCACAGCTTGGATAATCATTTCCTGTTTGTCCTTAGGCAGATTGCCTCATCAGTTTGAGGAGCCTTGATTAAGAGTGTCTCAATTTACCCATCTAAAATAATAGCTGTTTCATTGGGGCGGTATTGTGGGGTTTAATTAAAGCCTCTGAAGGGTAATGAGATCCTGAGATAAGACGCTGTGTAAACACTAAGTAATGTATGTCTGCACAATGCACATGGAGGCTAGCCCACAGAACTGAATTTATCTGACAAAACTGTTCTCTTCATCCCACCAACATGTCTTGTGCTGATTTTGTTGTCTCAGACTTGGAACATAAATTTCTCCATGCCAATATTCTCTAAGAATTGCCAGATACATGAGTAAGGAAGTCACCTTGGTAAAGGTGTAAGTGCCACAGCCAACTTCAGGTCACCTGCCTTCCTATAACCTTTCCCAAACTGCAGGCATTCATTTCCCAGCTTCACAGATTCTACTATGTCCACTTACCACCTGTACCACTCTCTAACTATTTCTAAATGGGGACACACGTTTGCTTTAAAAAGTTTATTTAGGGCAGATGCCCTCAAACTATGACCTGGGGGCCACATAGGGCCTGCCTAGGACATTTATTTATCCAGCCCGCCAGGTGTTTTTCCCACCACTGCCTGTCCTGCTTAGCAGCCAACTCGCCCTGGGGCCCGCAGGCTGGCCCTCCGGTGGTCTGAGGGACAGTGAACTGGCCCCCTGTTTAAAAAGTTTAAGGACCCCCGATTTAGGGCAAAAACTTCAAGTGACTATTGTTAATAGCAAGCAAGGTAATATACATTACTCTAAACACATATCTACTAAATTTTTCAAAGGTTTTTCCATGTTATTTTAAAATTATCTTGCAGACCACTAGTTTATGCATATCATGTAGGTGAAGTAAGAAGTAAAGATAATTGAATGCAACATATAATCCTTAGACTATTTATCTTTTATATTTATAACACATTTTGTTGCTATCTTTTGGCAGCTTTATCAATAAGCTATTGTAGTGTAACAAATTGCCCAAACATCAGAGGTTTAGAAAAATGATCATTTATTCTTACTTAAGGGTCTATGGGTCACCTGGGAAGCTCTGCTAATCCAAGTTAGGTTTGGCTAATCTTGGCTGGGCTTGATCATGTGTCTTGTTTAGCCAGCAGATTGGCCGAGGCTGGGGGCGTTTGCTCTAAGATGACCTCACTCACATATCTGGTGGTTGTCCAGCTTTTGCCTTGGGGGCAAAGTAGTAACTGGACCACCTGACTTCCAGCCACTTTAGCCACATAGCCATGGCTATGTTAGACATGTACTCATATTAGTGAGAGGGTAGGGAAAGGTGAAGTTGCAAGGCTTCTTGAGGGGTAGGCTTGGAATGGAACAACCTAACTTCCACTATATTTTAGTGGCTAAACAAAATGAGAGTGCCTTTCTCCCTGAATGCTTGTGGTGGTGCCCCCAAACTCATTAGGGTCTGTATTTCTCTTGGTTTCTGCTAAGCCATCCCTAGGCTATGGCCCTGATCCTTATGGTCCAAGTAGCTGCCAGAGTTCCAGCCATTACATGCTGAGTCTGGCCAGCAAGAGGCTGTTTGGGGCAGGATAATAGTCCCTCATGATATCCATGTCCTAATCTTAGAACCTGTGAATGTCACCTTAAATGGAAAAAGGACTTTGCAGATGTGATTAAATTCAGTATCTTAAATGGAGAGATTATTCTTAATTATATAGGTAAGCATAATGTAACTGCAAATGGCCTTGTAAGAGCGAGGCAGAGAGAGAATTTGGTATCACAGAGAGGGGAGGCAACAAGATAACTGAAGTAAGATACTGCATTGCTGGCTTTGAAAATACTGAAAAGGAACAAGTAATGTGGCTCTAGGACCTGGAAAAAGCAAAAATGGATTCTCCTCTTGAGTCTCTCTAGGGGGCACGCCCCTGCTGATATTTTCATTTCTGCCCAGGGAAACTGATTTTGGATTTCTGAACTCTAGAACTGTAAGAGAATAAATGTTGGTTGTTTTAAATCTGTGGTAATTTGTGATAGCAACCATAAGAAACTATGCAGAGTGTCACTAGCTGTTCCATACGGTACGTCCATTTTATCTTATGGTCAAAATTTGGTCATATGGCTATGAATGGCTGTAAAGAAGCCCAAGAAAGGCATTATTTTTGGTGTATGCTGTTGTTACCTCCTACAGAAGAGAATGATATTGGGAATTAATCATATCTGCCACAGATAGAAAGACAGTAAACAAAATATATTCAATAAGCCAGGTGCAGTGGCTCATGCCATAATCCCAGAATATTAGGTGACTATGGTGGGAATATCCCTCGAGGCCAGGTGTTTGAGACCAGCCTGAGCAACATAGCAAGATCCCACCTCTTAAAAAAACCTCAAAAACTTAGCTTGGACATGGTGTTGTGCACCTGTAGTTCCAGCCACTCAGGAGGCTGAGGCAGAAGGATCGCTTGAGTCCAGGAGTTCAAGGCTGCACTGAGCTGTAATCACACCACTGCACTCCAGCCTATGTCATATAGTGAGACATTGTTTCAAAAATAAAATTAAGAAAATAAATTTTAAAATGTATTCAATATAAAGTATATTACAAGGGACTAGATACTGTTTTGGGTTCTGGGTATGTATTGATGAAAAAGGCAGACAAAATTCCTGCACTCAGGTAGCTTACATTCTAGAGCAGGAAGACAAAAATAACAAAGCTATAAATATATAATATAACTTAAAATAGTGATATACACTTTAAAAGAAATGAAACAGGCTCTGAACATAGAGTTGGGGAAGGAATGTCTGTTTTAGAAAGAATTTGAGTAAAGAATATGAGCAGCAGACTGTTATAATAGAGAATAGCAGGGCAAGTGGTCAACTGAACAGTACATGCTGTGCCTAACAGCATTTGAAATTCAACTTAGAAGATCTTTCTGAAATAATAATGTGAGGAGCTCTAAGGATCACCACCCCAGCAGAACATCCATAACTGATAAAAATTATTTTAAAAAGAATAAAGGCTCTGAAAATTGACCTAATGACATAAAGCAGAAGAAATATTTTACTAAAAAAAAAATCAAATCTTGTTAAGCATAGTCAGCATCTGCAGCATTTGACCATGACCATTTTTCTCCATCCTCCTTATGCACAGTTCCCTGTGACAAACTCTACTCCAAACAGCAAAGAAGATAGGGTACCCTCTTCTCCAAGCTACCAGTCAAGAGCTACAGTATTTCCCCAGGAGGGCCAGGCTTCCTGAGTTTCTGATTTACCTCATCTCTGTGTGGCAGAGGCTAAATTTTAGGCAAGTGTGGCCAAAAGGTCCAGGGATAGGGGTAGGGATGGGGTGTTTCTTTCTCTGTTCCACCTTCCCTCACAGCACAGAGGTTCCACTTCAACTACAGCAAGCTGAAAATACTGGGGCCAAGATCATACTTGCCCTAGATCACTCAGAGGTAGGGTTTGCATGCCAGCAGGGGCTAGTCAGAAAGACCAGAAGCTATTATGCCCGCCTGGTGCTCTGTTTTTAAAACAGGAATATCATGCAAGAGAAGAGGGCCACTGTCCCCAGAAATGGTGCAGATTCTTTGTCGAGAGGAATAGTCAGGCTGTAAGAACAGAGAATTCTTAAGCTCTTTCCAAAAGAACTGAATTTATTTGAAAGAGAGTGTGGGAAAGTTCTAGCCTAATGGTACTCCTAAAAACACGGAGATTTGGGTTATAAGGAACTGACAACAACATGGAGGCTACCAGCTAACAGACTCCAGGTAGTTTATCAAGGAACCAGGGAAAAGAGACAGCTAACAGGCTTCCTTGCAGCAGAACAAACCTCAGAGATTGGGCTCAAAACCTACCCTGCAAAGACTGTGGAGCAATTTATGTTCCAGGGCACTGCCAAAAAACAATAGAGTGATAAGTCATCAATTAGTGGAGCCTAACAGCTGGGTGTGATACCAACAGAGGCAGACAGCCCAGAAAGTTCAGGAAAAGAGAGAAAGAGAGCCCTACTAAAAACAACTGTCATCCCTGATGACTGTGCCCAAGCTTCTTAGTAAAGAACAAAGTAGAAAGCCTTTAGCAAGTCTAATCAAGAAAAAAGAGAGAAGATACAACTTACTAAAGTAAAAAATGAAAGAGGGGATAAAAGAGTTACTACTAACTTTACAGAGATTATGAACAAGTATATGCCAATGACTTAGATAACCCAGATAAAATGAACAAATTTCATTTCTTCCTGAATGAAACTGATTCAGGAAGAAATAGGACATCTGATTACACTTATAACAAGATGTTGAATTCATAAGTAAAAATTCCTTGCAAAGAAAAGCTCAGGACCAGATGGCTTCACTGATGAATTTTGCCAAAATATAAAGACTTAATATCAATTCTTGATCAAATTTCCAAAAAAATAGAAGAAAAGGAAACATTTCCTGGCTCACTTTATGAGGCCAATATTACCTAGATACTAATACCTGACAGAAACACCACAAGAAAACTTTAGACCAATATATCTTATGAATATGGACACAAAATCTTCAACAAAATACCAACAACCTGAATCCAGTGAAACATAAAAGTACATACCACAACAATGTGGGATTTAACTCAGGAATGCAAATTTGGTTTAATATCCAAAAACCAATTAATGTAATATGCTGTATAAGTAAAATCAAGAACAAAAATACATAATTTTATGACATACAGAAAAACTATTTAACAAAATCCCCAACCCCTTCATAACAAAAACAATAAACTAAAAATGGAAAGAAATTTCCTTGACTCCAATAAAGGCATTTACAAAAACCCCACTCCTAACATACTTAAAGGTAAGACTAAAAGCTTTCCCTATAAGATCAATAATAAGGCAGGAATTTCTATTCCTATCACTTTAACTCAACATTATAATTGAAGTTCTAGTCAGAAAATTCGGCAAGAAAAGGAAATAAAAGTCATTGAATTTGAAAGGAAGAAGTAAAATCTATATTTGCAGGTGATATGATCTTACATAGAAAGAACTACAAAGAATTAAAACAAACTATTGGAACTAATACATGAGTTCAGCAAGATTGCAGGACACAGATCAATATGCATTCCATTTATAATAGCATCAAAAAGGACAAAACACTAAGGAATAAATTTAATGAAAGAAGTTCAAAAGCAATACTCTGAAAACTATAAAACATTGTTGAAAGAAATTAATGATACCTAACTAAGTGGAAAGTCATCCCATGTTCATGGACTGGGTGACTTAATATTGTTAAGATGTCAGTGTTCCCTAGATTGATTCACAGATTCAATGTAATCCTTTTCAAAATCCAAACTATTTTTCCCCCTGGACATTGATATGATGATCCTAATATTTATATGGAAATTCCAGGGGCCCAGAATAGCCAAAGTAAGATTGAAAAGAAAAACAATTGTTGAATGGATCATACTTATTAGTATAAAAACTCTAGTAATCAAGACAGTGTGGTACTGACATAAGCAAAAACATAGATCAATGAAATTGAAATGTGAGTCTAGAAATAAACCCTCACATTTATAGTCTAGTTATTTTCTACAAAGGCACCAAGAGAAGTGAATGATATCCACATACAACAGAATGAAGTTGGGCCTTTTTCTCACACCCTACTCAAAAATTAACTCAAAACGGGTAACAGATGCAGATAGATGTCAGAGCTAAAACTCCTAGAATAAAATATGTGAGTAAATCTTTGTGACTTTGTTAGAAAATGGGTTCTTAGATATGATACCAAAAGCACACGCAACAAAAGCAAACAGAGATAACTTCAACTTTATCATAATTAAAGACTTTTATGTTAAAAGGATACCATCAGAAAATTGAAAAGCCAGCCCACAAAATGGGAGAAAGTATTTGCAAATCATGTATCTAATAAGTGATTTGTACCTAGAGAGTTCAACTCAACTATAAAATGACAACCTATTAAAACAATGGGTAAGGATACGAATAGACATTTCTCCAAGAAGAAATACAAATTGCCAATAAGCACATGCAAGAATGTCCAGCATCTTTAGCCAAAAGGAAAATGCAGATGAAAACTAGAATAAAATATCACTTAACACTTATTAAGATTTCTGTAACAAAAAATACAAACTATAAGAAATGTAGAGAAATCAGAATCTCACATGCTACAGGTGGGAATTAAAAATTTTGAAGCTACTTTGAAAAATAGACGGGCAGTTCCTCAAAAGCTTAAAGTTAGACTTACTCTGTGATTCAGTGGTCCCATTCCTAAGATATACCCAAGAGAGATGCCAACCTATGTTCACACAAAAACGTCCATGGCAGCATTTTTTATATTGGCCCCAAGTTGGAAAAAACCCTATGTATTTAGCAACTAATGACTGGGCAAAAAACAATGTTCATACAATATAATATTATTAGGTCATTAAAAAATAACATGCCACAGCATTGATAAACCTTGAAAACGTTCTATTTAATCAAAGAAGCTGGTCAAAAATGACAACATATTGCATGATTCCATTTATGTTAAATGTCTAAAATATACAAATATATAGAGATAAAATTAGTAACTTCCTAGAGCTGAGGGACTGAATTAAGGGGCATAGAGAATGATTATTGGTGTAGGGTTTCTTTTGGAAGTGATTAAAATGTTCAAAATGGGCTGTATTCATTATATAACTTAGTGAACATACCAAAAAACATTTATTTTATATTGTAAATGGGTATATTATATTGCATATGAATTATACCTCAATAAATTTATATACATAAGAGAATATACTAGCTAAAAGAAAACAACCAATGAAACAGCTACAACACTAAAATACACCTGGGGTAAAATTCAGCTCATACATCACTAATTCTAAGTTGAGATGTATACCAACCTTACAAGGGCATGGGGAATAAAAGTCATGCCTGATTGACCAGAAGAGGATGGGGAAGCCACTATCCCCACACCTAAAATAACTTCATCTGAAGACTAAAATTTTCCTGATGAAGACACAGGATCATACGAACAGAGAGGCAGGAAGGATCTTGGAAAGAGCAAGAAGTTGAGAAATAAGAAAGTCCTGAGTCAATTTCAGGCATTGTCCTGGGTTTCCATATCTCTAAATGAAGACAATTACTATCCTGAAAATTTGTTGGGAAGATTAAATGAATATGATTACAAAGTGCCTGGCATATTGAAAGTACTCAACAAATATTCATGTCCATCCGTCCATCCATCCTTTTCTATGGCAGGAAGCTAACCCATAGAGTATAAGATTCTATAAAGGACAATTTCTCCCAGCTGCCTAGCCTGGACCCAAATCTGCCACCCTGTTCCATATTGCCATTTTCTCTTCGCCAACTATGATCTCCCTATATTCTGGAGGAAGCCTGATTTACTTATCAGTATGTGATTTGAGAAGCTGTGTTATTTCACTTAAAGAAAAAATGAAAGGAGAGATTCCATTAAAGAGAATCCCCACCACCACCACCACTACCACATAGCATCAAGCTGCTGCTTCTGGATTTCAAAATCAATTAGGGAAAAGGAGACAGAAAATAATTTTCTCAGCCAAAATAAAATTTAGCTTAGAACCTAGAAAGGTCCTACAGAAAAATGTGGTATAAAATCCCGTGAGTTCAGCCAGTTGCTGCGAAGAAGTACAAGGGGTTACCGGAGAATACGGAGCAGGAGGCCCAACTCTGCCCAACTCGTTCTTAAAGGAGCCGCACCTCATTTCTGCTTCCTCTTGCCCCTCCCCACCGAATGGTTCGAAACTGGCCTTTCTGAAGTTGGTCTTTTAAACAATCATTTGCTGTCTTTAAAAAGTTTTAAATGGCTGTCTCAGTAAAACTGAAATCAATATTCTTTCGGCCTGGGCTTTTAGCAGATAATGTCTCCCCATAAATCATGGGCATAATGACACCGGAATAATTCATCATCTCATTACATTTACAGATGATGCGCCACATTGTTCTGAGGCGAAGGTTATCTTCCCTGCCTGGGACTCCATCCAGAAACAAATAAAAGACCAAGGAACCTGATTATTTCATGGTCCGTTTATAGAAGCTGTTGTAGATCAGCTTTCCGTCTGTCAGCTACTTTTTCTTTACAGTCCTCCTGTGTACACACTGCAGGGATATAGCCTTCCAGCTCAAGAATTTCAATAACCTTTAAAACTTTATTTGTTGAAGAGGTGGCTGTCTAGGTTGAGGATGGTCTCCGCAGTCTGGGCTTCTTTCTATATCAGTGCCAAATCCAAGGTCAGTTGTAAAATGGTCAAGTATTTACCGAGTACCTACTATGTGTCAGGCGTGGCAATGGATGCTGAGGGTACAAGTGAAAAAAAATTAGATGGACATGTTCCGTTCTCATTGTGCTTGCCATCACATGAGGGAAGACGATCAAAGAATTCTTTGCAAATAATTAGGTGGTTATCATTAGTGGTAAATATTGGGAAGGTGATACAAAGGAAGCTATTAATAAGGGGACCTCCTACTTGGTCTGGTGGCCATAGATTATAGAAGGCAGCTTCAGAGTGGTGTTTATGGATAAGACCTAAATGTTAGGCTAAGTACGGCCTGTAGTCTTACCATTCTGGGAGGCCAAGGAGAGTGGATCCCTTGAGCTCAGGAGTTCAAGACCAGACTGACTGAGCAAGAGTAGACCCCATCACTAAAAATAGCTGGATGTTGTGGCTGGTGCCTATAGTCCTAGCTACTGGAGAGGCTGAAGCAAGAGGATCACTTGAAACCAACAATTTGAGGTTGCTGTGAGCTGTGACACCGGGGCATTCTACCAAGGGTGACAGCATGAGACTCTGTCTCAAAAAAACCAAACAGAACAAAACCTAAATGTTAGTATTATCATACCTGCTCAATTAACACTTGATGAAGGAAGGAAAGAATGAACAAAACAACAACAAAAAGTGAGAGAATGACTAAATAGTTCAGACAATAGCTCCAAATTATAAGGGCCTATTCTTTATCCGTGGAAGGCTGAATTAGTGAGTTTTCAGTGAAAACTTGCACAGACCTGTGTCATTATCCCTTTACCACAAATTCTTCCCATTTGTAGAGACTGCTAGAATCCTGGCCCACATAAGTGCTTCAGAGAAAAACAAATCTGAATGTGAATTTCAGAATTACTACCTATGGTTAGCAAGAGGGGCACATATGGTTAACTTCATTTAAGCTTTTCTTGGAGTATTAGTTCTGAATCTCAATTTCTTCAACTATAAAATAGGAATAATAAGAGCCTCTTAAGGCTGCTGTGAAGATTGAAAGAAATCATGTATTCCAAAGCAGAAAGATACAGAGATAAAGAAGCGAGGCTGGGTCCTTGAGCAGATTGTGCTTGAATCCCTGCTGGGCCACTACCTAGCCACATAACCTTGGGCAAGTTATAAATAGTTGTGCTTTGACACAACATACGTATTCCTAAAATCACTATGCTATGCTAAATTGGGCATTAAAACCCACAATGCTTATATGAAAAATGGGGCTAGTGTCTGAACACACAGACTTGACAATGATATATATTTTAAAAAGAGATAGGAACCTACTGTTAAAAGAAAGGCTTTAGACAAATTAAATTTGGTAGACTTTATTTGCACAAAAAACAATTCATGAATCAGGCAGCCCTCAGAACCAGGAGAGATTCAGAGAGCCCCACCCAGCAATGTGGGGAGACAGTATTTCTAGACAGAAAAAGGAAATGGCATATAGAAATAGCATGATTGGTTACAATTTGGCTTTGGCCTTAATGTGGACAGGTTCTAATCAGTTGGAAGCCTGTGATTGGCTGAGACTTAGATATTTATTACAAGAATATACTGGTAAGTTAGGTTGCAAATCAATCTAGATGGACTCAAGATACACAGGAAGCTTTAGGACAAATTTAGTTCAATTTAACACTAATAAATGATAACAATTTTATAATTGGTAAAGAGCTAAGAAATATATAAATAAAATGATAGGCCAGATGCAGTGGCTCACACCTATAACCATAGCAATTTAAGAAACCAAAGCAAGAGGATCACTTGAGCCCAGAAGTTTGAGACCAGCCTGCGCAAGACTTTGTCTCTACAAAATTAAAACAAACAAACAAAAACAACAACTAAAAAAACCTTAGCTGGGTATGGGGGCTCATACCTGTAACTCCTAGCCTTTTGGGAGGCAGGAGGATAGCTTGAGCCGAGGAGTTTGCAGTGAGCTATGACGATGCCACTGGACTGCAGCTGGGGCAAGACCCTGTCTCAAAAACAAACAAGGCAGTCTGCCTCAAAAATGACTCAGCATTTGCTAGTGAACATGGGCATGGATGGGAAGGGGTACAGATGGTGAGCTATTGCGAAGTGGTAGAAGGAAGTTATCTGGAATCAGACTGAAAGATCTAGCAACAGATGTGCATGGTGTGCTCCCGACACCACAGGGAGATGCGGCAGACAGACGTGTGAGGGTAGGTATTTAGTTGTTTCCATGCAGTCCAGCTCAGCCAGGTGTACTTTTCTATATTTGTTTGCTATTTCTTGCAGTGTGAATAGAGAATAAATAAACAGTAAAAATCACAAAATTCACTTTAGGTTCAAATTGTTCCCTGAAGCATCAATCCTGTTGGGACAAGCAGAACTGGATGGACTTATTTTTGCTCTGCTGCCGCTCTGTCACCTGTAAACGGAGATGATGGTGCTGCCTGCCTGACAGGGTTATGTTTAGTACTGGGCCTGGTGCATAGGCTTGGTGCCTTGTTCCCAAGCATTTAACATTCCACATTATGTTAAACATGACTTAGAGGATTTTACTAGAGGGTGAATGTCACCTCTTGGTGAACAAGGGATTCAGTTTGTCACACGGAGCCTGACAGAGGCTCACTCTCCTACATAGCCATGATTCATATGCGAGGTCCCCTACGCTTTCTTACACAGGCCTGAGAGGGGAAGATGAAGGCCATTTCTTCCTGGGGAGGAAGAGGCAGGGAGGAGAAATGGTGTCCATGGCTCTCTACACTCGGGGAAGAGACAATGACCACAGGGTAATGGTCCACCCATATTAGCCACGGCTCCAGATCCGGCTGTTTCTGCCTATAGTGCTAGAGTTGGGTCACATAGGCTCTCTTTCCTTCTAATTCACTTTTTGGTAACTTTCTAAATGGGGCCTGAATTCTGGCGCCTTCTCTATCAATTATCACACTTGGCTCAGCCTGCAGTGGAAACCAGATAAGTAATTTCATCTTTCATCTGCCCTCCTTTTGGGTGTCTGCAGACAACTGGCTAAGAACAGATACAAGGGGGCCAGGGCATGACTCACAGGATTTGGTCGGCTGAGCTAGAGAACAAAGGAGACAGGCTCGCGTGCGGAACATGAGAGCTATTTGCAGGACACTCACGAGGCATCAGCGTGTGGGCTCCCTGGTGTTGCCTGCTTCCAGCTGGATCTCCGACAAGCTCCTGAGTCATATACTCCTGAGTCTGTCTGTTTCCTCCACCACCGTGTGCTTAGGGGTACTGTCTGTCCCACCCCACCCCCCAGCTTCCATCACCAGCATGGCTTCTCTTACTGAACATAGGCCACTCTCCCTTCAAGAGTGGCCTCAGCCCCCACCCTCCACTGCCACTGTCTAGCATCACTCCTGGCTCTGAATGCATCCTTACCCTGTTATCAACAGCCCCTTGATACTTCATCCTGTATGTCCCTGGGACCTCCAGTTCTTTGATCATTGTCTTTTTTTGTACTCACACCTCCTATCATTCCAACTTGGAATAGAAGGGTGGCCTGGTTAAGAGCACAGACTTTGGAGCCAGATACATCTGGGCTGGACTTCTGCCTCTTTTTCTCATAAGGGGGAAGGTATTTCAGTTCTCTGAACATTGATTTTCTTATCTGCAAAATGGGAATGGTAATGCCTGCTTCCTCAGAGTTTCTGTGAGATTAAATGAGTAATGTCTATGGAACCGTCAGCACACCTGACAGATTAAATACTCTATTAATGCAGTTGTTGTGGTTATTAGGAGGTTTAACTTCTTGTGAAAAGTGGTGGTAGTATAGGAAGTACAAATATTTATCAAATGAATGAATGATCCCTCATCATTCCCACTGGGTGTTCCTGTCCATATATTTTTATATGAGCGATGCATTTGTTTGATACATTCTTATAAATTGTCTAATATGTGCCAGGCTTAAGTGGGAAGAGGATGAGAGGAATAAAAAAGATAGATAGTCATTGGCCCCTTGGAGTTTCAAATCTAGCAGAAGAAATGCAGTTCAAGGAATTTCCCATTCATGATTTTCCTCCCATTAAATTGTCTCCTGATGGACTTTAGGGATGAATTTGCTTTTTAAAAAGAAATGTATATACAGTATTTGAGTATATCAGGGAATAAAATACAGATTTTTGTCTAGCAAAATGACATGTGACGTAGTCAAAATACTGAGAGACTAATGGGCAAAGGACAAATGCTGGAGCCCTGGAGTCAATTGGGCAGCATCTCTAAATGGCGACTGCCCAAAAAAGGACACTCTGTGGCCTGCCTGCTACGAGATGTGTGGTCTTCAGGATTATGTGCTTGAACTTAAGAGATTGCTTCATCTTGTTGACTGGACTTCCTGTTTAATGTAAAAGGCGTCGTCACATTTGGGAAATGTAGGCAAATGATTCTATGATAAAGAAATTAGCTTAATTGAGTGGATGCATATTATACAGAGCAAAGCAAGAATTCTAGGAAACAGCATCCAGTATTGTTTGTTTTGTTTTGTTTTTAAAAATATCTTTAGTTGATTCTGACACAGGTAGTAGATACAGACCCGTGGTTTGAGAAATGCTGCTTTAGAAAAGATAGATAGAGTGTTTTTTTTGGGGGGGGGGCAGGACTGGGTTTGAATCCGCCATCTTTGGTATATGGGGCCGGCACCTTACCCATTTGAGCCACAGGTGCTGCCTGATAGATTGGGTTTTAAGCACCATAGAAATATGGTCATAACGGGTGTACCAGGCACTATGATTGGAGGTTGGTGTGAATTTACACTATAGGAATAACATTTAGGTGGAATAATGACTTGGAAGTTTGAGTTACAGTCTGACTTGCTCCATATTTGCATTTTCATATGTCCAAAAAGGATGAAATCCATTTCTCCAAGGTTTTAGCTTTATTAACTGAACCTTGGTCCACAGGTGCCTCTACTGAACGTGTTAAGAGAAAATACTCAAACTTCTTTTGTATCTGGGCATCGTGGCTGGTGCAGGTAGTCCAGCTACTTGGGAAGTTGAGGTAGGAGGATCACTTGAGGAGTTTGAGGATGCTGTGAGCTAGGCTGATGCTGCTGCATTCTAGGCTGGGCAACACAGTAAGATTCTGGCTCAAAAAAAAAAAAAAAGACTGCTTTTAAGTTTACAGTTAGTTGAAGCAGGAAGATAAGCCATGTCCATATGAAACTTTCAAATACAAGCATGGGTTGGCAGATAATTAGTTGTTGATATAAACCCTAGAGATAATTAATATAATAGAGATTCTGAAGTAGAAGACCTCTTGTCCAGTGGGCAGGCCAATGGCAAGGCATCTCAAAAGTGAGGGACAGATTTGTCTGAGTTCTGTAAGAGATGAAGGGTATCTCTAGGAAGAAAGTGAGAACAGAGCATCCTTCGGGGGGACAACAGCACAAATTCTGTGCGAAAGCACTGGAGAGTTCTGGCTTGATGTTTCCACTAGATACTGGTTCTCAAAGGCAGCACAACCATCAGGGGCTTTTCAGAAATTGGTGTTAGGCTGTCACAATTGGGGGATACTGTTGGCCCTGAGTGGGTAGAGTCCGGGATTACAGGCATCCTGAGATGGGCATACAAAGAAAGAAGTTTTCCCGATTCCAGGGTGACTTTCAGATGTTCTGCTGGACATTCATTAAAAACTTGCATGTAATTATTTTCTGTAGAATCTAGACTGTGTAATGATGGATAGATGGATATAGATATAGATAATGCTTTAATATTTGTATATTTCCCAGTGCAACTACAGAGGGTAGGTTATAGTTGATTACCTTTAGTTTAACCAGGCATTGTTCACCATTTCAGAAAATCATACCACCAATCACCAATGACAACAACACTTGTAAAAATTTGAGTTTGAATATCAGGTCACATCTGTAGCTGTCAGACTCATGGCAAATCCATGCCTATATGTATCAATGCACTCACTTAATTCTCATTTCAAATTATTAGATGGAAGGTGAAAGAATGGACAACCTTCTGTGAATATTCTAACTCTTGTAGAATCCACGATGATTTGATAGATGTGGATGTGCACATCAGTGTGTCTTTTACCGTAACCATGCCTGAGCTCTTACATTTAAAATTATGTGTTATTTCATTATAATTATTTTTTTCTTTGTTTTTCCTCTATATTTTAGTGAGTTTATTATATTAATATTTTTCAAATTATTGGTTGTGTTATCAAATATTTATAATAAAAAGGGGATGTAGGGCATAAAAACTCCTGGATGAAGCCACGAAACCTGAGAGTGACAGGGACATGTCCACTCTAACTCTCTGGTGATGGGTATGGAGTGGGGAGAATCTTTGTTCAGTTTTAGATTTTTCCTCCCTAGTGGCAAGATAAAGCATTGGCTCAAATATATCAATTTTTGGTCATTTATATTAGCAAGAGGTAGATAGGCTTTTAAAATTTTTTTTGCAATATTTAAATGATTTAAACTGGATATGGGCTATTTATGAAGTAACTGATTTGGCCAAGGAGATCATTGTACGCCTTCCTTATCAGCACCCTCCATGCCCCATGTTTTCCTTATGCTCAAACACTGAGCATATGTTTTCCTCTGATGCTCCATAGCATCAGAGGAGTCTCCATCGAGAAGGATTATCTGAATAAGCCATTTTCCTGATAAGTAAAGAACATAACCCAACAGCATTTTTTTTTCTAGTTTATGTTCTTAAGCTCTACAGAGAAGTTTCTCTTTTTTCTTTTTACAAACTAAGCAATGCCTGTCCCCCTGACAGATGGCTGATGCTTCCCAGACTCCCTGCTTCTCCAGGAACTACCCCCCAGGCAAGTCTGAGGTCTACTTAAACCAAATTTTGGCAAGAGAGAGAACAAAAGATTGTTTCCTCAAAAATATAATGAAAAGGCAGGGCTGGGGACAACGTCTGTAATAGTTGGGGCTAGAAGTTGTTCATATTTGTTTGGAGAGATTTGCTGCCAGAGTCAATCCTAAACTTGGCTTCCCAAAACCTAAGATGGCAGCGTGTACCACAGGATTTGTAAGTTTCTCCCAGGAGAAAATCCACTTACTGCTTTCATTTCGAAAACAAGTATATTTTATATATTACTTTAAGAAATAAGAAAATGAAGCCATAAAATCAATAGTGATTGGTTACAGAAACATGAGCTGTCCACTGCTGTTAGGTGTTTAATAAAGGGCCTTATAGACCCCAGACTCAAGATCCCCTAGTCATTATTTGAGATAGGTTTCTATCTTGAGGAATAAATAACCAGGAAACAGCAAATGTGGTGCTCATTTTGTGCTGGGATTGCAGCCAGATGCCATATTTGCTGTTCATAGGCCTGCAATACCCGTTAAGGAGAGCTTGTTTAGACCATGAATGGTACATAAAACAAATAAATAAATAAATAAAGGTTATTCCTAGGGAGGATGTGGCTTTGAATGGTCTGGAAAAACACTCATCCATTTTCACTTTTTTGTAATGTAATACACTCAGGAATTTTGATACAAGAATTATTTTAGGATGGTAGTTTGCTGTTGAGTACGTACACTGGTTTGGGTTTGGTTTTTTAGGAAGTTTTTCTAGTTGCGTCAGGTAGATGTTGACTAAAACTGTCACCTGGGCAACAGTCAACGGTTTGGTCATGTTGAAGTGTTTGGGCTTTAGAGGATAATAGATTTGGACTTGAAACCTCAGTCTCTACTTCCTACCCAGAAGTGACTGTAAAGCAACAGCAATGACAACATTGCATTATGAAAAATTTTCAACGTAAATAAAACTAGAGAGATGTACATGACCTTGGAGCACAGAGGCTGACAAATAATAAATGCTCTAGAAAGTTTATTCAAGTTTAAACCAAGAATACCCTCAGTTTAAGGACATGGCAACCTATGTGAATGGAAAGGAGGATCTTTGTGGGTTTATTGGCCTTCAGAACTTCAAAAAGCATACAGGCTCTTGGTGAAATGATTAGATCTTTTATTTTAAAAAGTCAACTCCTAAATAGCACAAGAATCTGATGCTTAGCTAACCAAGTTTGTGCCTCACCGAAAATTACAAATGACCCATGAAAGGCAAAAAGTTCCTTAGGAAGACGACCCTGTCCTTGAAGAAACAATAGGTGCAATAAAACCACAAGACTGTGCTGGAAAATCTTACCCCTGGGAAAGAATATCCTTTTTCCTCAGGTCTCTGGGCCACTGGTGCTAGATGACCTCTCAGTTAATAACAGTCCTGCCATTTCCTTTTGGCTATTCTCAGAGGCCTTCATGTAGGGAGGGAAAGCATTCTTTCAGTGCCAGAAATAGTTATTGCTCTCAGGTTAGACTGAGAAAGTTTTGCTAAGCTTCAGGATTCAGGGTGATTAATTTGCAGAAAGCTCCTGAGGGCCAATTCAATCGGGATCCCCTCCTGGGAGAGAGGTGATGGGGAAGACTAGTTTTCCAGGATGGAGACTGAGCTGGCTACCCCTGCTGCTCTGGCAAGCAGCTCACAGTAAATTAAATGAATGAATGAATGAAAGAAAGAAAGGCAGTTGCACATTCGAGTTGTAGGGATTATTAGAACCTTTGAAGAGTCTATATGCAGGGTAAATAAGAATACAGAATTTCTAAAATCCAGAAATTGTTCCTTTTATTTTTGAGCCAAAAGCAAGTTAATTTTAAAATAGGAGTTATGCCATACAGCACATGTTTTACTCAGATCTTGGTTCTGCCACTTATAACTGTGTGGCCTTGGGCAAATTCCTAGACCTATCCTAGTTTCAATTTTCTTATCTAGAAAAGGTACAATATAACAGTCTCCTTCCCATGAGGTATTTGCCAAGGTAAAAGAACTAACACAGGTAAATGCATGTACATTACCATGCATTACCAAGTACCATTTTACATACTAGGTAAATGCTCACATCACCACCACCATTATTATCATTATTATTATTATTATTATTTGAGACAGAGTCTCACTATGTCACTCTCAGTAGAGTATTATGGCGTCACAGCTCACAGCAACCTCAAATTCTTGGTCTTAAGCAATTTTCTAGCTTCAGCCTCCCAAGTAGCTGGGACTATAGGCACCTGCCACAATGTCCAAATATTTTTTGTTGCAGTTGTCATTGTTCTTCAGCTGGCCCAGGCTGGCTTCAAACCCGACACCTTCGGTGTATGTGGCTGGTGCCCTAACCACTGTGCTATGGGTGCCGCGCCCATTATTATTAAGTTTGTGAATTGATGCTCCTAGATGGAGACATTTTTCTGAATGACATTTCTGTTGCCATTAACTTGGTTGTAGGCAGTTAATAAACTTGATTTGAAAATCGTGGTGTTGTGATTATGTTTTTCTGGTACCAAATTGCAGATACTGCATCAAGCACATCTTGTCTATTCTCTTTGGCATCCAAAGAGACTTTTCATGTTTTAAACAATGAGTCAAGGTTGTGCCTGGCAGTATGAGTGTTTAAAATCAACAACAAAATCTATTTCTCTTGGTTTTGATCTTAGCCCAGGGCCTTTTACTAAGTATTCAGAATTGATTTGTTGAATGAATGAGTACATGAATGAATGTTATACATTTTTCTAGGGAACTGTGTTTGGCTGTGCTTTAACATTTTCCCCCCCTCATATTTGCTTTATCTTCACAACTCTAAATAAAACCAAGCAATTGAACTCAATTCATGTATTATCCCTGGTTTTATAATGCACCTCATTTCTTATTTTTATTAAAACAGAAGCTAAACAGTACAAATTTGGGAGTATTTAATTGCAAAAAGCAACTCCAACAAGCTCCTTTTTGGAAGAGTACAAAATTAGTTGAAGAAGATGCAACTCATGGTGAATGAATTTAAAAGTACATTAGATTCGAAAGTTCCTTCAAGGGGCTAGTATAGAAAACTCCAAATAAATATGCAGGATTTAATGATTTTTCCTGAAAACAGTATTTCCTTATTCAGTTGTTTTTCATCCTCTCCATTGTGGTTGCTTGGCCACCACTACAGTGACAATTATAATGTAATTGCTTAACACAGGTTAGATACATGTACCAAGATGAACAACATGTACCACATTGTAAAGTAAGTATGGTCATACTTTTTTAAAACATAAATAAAAAATGAGTCTCAGAGAGGTTGAACATTTTACGTAAGGTCAAAGAGCTGAAAATTTGCAAAGCTAAGGTTTGTATCCTAATCTAACAGGTTCTGAATCCTGAACTCTTAAACTTGCTGTTGAACATAGAGTGATTTGGGCCAGATTCCCTCCTCTCAATACATACACATACACATACACATTCAAACAGGCTTCCCACATAAATAAAGGACTTACAAGATCTTTAACTTTGCATGGCCTTTATCTTCCACTGGTCTGGTCAGCAAATAGTCCCATGGTGGCCCCTTTCTAAAAATAACTGGCCAATGAGAGAAAGAAGAATAGGACCTGGGGCATGGTATTCCTGAGTTCTTTAATAAAAAATAAGAGATAGGCTCTTTCTTATTGAGTAGGTACATTTTTGCAACTACTCTGGGTTGAATTAACACATAACAAACCTGTAGCTATAGCGTTTAATAAAATTGTAAGGCCAGAAGTCAAACTGGAGTGACAGGAAGAGTAAACTGGATGTCAAAAAGGAAAGAGTGAACTTGTTTCATCTGGCAGGAATGGAGAGGGGAGAAAATGTGTTTGAGCTATAACTGGAGATAGGAGGGCTGAAAACAATGCCAGCTGAAGATTGGAGTGAAAGGCTCCCCTCCTCCAGCTTCAGGTGTAGCCTGCTCCCAAATGCTCCTTTCCCTCTTCACCAAATTACTTCTCCTCTGGGTCACCTCCACCTTCCTAAATGCAAAAGCCATTCCTTAGTCTTCACCTTAGTTGACTCCTGAGTAGCACCTGGATTACTGCCTACCATTTCCTCCCTGCCCTTGGCATCTGCACACAGTCCTCTCTGGTGTTCCTGCTAACGCTCTTGGTCTTTCTCCTTTGTAGCTTCATCTGCTTACCCAGCCACCAAATGTTGAAGGTCCTAGACCCTCTGCTTTTCCTATTCTTTCTTTTCAGTCTCGTGATCTCATCCACCCCCATGGCTTCATGTTGCACGTATACTCAGATGACTCACACTTTTATCTCCATTCTTAATCTTTCCACTTAACTCCAGACCCATATATCAACTGTCTACTTAGCATCTTTTGAATGTCTCACACTCAGCAGGTCCAAGACTGAGCTTGTGATCTTCTCTCCAGGCCTGGTCCTCTTCCAGGGTCTCCCTCACTGAACACCACCATTGTCTGTCCACTTGCTCAAGCAAAAGCCAAAGGAGAACTATTCTCTGCCTTAACCCCCTTACTCATCACCAAGTCCTAAGGATTTTGCCCTCTAAGTCTCTTGACTCCATCTGGTTCTATCTCCACAGCCATGACTTAGTTCAAGCCAACATCATCTCCTTCTGACTGCTGCAGCTTACCTTTGATTGGTCTGTCTGTGTTCACACTGGCCTCCCTGCAGTCTTCTCTCTACCCTGTAGCAAGAGAGATTTTTATTTTCAAAATAGAAACTGGACCTTGTCACCCCCATGCTTAGAACCCTCCAATTATTATTTTTTTCTTTTTTGGCACAGAGTATAAAATGAACCCCAGAGCTCCCTGGGTCTACACAATCTAGGACAGTAGTTCTCGAAGTGGAGTGTCAGAATGCAGAGGCATTACCCAGTAGTATGCTTTAAAATTCAAAATCTTGGGTCCCACCCCAGATCTGCAGGTCTGAAACTCTGGGGATGGGAGTCCAGAAAACCCTCCAGGTGATTCTGATGTGCACACTCAAGTGTGAAAACCACTGCTCTAGACCATACCTATACTTCTGGCTATACAAAATCACCTGCTCTCACCATTCCCACCTCTTCTTTGTTTCCTTCCTTCATATGGCACATGTTTCCTTCTACCACAGGGCCTTTGCATAGCTTTTCCCTTTTCCTAAACACTTCTCCTTCCCTGGTTAATGCCTTCTCTTCTTTCAGATCTTAGCTCAATAAAACTGCCCAGGACCAATCCCTCCCAATACCATATATTGCTGCTGAGTTTTTCTTTTGTGTATGGCTATCAACATCTGTCTCACCCACTAGACTATAAAGTCCAAAAGAATTGGGACAGTTATCTGTTTGCTTATTATTGTCTGCAGAACCCAGAACTAGGATAGAACATATACTCAGATACTTAGGGAATGAATGAATGTATGAATGAGTGAACTTTCTCTTCTACTCTCTACATGCTGCTTAGGAACACAGACACACTGGAGTCCTCCAGGTGGCTCAAGTAATCATTATGATTATGACTCTATCATTATTCTGGTTTCCATAATCTCCCTCAGTCATAAGGGTTGAGTGTGGTTGAAACCAAACAGTGTAATTCTTGAAAAGAATGCACATTTTTTAATTATAAGATGAAAATTAATGCCTGTGCATTTTCTCCATTTTTAAAAAACATTATCACCTAATATACTTGCTCTGGAAAATTCTTATTAGCCCTGTTTTTGGTTTCTAATGCCATTCATTTATTTATTCAGAAAATGACTGGGGAATACCTAGATTCATTGTGCTACATTCTGGGGATGGAGTGGTGACCCAGATGGGAGTGGATCCTCAAGGAGAAGACAGTCAAGTGGAGGAAAAGATATTAACAGTCCAGAGGAGAAATATTGCATCATACTTCCAGCAAATGATACAGACAAGTACAAGGTCCGATGCGATGCATTTGTGAAACTCGAAGGCCAGTCCTAAGCAGGGAGGGGCTATCCCACCAAGGCCCACCTCTGGCTGTCAGGTAAAGCACCTGAGCACACACACTGCACACCACCAACTGATTGGTGTACATGGTGGCATGTGACAAAACCAAACAGTGAAGTTCATGTGTTTCTTCCAGTCTGGATCAAATTGGTCTCTGTACATCAATTCTGTGTTGTTCCTACAAATAGGGTTTCTTTGAAAATCAGCTAAATCAGAGGAATAAAAGGGGCAAGGCCAGGGAGACGCTGCATTGTGAGGATGTTTCCCAGGTGCTCTCAGTGCACACTTAGGGTTTGAGAGCTATTCCTCCTAAGGCCCTCTGCCGGATTTCACTCTGGCAGGCTCTGATTTCTTTACCACCCTGAACACCTGGGGCCAAGGCTTTTTTTTTATGACAGTTTGAAAGCAATCCCTTCTCTGTCTCCTTACTCAGTGTGACCCAGGCATTAATCTTTGGACAACATCAAATATTCATTGCCAGTTTGATAAAACTGGGGTTGGAGGGATCTGAACTTTTCAAAAGCCGGTCTTGCCTTACCATTGGTGATCCAGCAAGTCTTTCAGCAAGACTGACTTTAAATCATCCAGGCTCAATTAGTTTATTTCAAAGAAATACCCAGGTGCTATTTGACCTTCAAACATATGGACCACTGGAGTAAATGAAAAGTCTTGCCTGTTCCCATGATGCCGAGGGAACTAGATGGAGTAATTTCTTTTCATATTCTCTGAGTTTTGTGGAGGGATTATTAGGTTTGGGCTGAATTATTTACTTTAGTAATATGCTCAGCAGTGGGCTGCGGTTGCCTTTGCTGAGGGAACAACCAGGTGTGAGCTGTCACTAAGCACCACTGAAATACTGAGAAGCCTGTAGAAAAACCAGGCCCTGTGGGTGGGGCCGGGGTCTGAGACTGGAGCAGAAGGGCCCAGGCTGCCCAGGGAGTCTATAAGGTAGGCGGACAGCGGAGCTCAGAGGCCAGGGCTTAGTAACTGGACAGCAGGAAAGTGCTGATCCTCACGACCCAGAGTGGCTCTCTTTCCCTTTCCCAGGAGGTGGCTTTCATACTTTAAACTCAGACTCCTGACTTGACACCCTGGCCTAAGGCAATATTTTTCAACCATTTTTTATCTCACAGCATGCTGAAACCTATAGTTAAACTTCCATGGCACACTTAAATTATGTTGATCAAAGAAAAAACAAGAGTTAAAAAAGAATATACATACTGTGCTTTGAATGTCTTTCCAAAATAATTATCTTTAAAAATCCTCCTGGCATGGCACAGGGGTTGAAATCACTGCCCTGCACAACTCTGGTGTTTTCCACATTAGGTGAGATCCCGCCAATCACCATCCCTTCTCCCTCCTCCGGGCCCTTGGCTGGAGGGCTCAACTACAAACTTTGCCTTAAAAATAAAACCAGTGTAACCTAAACTTTTGTACCTTCATATTAATCTGAAACTTTTTAAAAAGCAGTGCCCTAAGGTTTTCATTGGTGATTTTGAGGCAGCCATTCTAACCAGAATTGTTATGGCCTGTGCTTTTGCAGCCTAAATGCTTTCTAAGAATTAGGGGTATGTTAAAAGCGATTGTCTTGTGGCCAAGTGTGTGTTTTTAGAGTTGGAAAGACCTGGTTTCAAATTATGGTTCCTCCTACTTGTTAGCTGTGTGACATCAGGCAAGTTATTTAGTTTTGCTGAGGTCCAGTTTTCTTAGTTGTAAAATGGAGCTGATAATTCTTATTTGAGGATTTCACAAAGTACATTCAATGAAATTTTAAATGTGTACTCAACTACAAAGGGATGTAATGGTCAAATACATCTGGAAAACCCTTTAGATTATATTCCTCCGTCTTGTATTTGATAATGCATAATTTCAGATTAAAGACCCTGGTATGTTCTGCAGGATATAAAGCTGTTTAACTTTGCTTGACCCAAAATATCAAAATGTAGTTAAGCTCAAGAACCTTTTTTTTTTTATAGAAAATGGGGGGAGTGTTTTGTGAAGTACAAATGGCCTCCTAGGATGGTTTTAAGGGTTAAATAGGAATTAAAGGTAAATGCTTTCCGTAATGTCTGGCACATACTTCTGCTCAATAGTAGAAGTATTATCATTTTATAATTATTATTAATGAGGATTTTTAGTCTTTAAAACAGAAAAATTTAAATTTGATTTGCCTGGGTTTTGACCACAGGCACAGTATCAATTTGCCAGTTGGAAATTTACAGACTCCAGCTGTCACTGTGGCTAATGGTTGTGATTTATTGAGTGCCTACCCTGTGTCAGAACATCCATTAGGTACTTTAAAAGAGACTTTAATGGTCCCAACTACTCAACAAGGTAGATGTTACTACTCTTCTATTTATACAGGTAGGAATTGAGGCTCAAAGGTAAGTGCACTGCCCAAGATACTTAACTGTGGAGTTGGAAATTTAGCTCAGATTTTTTTGGTCCAAAGTCTTTTACTATCCTCACCTGGGATGCTACAAATGCTTGGTAGTTTGTGAAGACAATAGAGATCTGTGGGATATTTGCCATAGGCACAATTGAAATCAGACACTTGACCAACACAAGGCATCGCAGGACTGAGTATGCTGGCAAGGTCACAATGCAATCATACCAAAATGCTTTCCTTCCTGTAATTCACCTTGTTCCCAGATTTCAAAGCCTTACACGTATCATTCCCTTTCCCAAAGCATTCTCCCTGCGTTGTCTTCCTCGGCTATCTCTCACTCATGCTTGGTTTCCCAGGACTAATGCACTTGCCCCAGAAAGCCATTCATTCCTAATTCTCTAGGTCAGAGCTAACACCTCTTCTTCATACTCCCTTAATCCTGTGCACCTGTCTTCTCACTGCCACGCCTTTGATTTGTCTCTTCCCTATTAAACTGTGAGCAGGGACCAAGTCTTGGTCAGCATCAAATCCTAAGTATATAACACATCATACTCCATAGATATTTATTGACAAATAACCGATGTCAGTTCAAAATCTCTACAAAAAAATTATGCCTTAGATTAATAAAGAGTGGGGAAATTACTTTAGTATCACCAACTTGATATATGTGTCCAAAAATATGGTTTCATGGAATTTTTGGCAATAAGAATGTTGAAAATCCCTGCATAAAACAATGCCTGCTGCTAAACTATAAAGAAGCCTTTGCATTCCCATGGAGATAGTTGAAAGAGGCTGCTTATTTTGGTCTATGGAAAATGCCTTGCTTTATAGGTTCAGAAACTCATTTTTTAATAGGCCCCTGAGTTGTGAGTGGTGATGTTTGTGATTCAGCTCAAAGAAACCGATTCTCCCTAATGCCATTCCATAATTATGGGTCCTGTCTGTGGAATGCCTTCTCTTTACTAAACTGTGTTCTAGGCATACATACACATTCCCGCCTTCTCTCTCTCCCTCTCTCTGCTCTCTCATTCTTATGATACACGTACATTGTCAAACTCTGGGTTATTACTACCCAGACGCTGAGGAAGCATAGGATCTGATAAATTTTGCGACTTGTTAAAGACACACAGATGGAAAGTAGTGGAGCAAGGGCTCAACTTCAGGCCTTTCTACCTCCACAGTCCATTTAGCCTCACCTAGGTAGGGTGACCAGATTTTAACATTGGTAAAGCAGGACATCATGGGGGGGGGTGGGGGACGGGGCGGAGGTGGGGCAGGGGGCGGGGACAGGGCAGGGCCTGACAACAATGCAAACTTTGATAAGCAGTTCTCCATAATCACTTCTCAACAATTATTTGTTATTATTACAGTTTAACATTATAAGATTAACAAAAATAATATAAAATTCATATTCTGGTGAAATAGCCACATGGCAGCCAAAAACCATATATTCCCTTCCTGTTCTCCCACCCGTTCGTGCGTTCTTTCCAAAAATCGAAACTTTTTAAAAATGGCGTGGGCTGTGGGACAAATTGTTCAAAAGCAGGACTGTCCCACCAAAAGCAGGATGTCTGGTCACCCTACACCTAGGCCACCTTGTCATCTAAGACACCTAAGATGTAAGGTTTCTTGTCCACAGGAGTTACACTGGCAAAGCAATTGGTATTGGATATGGATGAATACATTCCCTTTGGAAACCAATCTTTGTAGCAGAAGGATGCAGAATGAACCTGACCTAAAAATCAAGGCAAATGTTGCTTAACAGCTTTGTGCACTCAGCTTATTCAGGCTATGTGTCATCTTCCTCAATACCAAGAACATCACAATAGTGACAAGGAATAGCTCCTAATATCACAACACTATTTCTTTGGATAACTCTTAATCCAAGCTTGGCCTTTGAAATTCTCCTCAGGCTCCTTTTTTTTGTTTGTTTGTTTGTTTGTTTTGTCTTTTTTGGCATTGTTCGAGAGTACCTGTTTAATTCTAATTTGACATCAATATGGTTTGGTATGCAAGGAGTCGCTGTGGTTTTAAGAGCCCAACTATCTCAGAGGTTGATGGATTATTGCCTGCAATGATTTTCATAGATGAATTCTTTGATGTGTCTTATTTTGATTTTACCTGCTTTATGGCATATCTGGAAGGCGAGAAGGAGGTGAGAGATTGATTCCCTGGAGCACATTCTCAGAGTACCATATTTTCAATCATATATTCTGGTAATACCTTGACAAGATAGTTGTTATGGTTAAAATTAAAAGATGTTGGGGAAGCAACATGAAAGCAAAGGGCAAGTCTGTTCAATACGTGGTTGAAACATCAATAACTAGATGATGGGAAGCTAGAAAAGATCACTAAAGTCAGTCATCATTTGTCATACATACTCTTACCACAAAGGCCGTAGGCATCCTCCCTCCATGTTTATACCCCCTAATGTGGAAATTAGGCCATGCTGCCCACCTGCTGTGTGCAGCTGGTTGTGGCAATTAGAGGACCTACTGAGTATCATGTGCCTGGCACAGGGCAGGGCATACAACCCTAAAATGGAGATTTTAATTCTGTCCATTTCAATCCATGAGATGGTCTATTCTAATTCTAAAGGTTTAGTTGGGTGCTTAGGGCCCCTTTTGCTTAACTATACATAGGCCAATTCCCAAAGGAGTATGACTTCTCAGGAATGTTTCCTGTTTAAATGAAAGGACTAATTCTTCTACCCCAGAATTTCTCAAAGTTTTTTCTGAGAGCTACCTACATGAGATTGACCTAGAGTACTTTTTTTTAGGCCCCCACCTACAATATCTGCACTTCAGAGTCACTCCACAATTTTAATAAGTTCCTTATATGATTCTTCTCAGCAAATTTTTAGCCTTAAAATGACTACTTTCAAGAGGCCAGGATTCAGAGAAGGAAGGAACTGGGTGAGGCCTAGGAGGTCAGACAGTCAATTAATCCCCATCATTAAACAGATGAGAAACTGAGGCAAAACTAGTTAATGGTCTCTTTTTCAGCCCTGGAATTGGGGTTGGGATTTGTTTTGTAAGTACTTAATTTATAAGAAAGGAATGTAACTTTTTAAAGTGCCTTTGGCAGGACCATTCCCTTTTAATCTCAAACAGTAACATCTCAATGAACCTACTTAAAATCCCTTTGCAATTGCCCATTGTGTTCAGAGTAGGATTCAATCTGGTTACAGCCCCACTCTGTGAGTGCCTCCTCCCTCTCTAAAGCATCTGTTGTTCCTCCCCTTGTCTTTCAGGTATCAGATGATATCCTCCCTCCCCTGGGAAGTTTTCTCTGACTTCCCAAGTGTGGGTGATAGACCCTTCCAGGTGCCTATGTGGCACCCTGTATAACCCTGTTCAAATCGATTGATGTTGTGTTGCAATTGTTTCTGTGTTTTTCTCCATGAAATATATAATAGTTTATGCTCTAAAGGACAGGAATCTTGTGTTGAAACATACACAGGACATAGTATTGGTCCCTATGAGGTACTCAATAAACTACATACCAAATGGTGGAACCGTCTTGAAGTTCACAAACTAAAATGTTCAAGCAGATGATGGTCTGGCTGGAATAAAGTAATACTGGTAAATGGTAGAAGGTCAGATGAGTTACAAAAAGCTGGAGTTGATTGTGAAAAGCTTTGGCTCTGAGTTGAAGGTGCTGACTTGGACCCAGTCAGTGGCTATGATCCACCTGAGGCTTGTTGATTTGGGTGTCTGAGGAAGACTTCCACAGCAGCAGAGAGAAATGTGGCTGGGACTGAGAAGCAGCTAGAAAGCACATGAGAATTACAAGGTGGCTATAGTAAGTCCAGGCTCAAGCCAGTGAGTATTAGGAACAGGCTGATGGCTGATGGAAAGATGAGATATGAATTCATCCCAGAAGAGCTGCTGTGAATCAGGAACACTGGATAGGAGAGGACAGTCAAAGGTCAACACTGGAGGGATCTTTCTTTTTTTAAATGGGTTCATTAATTTATTATTTCAACAAACATTGAGGTAGACACTGGGGCACCAATTATGAATAAAATGGACTTTGACTTCTCATAAGGGGGATAGATAATAGGAAAAAACCCAAACAACAGGTGTCTAATATAGCCAGCAAGGAATGAACTTCATGAATGAAATTAAATAATTCATGTAAAGTACTTGCCACAATGCTTGGCGTATAGTAAAAGCTCAATAAATATTACCAAGTTCCTCTCCTCTGCCAACCCTCTCAAGAAAATAACAGTTTCCTTTTGCGTGTCAGCCATTAAATGAATCATCATAATGGCTGTCATGTACCTTATCTCTATTATATGACATGTTCTGTGTTACAGTCTTTGCATGTATTATCTTCTGCTTACTCCCAGTTTGCAAGATAGTTGTGCTTACCCCTTTTCAGATATGAAATCAGAAGATAAAGGAAAGTAATCCATTTCCAAAAATCCCCAGAGCTTGTAAGCAGAAATCTGTAGGTGTGCCTAACTCCCAAGTTCTGTTCCCTTTCCATTTCCATCATGTGGTTGTTGTCAACCAATGTTATGACAGTCAGCCTTAGGGTGGATCTGACAAGCTCTTTAGGGTTAGCTATCCACTCAAGTAATTGAAATAACTTAGATGTATTAAGGAGCAAATGGAAGCAATTACATATGGCTCCGTTACCCACATCCAGGTACGGCCAACTGTGTGGTCTTTCCTGTCTTTCGATGAACATCTTTGAACTGGGAGGAAATTTGAATAGAGTCATTTTGTGACTCTTTGAAGAGAGTATTTGTTCTGCATTTTGAGAGCTCTCAGATCACAGAGAGGGCACCTACAGTATTGTTCAAGTCAAATTCCGGATGTCTACAGTGTTAGGACAAAGACTGTATGCTTTACAGACCTTGCTGAAGTCCTGCCTTTGCCATTTACTGGACTATGACATTGACAAGTCACTCAATCTTCTCTGAGCTATAGTCTCATTATGTATAAACCAGGAAGAAATCGGTTCAGAACAGTGACTACTTTAGTGTACATTTGGGAATGAAGGAGTAAAAGCAAAATATTATCTTAACTGGTGGCTATTTTGCATTTGGCAATGTCTAGAGACGTTTTTGGTTGTCACAACTTTGAGAAGTGCTGCTGGCCTCTAGTGAATAGGATGCTAAACATCCTACAATATATAAGACAAGCCCTCAGCAAAGCACTATTCAGCACAGAGTGTTGGTGGTGTGAAGGTTGAGAACCCTAGTGTATGTCCTAGGAACACTTGAACATCCCTTTGGAGGTATTAACTAAATACAATAGCACCTCTGTATTTGACCATCTCTCTACATTGACCAGCTCCATAAGTTGACCTAATTTTCATAGACTGGACATGCACCACATGTACTCAATAGAAACTCCTATGTTGACCAGTTTGTTACAGTCCCTTGGATGATCAATTTACAGAGGTTCTACCGTATTTCATTTTAATCTAAATATTTTGAGGTCATGAACAAAACTACTTCTACTAGTCCATTTGGGGTATAGGGAGGGTTCGTAAAACTCTCTGTTCAAAGTTGAATTTGCATCAGACTCTGAGCTCTGTTTCTTTCACTGTAGGAGTGGCTTCCTGTACAACAGTACTTTGGGAAAAGGAGGTTTATTTGTTTTTATGTATTTTTTTGTAACTTAAAAGCATCTTGAATTATTAAACCAGTTATTTTCCAGGCCTGCAAATGTTTTCAGCATGTTGCCCTAAGTTTCCCTGAGTCAGCACATAGTATCACATCTTGGAAGACCTCAGTCAGTTAGAACTATTTCCTTAAGCTGTTAGTATTTTTTCCCTTGGAGTGTGATATCTGGGGTGTTCACTTCAAGCACCAAAGCGAGCTTATGTTTCTCTCAGAACTCCAGAGTCAAGGCCTTGGTGGGAAGTCTGCTCAGGGTGAAAAGGTATGCACCATAATTTCAGGCTAAAGAAGAGACTCCTAAGTGGTCATTTAACATTTCCCCTGATGTGTTGGGCCCTTGCTTGTTTCTAGCCAGGAGCCAGACCGTAAGGTAAATCCTCCAACTCACATTTTAGGAGACAATAAGAGAGTACTTTGAATTACAACTAAAAAATTCTCTTTCTGCTTCCAAGCCAAATGCTTTTACTAGAAGTGGGGGGGTGGGGGAGAAAGGAGAAAAAAAACCCATCCGAGTCAATTTGATGAAAACCAGTTAAAATAAGGCCTTGTTGTGGCTGATATAGCTCTCCCAGCTGGTCCCAAAGCACCGACTGTGTCTTCGGGCACCACTCTCCACACTGATTGAACTAGATTCCTGTGTCAACTGTTTGAAAGGCACAGTCCTGAACCACACATTTCCTGAGAATATTATTGAAAATTATCAGACCTGTTTTGTTCATTACCAGGAAGCTGAAAAATGACTTGCAAAAATAAAGCTGAAAGGCTTTTTACAGCCAGTGCAGGCTGACTTTTAAACAAACGTCCTCAAAGCTCTTGAATACCTTATCCAGGGGCTCAAACCTTGGGGAAGCTGTCCTTCAGAGTAACTTTGTGGAAATTTCTACTGAGAGCCACTGGCCCCTTGAGGATGGACGGTTTTCCATCTAAATCTGTTCACTTAGCACACATTCAGCTCACATATTTACTCTCAAGAGCAAATGTGTTCATTCTTGATTGTCTTTTACTTTAAACAATATTTACTGATCCAAAGGCAAGAGAAAGGATTTTTCCCACCTCTTAATGTCAAGAAATCTGAATTTTACATAATGATATCATGAAACTATACCCTGTGAGAACTGAAAACGACTTAGCTCATCATTTCAATCAGTTTTACAGACCCACAGAGGCTCCTAAGATACCCGGACTCATTATGCCTGAATGGGGAAATCGCAGAGCCCCAGCTAAAGGTCTTTGTGCTATTCAATACACATGGCACCCAAGGTCTCCCCGATGTTAACTGTTCTCTTTGTTGTTTTCATCGAAGACCAGGCTACCCAGCTCTCATTTCTTCTGATATTCCTAACAGTTCATTTATAACCCCTGTTCCCATTTCCCCATCTGACTTTGAAGAACCTGCATTCATTTAGGCTTTGATTAGTGGTAATTATTTACCTGTCAGCCCCCAGCTGGTCTGCATTGCCAAAGCTGAGTCACATAGCTTTGCTTCCAGTGACTGCTTTCAAACAATTAAATCAGAGAAGCACCTGTGTAAATACGTAATATTTGGTGATAAGAAAATGATTAGACAATAGAACCTGAGCTGAACTGATGAAAAAAGTGAATATTTCCCTGTGCATTTTTGTTTTTTTAAGCACATGATTTTAAAAGCATCTGATCTCAAGAACAAGGTCAGGTTATTTTCCCACCCCTCCTACACCTTGTTTGTTTGGAAAGTGCACTAATCTGATATCACTAGACTTGGTTTGTTTGCAAGCATTAAAATTTTACGGGAATCATCTCCTGTGTCAGCTGAAAGAGAAGTTGAGATAGGGTGAAACACTAACCAGTGATTTTCAAAGCCAAAGCCTAGCTCAATAGATAAATTAACAGTTGAAATTCATCTTGGATAGTGGCCATCTGTTCCTATTTATATTTAAGACTTCTGAGGTGGGCTTCTGAAGGTAGGTAAGAATAGAAAGATCAAGAGCTTTGTGGTCTCAGGGATTTGAATCCTCACCTCACCGCCTAGCAGCTAAGTGACATTTAACACTCCTTGAGCCTCAGTTCCAAATCTGTAAAAACTCCTAACCTTACCTACCAGGCTACTTGTAAAGTGCTAAGCTCGGTGCCTCCTAAACAAACATTCACTGTGCCCAAACTGCATCATAATAGACAAAAAAATCCATCTTCTTTAGCCAGCTTACCATTCAGTTGGTCTTAAAACCATTGGTGGTTTTTGAAAGTTGTTTTCTGGTAGAGAACAATGTTCAGAAACAAGTGTTACTGCCAGAAGGAGATTCTAAAATTTCCTTCTTATCTTTCAAACAGTACCCTGCCCTACTTTTTTGGCACTTGTTCCTTCTTTAACAGAGATTAGCCATAAGAAAGATCTGTTTAGATCTCTAGCTGGACAAGGAAAAATATTGAGCTCCCTGACCATCAGATGCTTAGGTTTTTGCTTTTACAACCGGACTAGTATTTTTAGCCAAAGGGACATCCTGCAGCTGGTGCTTTAAGAAACCACTCCTGATGTGTTCCTTTTGCATTTGTGGGCATGATTTTATACAAAGGTCAAACCCTTACTTCAACTCTTCCTAAGCTCTGTGACCTTGGACACAGTACTAATATGAAGCCAGTAGACAAGTTAATTATTCTTTGTGCATCAGTTTCTTCAACAGCAAAATGGAAATGGCAACAACTAATGGATAGGGTTATTTGGAGAAGTCGGTGAGTTATATGGAAAAGCCTTAGACAGTGATTTGAACAGAGAAGAAAATCAATAAATGTTGGAGTTGTGGTTGCTGTTATAACTGGGGAAACATAGGCAGCTAACTCTAACAAGAGTTGGTCTCATGGAAAAAACTAGTGTGTGTGCATAGCAGAGTGTTCAAAAGTTCAATCAAATCTTCCCAAGTCAATAAATGTCACTGTTGAAAATTTTACCCTTTTGGCTCAGCTCCTGTAGCTCAGCGGCTAGGGTGCCAGTCACATACACCAGAACTGGTAGGTTCAAACCCAGCCTGGGCCTGCCAAACAATGACAACTATTAAAAAAAAAAAGCCAGGTGGCTGTAGTCCCAGCTGCCTGGGAGGCTGAGGCAAGAGAATCACTTAAGCCCAAGAGTTGAAGGTTGTTGTGAGCTATGACACCACAGCACTCTACCCAAGGCCACATAGTGAGATGCTGTCTCAAAAAAAAAAAAAATTACTCTCTTAGAAAATATGGAAAATCCTCAAAGAACTCAAATTAGATCTCCCATTTGACCCTGCAAACCCACTATTAGGCATCTACCCAGAAAAAAAAAAATCCTTTTATTATAAGGACATTTGCTCTAGACTATTTATTACAGCTCAATTTATAATTGCCAAAACATGGAAATAACCTAAATTGCCACCAATCCAGGAATGGATTAACAAGCTGTGATATTTGTATACCATGGAATACTATTCAGCCACTAAAAAAGATGGAGACTTTATGTCTTTTGTATTAACCTGGATGGAGTTGAAACACATTCTGGTCAGTAAAATATCCCAAGAAAGGAGGAGCAAGAACTACTATGAAGCCAGTAGATGATCTAACACACACCCACATAAGAGAAAAACTCAAATCATTTCAAGGTGGGGGGTGGGTAAACAAGGGAGCAGGGAGCAGGAGGAAGGGGAAGGAAGGGTGTGCTCCCACTTAATGGCACAATGTTTGGGTGTATATGGCACACCTCTTGGGGGAGGAACACAATTAAAAGAGGGACTCTATCTTATAAATGCAAACATTGTAACCTAATTCTTTGTACCCTCAAATTAACCTGAAATAATAAATAAATAAATGTTATCCTTTTTAGTGAAAGTCATTCTTAATTTCATTTAGGTCGAATGCAGTATTTTATTTGTGGTTTCTGAATAAGACAATGAAAAGTGGGAAAGCCTTCTATGGACTGTCACTTATTCCCATCAGCAGCTTTGATTGCATTTGGACCTTGAATCTAAAATAAACATTGACTTCAAGTTGATACAAAGGTAGGCAGGGGATACACAGCAAAAAGTTGTATTTATTTACTATCACCTTCTTAAGTAAACATTTTGAAATAGCAGAGTGGACTGTTTGAACATAGAAACATAACCCCCTCTGCAGAATGAAGCATCTAAGTTGCCTCAGATTACCTGATTATTTTGTCACTTTGATGGCACCTACTCTTTTTTGTGAGCTCTTTGTTTTTCAGTACTTGTGAAACATAAGCATCCTAAATGCCCCTAAGTTTCCTGAAGCCCAAAGATAGACGATTGAGTTGTGACAACAGAGCTAATACGGATTGGTAGGGGGCCATGAAAGGAGCTTTAAACGCAAAATATAATGATAAGGAGTATCATTCTCCTTGGAGTGCATCCTTTCACTTCCTCATCCTTTAAGGAAACTGATCAGGTATTAAATGAAAAGATGTGGTGGGATGAATTACTTTAGAGAATAGAAAAAGCACTTTGAATGATTAGTCTTCCCACACATCTTAGAAATTACTCTGAAATTCCCATTAGAGGCCATTGAATTCACTGAGCAATGTGGTCTCCTTGTTTGCTTTAACAGTTATAGATTCCCAAGGGTGTTAAAGACTCATTGTGCTGGAGTTGAGCTATAATGTGTTTCTTCCCAGCGGCCTTATTCCTTATCTGGTCTGTTGATTAACTCTGTATTTCAACATAACATTGTCCAACTGAGTAGGCTGTCTGATAAGCATCTCACCAATAACAACATAAAATCTAAGCAGAGAAAGAGATGGTGCACTGATAAGCAGAAGTGCTCTCATTAAGTTTTCAGAATATCTTTTCTCATTCTGCCCTTTCAAAGCCATAGTTTAAACACCCAGATGTTCTTTCCGTGGATTCATCAATGTATTCTTTAAATTTGCAATGATTTTTAACAAACATTGGTCCAGTTTTTGTAGGAATTAAATCATTATTCTAATTCCATATTTTAGAAATTTAGATACTTTAAAATTAATCTTAAATGTTTTCACTGGTTTTAAATATTCTGCCAAATACTCTTGCACCTGACTTCCTGGTCAGTTTCCCCTTAAATTTCTGCAGCTGCACTCAGGCAGCTATTGATTCTGTGTCTCCTTGGCAAAGGTTACTAACTTGATCAACAGTAATGCTAAATTGTATCTGTTAAGATTCAACTCTTATTCCTTGTAGCTAACTCACACTGTACCTTTGTTTCTTGGCTGATTAACACTGATGTTCATTTTACCTATCACTCTACAACGACTATAGAACAGAATTATTCCTGGATACTATTAGCAAGTCAACATGTTTTTTAGCTTCTGGATCATAAGCTGAAACCAAAAATCTGATGTTTTTGGCAACAAAAACCATAATCTGTATGAGCTTTGGCCCCCAAAGGCTTTCAGATAATAAAGGCATGGCTGGAGTTGTTGAAGATTACTCTAAGTTTCTTCTTGCTCCCTTCACCCATGCATAACATTTAGGAGTGTAGACTTAAGACAACATCTTAGTTTTTGTTCAGAGAAGAAAACTAGCAGAGTTGCTAATAATCACTGTAAGTAAAAATTAAAAGAAGAAATCAGAGTTGCTAACAATGAGTATAAGGAAAAATTAAATTAAGCATTATGGCATTAACATGAGTTAGAAGAATGTGGATCCGTAGATCGTAACTGGTATGCCACAAACCTTTCACAGGTTTGCCACCTGTTTGGAAAGAGTCTATATTCTTTTTGTACAACTCAAGTTAGCTGTTGTCAAGACAACATCTACCATCTGTTATGTGGGTCTGTGTTGGTCATGCAGCATGGTGATGAAGGGGCTGAAATTTACCAAGAGTAGGAAAACAGAGTCATAGAATAACATAAGTCTGAAATAAAAGTAAAAACAAAAAGATGCCTGATACAAAAGATGTGTAGGTTAAAACCCATAATAACTTTTCCCTTGGAGTATGTAAATATACATATTTCCTTTATTAAAATACAATATAATTTATATGACAAAATGAATATATTTAAGTGTATAATTCAACAAGTTATAATACATGCATTTGCAAGTATAACTACTACCCAAATTGAGACACAGAAAATTTTCAGTGCACTAAATTTTTCTCTTCTGTCCCTGCCCAGGCAATCTCCCACCCCAACCTCAGTAGCCATTACAATTTCTATCAATACACTAATTTTACCTATTTTAGTGCTTCAAACAAATGGAGTCATGTGGTACATATTCTTTTGTGTTTGGCTGGCTTCACTCAACAAAATATTTTTGAGATTCATATTGTGTGTTTCAATACACATCCACATACATGTAGGTGAGCAATCTTTAGAAGACATTTTTAAATTTTTCTTGGGTTCTTATCTAAAAGAGGGTTTAATGGATTATATAGTAAGCATATTTTTAACTTTATAAGAAACTACCAAATTGTGTTCTAAGATGTTTATACCATTTTACACTCCTACCACCAATGTTGTAATGTCAGTCTTTTTTTTCATTTGAGTGGATGTGCAATGGTATCTTACTATGGTTTAAAATTGAATTTTTATGGTTACTATGATGTTGAGTATTTTTTAACATTTACTGACTATTCATATTTCTTCTTTTGTAAACTTAATGTTCAATTTCCATTTTTGTTTTAAGTTCTTTGCATGACTAGTAATTTTTGATTGGATGTTAAGCATTGTTGGTACTATATTGTTTGGACATCTGGATTTTGTTGTGTTCCTTTAAAGAGTGTTGTGGATTTGAATTTCATGTGGTTCTAAAAAATTAAATAAAAATTAAAAAAAATAAATTTCATGTGAATTAGTTTAATATTTTACATCTTAAGTTTTATTAGAGAAGATATGGAGGTCAGTAGTGCCACCTTAACTGTGGAGAATACATTCCATGACCCCCAGAATATGCCTGAGACTAAGGCTAATATCAAACCTGATTGCCATCTAAACAAACATGTTTCTGTTCATGTCTTCCATGCACAAATGTACCTTTTCCGTCTTAAATAAGGCAATTTTCATGAACTGTGGCAAGAACGTTTTTTTGAGGTGTGACAGCAAAACGAGCACAAATTTATTTTTCCTTCTTCACAATGTCATGGCTAGAAGAAGACTCATTCTCACTATAGATCTTAGAAAGCCCAGCATGCAATTTTTTTTCTCTTTTTATTAAGTCAAGAAGTTTTACTTTTTCACCTAAGGGAAGCACTTTACAGCTTCTCTTTGGCATATTCAGCCAAATTATCAACATCACTATTATTGCACTTTGGGAATGTTATTAAATAAAATAAAGGTTACTTGAATACCAGTACTGCAATACTATCATAGTTGATCAGATAATCTAAGGGACTAATGGGTGGTAGTGTATATAGTGTGGATACATTGAACAAAAAGTTACTCTGCTCCCAGATGGGAAAGAGTGGGATGGTGTGAGATTTCATCACACAACTCAGCACAGTGCACAATTTAAAATTAATAAATTGTTTATTTCTGTAATTTCACTTAATTTTTTTTGAGCCAAAGTTGACTATGTGTAACTAAAACTACAGAAAGTAAGACTATGGATAAGGGGGAACTATTACAGTTTTTATTATAGTAATACTTATTCATTAGCACCTAGACATGGATATTTTGGAGTGTCTCCTAAATAATGCATGGATTCAATACTGTTTCTGTCCTCTGGCTGGCTGGAATTTAAATATATGTCAGCTCAATAGGAGGTCTGCTAATTGTTCAGTTTATAGTTCTTCAGTAACTATTCTTTCCAAGTAGTTGTTTTTGGCTTGTGGAGACTTACCCTATACAGCTTTATAGCTATAAACTCAAGGGTACCTTTGTGCATTTTTCTTGAGCTCTCTTTATATAGCTCCTTCCCTTTCAGTACTCTGTCATACAAATTCCAGTCACTTCATATTTCTCAATTTTGATCTCTGTCTCTTCTACTCAGTGTGGTCCCAAGTTCCACCTGGGTTTCCCTTCTCGGAGTGTCAGTCTGGAAAGTGTCTCTAGGCAAAAATTCAGGGCTATGGTAGGCATCACTTCATTTGCTTCCTTTTTCTCAGGGGACATAGTCTTGGGCTGCCTGTTATCCATTGTCTAAAAACAGTGGTTTCATATATTCCATCCAGCTTTTTAATTGTTTGTGATGGATGAGATGTTTAAAAGTAGTCAATTATGGCTAGAAGTAGAACAAGTATATTTTTTAAAAAGTATAATTAAGGCTGTTATTTTTAGCATAAACAGGAATAGAGTGCTTAAGTGTCCTCAGCTAAGCAGTAGGGTCACTTTAGTCCCTTATGAGAGCACTAGTCAAAAGAGGGTTTAAGATATTCACCATAAGTACCAAAGGAGAAGTCTATTTTCCCAATAAGCATTGCTTTTGTCTTACCCTTGAGGTATTTGCTGTATCTGTGTACCACCTGCATTAAGTGGGCTTGCTTTTACCTTAAATTTATTTGAAAAGTAAACTCTATAACCTCATAACTGGATTTTTTTTTGAGACAGAGTCTCACTCTGGCACCCTCGATAGAGTGCCTTGGTGTCATAGCTCACAGAAATCTCAAACTCCTGGGCTCAAGTGATCCTCTTGCCTCAGTCTCCCAAGTAGCTGGGACTATAGGTACACACCACAGTGCCTTGCTAGCTTTTCTATTTTTAGTAGATACAGGGTCTCGTTCTTTCTAGGCTTGTCTAGAACTCCTAAGCTCAAATAATCTACTTGCCTAGGCCTTCCAGAGTGCTAGGGTAATAGGCGTGAGCCACTACCCCCGGCCCATAATTGGAATTTAGAAAATAATTTAATTTGTCTAATATATATTAAAATAAGCAAATAATTCTTTTTTTATTAGATCATAGCTGTGTACTATCATGGGTACAGTGTGCTGTTTTTATATACAATTTGAAATATTTTCATCAAACTGTTAAGGTTAGCATAGCCTTCATGTCATTTTCTTAGTTATTGTGTTAAGACATTTATATTCTACATTTAGGAAGATTCACACGTACCCTTGTAAGATGAACCATAGGCATGATCCCACCAATCACCCTCCCTCCACCCATCCTTCTCCCTCCCCTCCCTCTCCCCTTTCCCTGAAATAAGCAAATAACTTTAAAAAAAAAAAAAAAGAAGAAAGAAAATATATCCTTGGACTACTAAAGTCATCTTGTATCCCTCATGGGTAATTTTCTATGCCTGGCCATACTGGACTAGATCACACAGGCACTAATGAAGAGAGATGAGTGATGAAAGTCAAAAACGGAATTTTTCATTTATAGTTTCTGACAGAACTATAAATTTTTTAAATTAGAATAAGCTTAGTAAACATGTAATTCAACTCCCTCATTTTACAGATGAGAAAATAATCTTAGAGATGGACCAGCAGCAACTTCTCATGGTCTCATAGCTGGTTAACTAATTGAACAGATACTTATCATGGGCTTACTAAGTGCTGGGCACTGTACAAAGCATAGAAAAATCCTCATCTTCTTAGAGCTTACATTCTAGTGAGGAACAGGTCACCTTTCTTGCGTCTTTGTCCAGCTGTATATGATTTAATGGCCTACTGACAACAAAAGATAACCTCTTAACACTATAATGGCTGTCCCCATCTTGTCCCTTAGCACTTTTAGGAATAAGGTTCTTGTCTGCGTAATATCAACTCAATCTTATAATCGTTTCAGTCTAACCCACCTGAAATATGCCAGCTCACTTCATATTTCCTAATGGGTTCACTTCTCATGGTTTTAGGACCCATAAAAGGGAGAACACCTCTCATTTTTACATGAAAGTACCATGATCCATTACAGTTACATAATTAAGAATTTTCTAAATTATGTAGCCTCTGGATGCAACCTCTGGATGCAACACATGTTAGTGCCTGTAGGCAGGGTCTTTTGAGATGCTTAGATAAGGTATTTATCTCTTCTAGCTTTATGATCCTGTGCCTCCTTTCTTTGGTCTCCTTTGGTATCTCACTCACCCCGTGTGTTTGTGGTGTTTATCTGTACCAGCTCTTTTCAAACCTAGAAACTCTTACCCAGCTGAGCCCCTTCTGGTCTGAGAAAAAGAAGTCTCTGACATTCCAATATTTAAAGCCAACTCTGTTTCTGACAACCTCAATGTTTTTCACAGGCGCAGCCACCCCCAGAGAGGCAGAGAGGGTAGGATGGAAGAAATCATCAGAAATGAGTTTGGGCACGCTGTTGATTCTCTCCTTTCTGTCTTTAGATCAGTGGAATTAGTGAAAACCGTTATGAACTCATGGAATTTTCAGCTTTTAGAATTCCCAGATGTCATCAAGTTGTCTTTGAAGAATTCTTATTTTACAATGTGTGTTTTTCCTTAGAAAAGGAGAAAAACAGAGTGGATCTTATTAGTGGGATAGTTGAGATTTGAAGATAACTCCCTTTTATTACAGCCTCGTGATGTCCCAGGCATTATGTTATGCATTTTCCATGCTTTATCACTTTGACCTTCACAACAATCCCATGATAAATGAACCATGTATAACCTCATGTTACAAATAAGGAAGTAAAATCTGGGAGAAGCAACTTAAGGTTCCCTAACATCAAACAGCCTATCTGTGGCTGAGACAAGATCCAGTTTCATTTACTACTCATGAAACCCTTCTGTGACAGAGCTAATTAATATCAATGCTGGGGTAAAAATCACAAATATACAAATATGCATAAAACATTAAGCATAGCATTTTTACTTGTACATTCATCCTATAGCTAAACAAACTGAGCCAGAGTTTGTGAGATTTGCCTCAAAAATCACTAAGACTTTTAGTGTTTCAGGTCTGAATCAGAATTCTTGTCCTTTGAATTATATTTTAAGCTCCTTTCCAACATAGCATTTTAATTCCAAGAGAAAACTGTTCATTATTGGACTGATTAGAATTATTTTGGTTAAAACTTAGCGTGTGAACCATTATAACACAGGATTTTAGGGGAAGAATTATAACACTGGCATTATAGAAACATTTAATTTCTTTAACTTTAATAGTATTTTATTAGAACTCCCCCTTTTTTTCTACCTGGACAACCCAAATAAACTATTCTATTGGAAGACCAAAATAAAAAATGAAATGTCTTTTACAAATTCAAGGAAGTTGTATTGGTCTCTATAGACTAACTATCTCATCCTGAAAGATGTGTGCCTAATAGAAAATGCTTCTTTCCTCAAAATGTCCTATTAGGATATGCCATTTGAAAGAAAAAAAGAAATCATTAAAGGAGCCACACAATCATTGCAACCAAGCTTGGTTTAGTCACCATCACTGCAAATGCAATTAGGGGTAATGGGGGAGGGTGGAACATGCATGGTTGACAGGCTCCGATAATCCCAATAACTGATTTTCAACATTTTCCCCACTAAACCTATTTACCAGAGTTGCTGGCAAGTAATGGGAATTTCTGATTGTAGTTTCCTTCCTCTCCACCCGACACCTGGTACCCCAATTTCAGTCACCCTTTGATGGAGAAGTTGGTAAGCAATGAATTGGCCAAAAAGCTGTGGGAGGAAGAGGAGAGAAGGAAAGTCGATCAATCTTACAGTAAATAAAAGCTATTTACATGCAATGCTTCTGAAATGGAAGGTCTTGCTACATGGAGAATATTGTTTGGAGTGATATTATCATAGATACTTGTACAATAAGCACATATCACCTTTTGTTATTAAGTGCCTATTATGTAAGTACAGCAATCCATTTTCTTTGTTCAAAGTTATTAGAAATTATAGATATGCTAGAAGTTTTCTTTGACCTTTACCTTCAATCTCAGACCTGCTTCCTTTTCTTAAAAGGAACTCTGTCACCCTGACACCTATTTTTTATTATACAAAATGTCTGGTTTTTTATCTATCCAAGTTTTTTTCTATGAATTTACATAGAAATTTAGTCAGAGAAGATAGGCGTGTTCTTTTGTCTTTACAGTAATAATAGCCTATCTATATTGTTTATGTGGTGGACATTGCTATGCGTTGCTCAAATCCCCCCTTGTGAAGGATTCATTACTTCAGCTGAGTGCTATCGGCAGACATCATCACCTGTCAGGTCCTCCAGGGTCCACCTTGCCCACCTGAAACTCTCAGGCTCGCCCCTTCCAGAGGTAGAAAACATCTAGTGACTAATCCAGTCCCACTTAAAACCAATATACTAGTTCTTAGGCAAGTTCATTGTTAAGACTATAAATGTCTTACCATGTTGGCCCAAACTGGGACAACTCAGGATGACCTTCCAAGATTCAGAGCTGCCTGTGGAGTGACACTCAACATCTCCCCCTCCCCAGTCCTGCTTCCTTAGGTGTTGCTATTCTCCTAATGAACATCCTGAACAACAGAACCATCTCATAGTCTGCTCCCTAGGGAACCCACCCCGTGACATGCCAGTTGTTTACTTTTTCACTCAATGGTATGTTTTAGAAGGCCCACATTGCTAATAAACATAGATCTACCTCATTCTTTGAGCATTGTTGTATTGGAGTCAGAACTGGGATGCTGGGATATTGTTCTTCAAAGCCCTGGTTCCCTTTCTTCCTGCACCTGCCTCTAGCCTACAGCATGAATAGGTATGACTTGATAACTGTTTTATCTAATAGACTGTAGAGAGAAATGATGAACGGCACTCTTAGCCCCAATCCATTAAAATCTTACAAAGTTTTCCACGCCCACTGTTATCCCCCATGTGCCAGACAGATGAAAAGGATGGAGAAGAAGTTTCCAAGGTCCTAGAGAATGGTGCAGTCACAAAATGAAAGAAGGCTGGGTCATGAAGTCATCACAGACACAGCTTCCCAGGAACCCCCACAACAAACTGTTACTCTGCTGAAATATAATATTTAGGGGTATTTCTTATAGGAATTAGCTTTTCCTACTTAAAAGTGAAAGAACTTTTTGGCTGTTTCCAGTTTCTCACTACTATAAGACACCCTGTTCTGAGTACTTCGTACGTGGCTCCTTGGGTGCATTCTCCAACGTAAATAGTAAAAACAGAGAAATGGAATTGCTAGGTCTTGAGATACACAAGATTTAAAATTCAATCAATATTTTTATACCATTTCCCAAAGTGGTTATACCAATTTATATTCCCACTAGAGGTGAATGGAAATATATCTTTCTTGTAGCTTTCAAACATGGGACTGCGCTAAGCATCTTATCTGCAGTAACTTACTTGAGCTTCATAGTAATCCTCTAAAGTACAAGTAGTTCCTATGATTTAGCCCTGCTTTTCAGATGAGAAAACCGAGGTCAGGGTAATATGATTAATTTATAGATGAAAGAGCTAAGATACATAAGGCTGTCTGACTCCAGACTCAGAGCTAGATCTCTTTTCTTCTACATTATATTTCTTATATATAACTCTCATTCAAAGTCAGAAGGTGTCAGCTGAATTATTTAGTTAAACCTTATAGTACTTCATTGAGGAAAATGAAGGGCTGTGTTGGTCTTTGTGTAAGGGGATTAACCAGATCCCAAGGAGATATCTTCATGAATGTCAAGGGTTTATTTTCATGGGTAGAACAGCATGCAGGAAGAGTTAGACCTTCAGTCACAGCTTTGAAAGAAATGAGTATAAAGAGCTGTAAGTTGCTTAAGAGGTTTTTAAAAACAATAAATAAAAACAGTAATAAAATCTTCATTCCTGGTGGTGCTTGCAAAGCTGGTCTAATTGCTTGGCCAAATCACATGTGCTCAGTCTTTCCCCCTGAACTTCCTTTGTCCTTGAACTGAACATAATGCAGAGGAGGTCTGTGTGGATCTGGAACAAGACAGAATTTGGACCAGCTGTTTTCAAAGGTTACATTAGAAACTCAAAAGCTTAAGGAGGTTGCAGTGAAAACTGCCCTCTGAAGTGGGAGTCTCCCTGTGACATCACGTGTCTGTACCAAGAACTCTGGCCAGGGGTGAAACTGGTAATACATAACTCTTACAAGATGAACAAAATGTTAGGCCCTACAGATGAGGCTTGAAGACATATTTGACCTCCTGAATTTCTTCCATTTTTGTGGTTTTTGAGGTTGCAATAGAATTCAAATCTCTCTAGGTTCAAGTTCATCTAGTCTTGACAGAATATGACTTCCTGTGTCAGAGAAAGAAAGTTGTTTTTTTAAAAAAATAAATTGAGGGTAATTAGATGAAATAGTTTTCACCAACTATAAATAAATAAAGTTAGATTTTTCTTAAAATATACAAGGGTCAAAAATCTGAGAATGAAACATAAATGCACTGATTTGGGGTTTCCTCAGGCCTGAGTTCCAATAAATCCCAAACGTTGGACTGTAGGGCAGAGATAAAAACATAAAGAGGGCTAAATGTGCATATGCAAGCACTGGGCAGAAGGCTTAAGTTTGTTTTTTTCACTGGCAAATGTGTCCCTTCAAAGCTATCATCCTGTTTCTATAATGATATACATTTATTTAATCAACATCTATTGTGGTTACTACATGTCAGTCAGTTAGACACTGGCTCCATGGTAGTGGTGGGTTAAATAGACACAGAGTCTTACAGAGTGAAAAGAAAATGAAATACGCGATGTAAACACAACTATTCCTAAACAGGTATTGTGAAGTGAGACAGTTGCTATGAAAAAAATAATTGGAGTACATCAATGAAGGTCAAAAGGAGGGACCTATATAGATAAAGTCCTCAAGAAAGAAATAGCATAGGTAACCAATGACCAATAGAAAGAGACAATAATCAATGACAAATAGAAAAGGGCGATAAGGCCTGGGGGTGCAGAGAGGCCAATGAAAGAGTTGCAACCAGTTTCAAACTAAGAGAGAGGTTGTTTATACCCCTGAGGGCCTTAAGAGAAAGGGTATTTATACCCCTGCAGGCCTCTGTGTCTCCCTCTCTCCTCCCTCTGCTCCTTCACGAGAGGGACCCACTTCCAACTCTCTTTGGACGTGCTCTAATCTTTCTCTTTGTTCTTCCTAAATAAAATTTCTTTTTGTTACACTGAACAAAAAAACAAACAAAACAGTATCTAAAGAGGCACAGTTTTAATAGAGACAGAAGGAGTCAGCCGAAGTTTCTCAAGGCTGAGGCTATTCCCATGCAGACTCTGAGAGAGGGAAGAACTCAGGCTACCTGAGGACTCAGCTAGCACACGATGGGACAGTGAACTCCAACAGGGGTTGGAGAGGGTGGCAGGAGCTTGGGTGGTGCCAGGCAGGGGAATGCCACCAGAGAGTTTTAAACAGAAAGATGACATGTCTGATGCCCATTTTAGAATAACATTTCAACGGCCATGCTCATATTATAGAGTGTCCTAAAAGTCATCCCTAAGGTCACCATAGATAGGGAAAATGAATCATAACTAAACATATCTTTATTTACAAAATATTCTCCAAGTGTAGGCCACCTCTTTGTAAAATTTTGTAATGAATATTAATATTCATTTAGCTACAATTTCCCATTTTCCATAATGGGAGGAGACTTTGGGGACACCCTGCATTTGTGGGAGGAGATAGGCTGAGAAAGTAGTAAGGATAGAGCAGGGAATTGAAATAGTGGGCAACTTCACTAGTTGAAGTGGTGCAGGGCAGAGGAACAAAAGGGAGATGGGAGGTGCATTTACCTCTTCCCTGGTCATCGGTGGTACTCGTTTGCACCTCTCTCAAAGCTGCCATGAATGTGAAATGCTTGTATGACTCTGACTGTACAGCATGGATTCCATTAAAGAACAATTAGGTAAGCTGGAAGACTGTTACTGCAGCTTTCAGCCTTGTCAATAGTCGGAGACCGCAAACGTCCAAAGTGCCTATATCTGCGATTACAGACATGTGCAAAATACTTGAACTGTGGGGTCTGGAGAGTATTTGCATGTGAGGTAGAACGTGAGGCTGCCATGGCAGGGAGCTTCCCAGGACATTATGAGATGGACTTGCCTCACTCACTTTTCCATTTCTCTGACATGAAGTTGAATGGAGAAGGCAGAGAATACCAAGCATGAGATTATGATATTTCTGTGCTTGTGCTCACAGAATAGCTAAAAAGAAAGGAAAGAGTGACACCTGTTTTTTCAAATGGCAGTGTGTGGGGGCTTAAGAGCTGTAATTTTTAAAGTTTCAGTCGAGATTTTTGACCAGCTTTTATGTGTTTCACAGTTTGTGGATATACGCCATCAGTAGCAGATATCTTTATGCTGTATTGGGCAAATCTGTTTTAATTTCAATATTTGTCTACCAAAGATGTCTATGGGATCTCTGAGGTTTTTTCGTGAACTAGCTGTTGTGGGGAAAGTAAGGAATCCAAAGTCTTATACAGTGGGAATGCCAGACACTGTTGAAGATATATTTGAAGTCTATGGCTGTGAATTTAAAGTGATGCCAATTAGCACTTTGTCTTTAAACAGTCGTGATGCCATATTCCTCTACGGCAAATACTGTCTTCAAAGGGGAGTTGTTTCAGTTCCCTTGGTAACTGTGGTTTGAGTCTTTTTCTCATTGAGTCACAGATATGTGGTATTTACTGAGCATCTGTCATGATCCAAGCACTGTGTTGAGAGAATCCTCAGTAACAAGCTAAGGGAAGCAGAGTAAGGAAATAAAACAAGATGGAAGATAGAACTTAGGAGAGAGGGATAAAACAGAAATGAGGAAAAGGAAGTTTAAATACCCTTTGGGACTCGCTTACCCAGTCTGCCTTTTTTTTTTTTTTTTTTTTTGGGGACAGATTTTCATTATGTCACCCTTGGTAGAGTGCTGTGGCATCACAGCTCCACAGCAACCTCAAACTCTTAAGCTCAAGTGATTCTCTTGCCTCAGCCTCCCAAGGAGTTGGGACCACAGGTGCCTGCCACAACGCCCAGCTATTTTTTGTTGTTGCAGTTGTCATTGTTGTTTTTTAGCTGGCCCAGGCTGGGTTTGAACCTGCCAACCTCGGTATACGTGGCCGGTGCCCTACTCACTGAGCTACAGATGCTACCCTAGTCTTCTATTTTCTACTACATGATCTTAGGTGAACCACTATTCTGAAATTTGAAGCCTTAATTAAACTATGGAGTCCCCGATGGTCTTTCAGGCAAAGATGTAACTGCAAATATGAAACGTACTATGTAATCCGCATATATCTGAAATGGATAATCTTGGACAATTTTGGTATCTTATTTAACAGGTAGCTACAGAAAATAACTCTGATAAAAGTTTTCCTCAGAGGTTGAAACTTGGTAAAGTTTTCTGTTCCTGAAAGAAAGAGTAAAATTGCTGATCAGTAGACTTATTTGCTCCAAATTTTTTGTTGTTTCACCTAGAAGACAGGAGCACGTGGAATTAGGGGCTTCAGAGATTTTGTGTTTGTGTACGTGTGTATGTGACATTGCACTGGATGTGGGCCCTACTGGCCATTTGTCTTTTTGGACACCAAAATTATAAAACATTTGAACAGAGGAATCAAGGCCCAACCTCATTTGCTTTTACTTTTGCTGATTTCTGGATCCCCATGCTGATATAGTCCTAAATGCTAATTTACTCAAGTGTGGCAAATCTCCTAGAAACCTTAGCAGCCAGCACATAATTCAGTGCCACTCTACAGAACCCTAATTTTAATATCTTAGATTTGTCAAGGAAAAGGATAAAAATGCATTCACCAGAAGCAACACTGAAGGACCTAAACTGTATAGAACTTTCTATCATCTATGCTGACACACTCCATCATCTGGAGAAGTGGTTCTCCCAGAGGGGATATGCAATGTCTAGATGTGTTTTTAATTGCCATGACTGGTGGAGGTAGGTAGAGGCCAAGATTATTACTAACATCCAAAAATACACAGGCCGGTCCTCCATAACAATGAATTATCTGACCCAAAATATCAATAGTGATTGCTGCAATCAAGAAACCCAGCTCTAAATTACCCATTCAGCCCCATAATCTAATATAGCAATAGCAATTGTCTGGGTTTATAAACATGCTAATAGAAAAGGCTAAAAATTTAATTTAATTTAGATTTTAACAGCATACATCAATAGCTCTCTGATGCAAAGTGCTTTTAAGTTTGTAGTAGCAAATGTAAAACAGGTTTGTTTATAATAAAAAATAATTTATTTTATATAGATGGTACTTTATAGACTGCAAAGCAGATTCACATGTACCACATATCTGAACATCACTTCAGTCCTGTTCAAGAGTTAAAGCTGGCATCAAAACCACTTTATAGAAAGAAAATTAATTTTACCTATTGCATCTTTTAACATAGCTTTTCAACTTGTTATAACACTCTAATATTAGGGAATCACCAACAAATCTGTCCCAAGTATTTATATTATATAAATAATATTCAGCATGTAGCTACTCACATCTTTCTCCAGTCAGTATGATTGAACTCACCCGAGAGGGATTGCCTTAGAAGTGATAAATTATATGTTACATTACAATTGTGCCACATCTGGTTTATAAAAACTAATATTTTCAGAAGGGAGCAAATGGTATTTGAAGTGATTTTTGTAATCAATTTGCCTTATTTTAGAGAAACAGTGAAAATTTCTGGCTTCTGATCTACTCTTGTATGATGTTTACTACACTAGTTTAGAAAAAGACCAGGGAAATCAGATGTTGAGTTGTTGAGTCCCCCTGGCAAGTTAAAAATACATGAATACAATAAATGTGTCAAAGCCATTCAGTACTCAAAGGACCCCTTTTGATTCTGGAAATGTCTTAAAGACAGATGTCACCGAGAGATAATCAGACCAGAGTTAAGGATTCCAAAGAGTCTTTGCGGAAAATGAAATGAGTGAAATGAGTTCTTGCCTCACTCAGGGTTGGCATGGACACATTGCTTATGAATCCAGACTTAAGCAAGAGGCAGACTTGGGTTGAAATCATGGTTTGACTGTTTGCTAGCTATAGGAATTTGTATGAATTGACTGCTTGCTAGCTATACGAATTTATACAGTGATTCTTGGTTTCCTAATCTGCTGAGTGGGAGATGGTCTTTCTTGGAGCAGCAATGAAGAGTAAAGATGTGATCCAACAGGCTAAGCATGGCGTTAGGTATATTGTAGGTGCTTGAAAACAAGTCCTTTTCAAAGGGGCTGTGAAGTTCTGATTCATGACCATGTTTACGGGCCGTGGTTCTTTCTTTGATACTTTCTTAGTGTACACATATGTTCACTCTTCTATGTGTCCAATGTCACTGTCCTAAATCTAACTCTTAACATGTTTTGCAAACATCCTATGAGTGAGATCAAACCCAACCTGTATTTAAAAGCCTTCAGACAATCTAACTTTCCCAAAGGAGCATCTTCCTGTGCCTGCTCTTAAAACACTGGGGCTCCCTAGTGCTTGCTCTGCCTCTTGCCATTTCTCTCTCACATTCCCTGATGCTGTATGTTAGAAGGATCATATATACCAATGTTCATAGCAGCATCACGCCCAGTAGCCCAAAGCTGGAACAACCCAAATGTCCCTCAGCAGATGAATGGGTAAATAAAACGTAAAAGGATCATATGTGAAATATCATCATTCAGTCTTAAAAAGGAATGAAATTCTGACACACTACAAAATAGATGAACCTTGAAACACTAGGCCAAGTGAACTAAACCAAACACAAAGGGACAAGTATTGTGTGATTCCAGGTATTTAGAATAGACAAATTCATAGAGATGGAGAGTGGTTACCAGGAGCTGGGGAGGAGGAGGATGAAGTCTGAACACTAAATGGTTTAGACTTTCAGTCTGGGATAACATGAAAGTTCTGGAGGTCAATGGTGGTGATGGGTGCACAAAAATGCAAATATACTTTAAATGGTAACTTTTATGCTACATACATTTTACCACAGTAAACATTTTTTAAAAGTAAGCATAGTATAATAATAGCAAGAAAAATTAGTAACATTATGCTTATGCTTCAAAAAATTTATTTATTGGATATTTACCATATTCCAAGCATTAAACTAATTTTATAGGGCTTAATTTAATGCTTACATTAATTAATTTTTTTATTTTTATCCTTTGTCCCCCCCCAGAAATAGTAATTAATTTAATATAAAGATTAAAAAAAATTCTTAGAGATCAGTGCTATTGTTATTCCTTTCTACCAGTAAGGAAACTGAAGTCCTTAAAGGTTAAGTAAGCCCAAGGTAACTCAGCTAGGAAGTAGCAGAACTGAGATTCAACCCCAGATATAAAATTCCAAATTCTTAATTATCATGTGCTTCTTTACCTAGTTCCTGTACGGTGACAACCACCACATTTTGAATCTCTAGCCCAGACTTTAGAAAAAAGATGATATTGATGATATTTATTATGAACATAATTTTCAGTCTCTCAAAAAAATTGTGAAGGAGTTCCCATCTTCCTGATACAAAGATAAGAAATTTGAAGCACAGGAAGGTTAAATAACTTATTCAAGTTCACTCATCCATGGCAGAGTGCGGATTTAAACATAAGGCCGTCTAATTTAAAGCCATATTCTTAGTATAACTGTCTTGAAGTTAATCCCACAAGAACCTTATTATAAAGTAAACCTTTTCCCCACAATATTGTAAAGTTGCTGAACTGGGATACACCTTAGAATACAGTGTTCTCCTTACACCTTACCACTGATCTAATGGATGACATCCATAGAACTCAGGAGAAAGGGAATTTATCACTCCAGCCCTAGGCTTAGAACATAGTAAGTGAGCAGTATAAGTTTATTAAAATATGATCTGCCTTAAGATTACCAAAAAGTGATTCCCTAGGTATTGATCTAAAGGAAAGAATGACAGAAGAGCGATTGTGTGCCGGAGAGAATCCTCTAACAGTCCTCGATTAGATGCTTCTGAGGACAGAAAACCTTTTCTATCCCAAGGAAGAGAATATACCTATACAATTTCAGGAAGTTTAAGCCACACTATGTGCATTTTGGTCACTGCAATTGCCATCCTTCCCTATGGCTGTGCTTCCCTTTTATTCTAGGGGCATCTCTGCCCTGTCACTATGCACTGAGATCTTCTGTGGCCTGGTCTTTCCACGGATTATGCTGTCTTCCCTCTGCTCACACTGTTGCTACATTACCAGTTCTACAGTTGCCCTCGGCAGCAATTGTGGGGGTGGGGGGGTCCCTCAACGGAACAACTTGTAGTCCAAACATAATCTCAAGACCTAAATCCCTGACCCCCACAGAGATCCTAAGAGATGCAGTGAAATGAAAACTCCACCAATGAATCAGATCTGTTTTATTCTGTGGAAGAGTTCTCTAATAACCGTGAATCATTAGGCATCATCAGGAAAGGGCTAGTTTAGTTTTCTTGCTATAAAACCAGTTTTTCATAAAAACAAGCATCCTTGATGTCGTGAGTAGAAATCAATGATCTGTATGCAATCTTTTAACAATAATGGCTAAGAGTATGTGCCCTTGCTTTCACCTGCCTCCCTCCAAGAGAATATTTTGCATGTACTCAGATCTAGATCTGGAAAAATGTACTTGTAATCGTAACTAGATGTTACTATGACAACTGCAATGTTTAACAATTGCTGGTAGCAAAAGAAAAATTTGGGGGAAAATAAATATAATTTCTCAAAGCACAACAAAAATATGTATGGTTGCTTTAAAATATCCTAAATTTTTTCCATTTATTACTGACAAAGTAAATCCAAATGCAGTTTGAAATTTCAATATGAGGCTCAGTGCCTGTGGCTCAAGCGGCTAAAGCACCAGCCACATACACCTAAGGTGGCGGGTTCGAATCCAGCCCGGGCCCGCCAAACAACAATAAGGGCTGCAACCAAAAAATAGCCCGGCGTTGAGGCAGGCGCCTGTTGTCCCAGCTACTTGGGAGGCTGAGGCAGGAGACTCGCTTGAGCCCAGGAGTTGGAGGTTGCTGTGAGCAGTGAAGCCATGGCACTCTACGCAGGGGGACAGCTTGAGGCTCTGTCTCAAAAAAAAAAAAAAAAAAAGAAATTTGAATATGAGAGAGTCCCAGCAAATTTAAAGGTTGACCTGACTGGTCTTATCTTATAAAGAAGAGGTATGCACCTCTGTTTGCAGAGTGCTTTGAATTACTCTAATCATCAAATATTCATGCTATAAAAACCTTGCAAGATGCGATTTCCTAAATAAATGTCAAGAGTTTAGGTGGCATTCAGTGGATGATGCCAAGATGAGTGCAAACAGTGCTTCCTTAATTAAAAGCAAGCAAAAATGATAACTAATTAAATGTCATAATGTGACAAAGTATAGGGGGAAAGGGCTTGATGGGAAACCGGGCCAGAGAAGTGGACTCTGATTCTGATGAAGAGGGCTGAGGGCAACCTCCCCCTTCTGCAGAGCTAAGTTCAAACAATGTCAAGTAGTAAAATATTAGCAAAAATGCACCCACAGAGGGGAGAGAAAACTAGCATCCCTTCAAAGCAAAAGACATAGCAGTAAATGGAATTGCTAGCACATAGAGCAGCAGTTCTCAACCTGTGGGTCGCAGCCCCTTTGTAACATGGAAAATACATCCTGCATATCAGCTATTTACATTATGATTCATAATTGCAGTTATGAAGTAGCAATGAAAATAATTTTATGGTTGGAGGTCACCACAACATGAGGAACTGTATTAAAGGGTCGCGGCATTAGGAGGCATTAGGAAGGTTGAGAACCATTGATACAGTGAGTGTCTAAAGTTCGTGTGCAATTTACTATGTTAAACTATTATAAATTGCTTGTGAACTTTATGCCTACCCTGTATTCTTCTTGTTAAAAATGATAATAACTAGCACTGGGTGAGTGTGCCAGGGAGTTTGCTGAGCAGTTCCTGGACACTGTCTTACTGAATTAAGTTTATGTGGTGAGCCCCAGCAAAGCCCAAAAACTTTTTTCTTTTTTTTTAACCAAAAATTGATATTTTCCATTTTCAAAACAAATAAACAAAAAGACTGAATTAGTCTTAGAGGAAAGTTGGAATGCTGCTGCAGTGCCTTTGTCCATATTTTGAATTGATATTATTTTTACTTTGCATCAGTGATTTTCAACCCATGTGCTATGAAAAATTTTAAAGATCATTAATTAAATTATTTTTGAAAGAAGTTTAAAGCACAGTAAGTATATTCTTTTTCTTTTTATTCTCTTTTCTTTTGATCAAATAATTTAAGTGTACCATGAGATAAAAAAGGAAAAACACTGCTTTACATGTGTGATGGGAATGGACAGTGCTGCAGTCTTTTCACTATTCAAAGGCTCTAAAGCTTTGGTCCTAACCACTGGGTCTCCACTGCCACTCCTTTGTTAAATGGCATCAGCTAATTCCATGGTGAGAAACTAAGGCTTATCACTTTTAAGTGCTATCAGGACACAGGTCTCCCTTCTACCCTGAACTTGCTCCGAAGCACTTGACTAGAGCACCCCCATGTCTATCCTGGGGACAAGGCCTGTTGCAAACACCCCTTGTTGTTTTTATCTGAACTTTATGTCTGATTCCGCATCATCACTCCCCAGGGTTTTTCAAACCAGGTTGAAAATACACATCCCACTTCCAGGCATCTGCTGCTTCAGTTTCCTGGATGGCCTAGTGATGTGTTTGTTTAGCTCGCTTTGAGGTGGGCTATAGATTTTGCCTGGGACCTTTGGAACACTGGCCTCATGTTGTTTGTTTTTTTAGGTTTCTGTCTTTTCTCACTTCCTCTGAAAAAGCCTTACTTTTCACAGCTTGGCTGAAGCCTGAGTAAGCAACTCTCTGAGCCCCTTCCTAGATATCTTGCCAAAGTGTGAGGCTAAATTATTTGCAGTTTGAAAACCATAGCCTGTCTGAATTGCAGTATTTTGTCAAATTTCTAGAAGAACAATCCAAGAAGGTGGAGAAAGAGTTCAGCAAATGCATCCGCAGTCTCTCTCTTTCTCTCACAAACTGTAGGAAAGTAGGATGAAAGTTCAGTGATTTTTTAAATGCATGGGAAACACCTGGGGAACCTGTTAAAATAAAATGCAAATTCCCAGAACATAGTCTCAGACTCAAAACAGCTGGGGGGAGGTCTGGGAATCTGTCTTTTTTAACAAAACACCCCCCACCCCATCATTCTGATGAAATGATTTTTAGATCTGAACATGAAGGAACCCCAGCAAAGTGGTTAAAATATGATAATTGAGTGTCTCAGATCTTGAATCCTAGCTCAGTGATTGCCTAGTTTCTTTCAGAAGTCAGTAAAATGAAAAGTTTGGTAAGAACTCAAAGGGCATGGTACAACGTAAAGGTTCAAGACATAGTAGCTTTTATTTTTAAATCATTGTTTTCTAAAGAAACACAAAAGAAATGAAAATAGTAGAGAGCAGAATTGTATTAAAAGTCTTGTATGAGGGGAAAATGATCTTTAACTATGTAAATCTAAGGACAAAACTTGGACCAAAGCATGAAAGAGCAAATGTCCAGCTCTGTTTATTAACTGATCTCTATGGCGTATCCCTCTCCCTTAGCTTGGTGCCCTCTTCAACCCCATCTTTCTTCACCATCTTTCTGAAGGTGCCTCCATTTCATTTCTTCAGGGAAAGTGGCCTTCCTGACCCCAAATCTATAAGCACTGGTTACTTTGTCTTGATTCCTTCCTCATGTGTTATTGTTAATCATTGGTTGATATCTGCCTGCCTTCTGGTCTGTGAGCTCCACTGAAAGAGAGGATCTTATTGCCTATACTCAGCCTTATTTTCAAGGTTCATAGTATGAAATTGGCACATACCTTTTGCAAGAATATAAGAAAAAATTTTAAATTCATTCATATCGTATAATTATGGAATGGAAAGTCTGGGGGGTACTGACTTGCCTGTCACAGTGGATTCATTCAAATAGACCACTTAGATTAACTTGCCAAAGAAATCCCTGCAATGAACTTGGTGACCCCTAAGTTTTCTTCCAGTTGCCCAAATAGTTTTCTGTAGCACCTTATGGAAATCATGGGCAATTTCTTAAAGAAGGAAAAAAATCATAATGAAGAGCTCTGTTATGCCATTTGCAGGGAGTTAGACAAATTGAGCAAGGAAATGCCAGATGACAACATCAATTTTAATTAGGTTGCAGTGAATTACCTGAAGGTACTGTTTACATAATGTACTGTTTCAGTCCATAGGACCTCCAAACGGTGAAAGGGGGAATTAATGGGGTAGAGATGGAATGCTTTTATTTACCAGTCTGCTCCCAGCTCTGCTGCATTTAAATGTTTTTCCCTTCTCATATGGAGAAATTTTAGTTTGCCATTAATATTCCCACAAAGGAAAGGCAATTCACCAGCTGAATGAATTAAGCATTCTACCAGACCTAGTGTCAAAAGTTGGAGAGGTAGCAAAAATCACACATTATTTCAAGTCTGGAAAAGCTGAGCTAATATTTTTTTCTCCATTGTCTTTCGTTTTCTGGTTCTGGCCCAATATAGAATGCTACTTTTATATGTTTCTTGGGGGAAAAGATACCTTCCAAGTGGAAGTAGAAACAGAACATAAATGCGAAGTTCTATTTCTTTTGGCATGCAGACTTCATTTGAATTTTGCTCCTGTGGTTGGAGTTGCTATTACTGCAAAATAAAAAACTACCTAGGAGCTTAGAAAAAGTGAGGGTAAAAGGCTACATAATTCTCAGCCCTATGGTCTTAATCAATTCAATCTTTATTACAGCTTCTAAACTCTACAGGAGGATTTCTGTGGCTGAATAGTTATACTTCATTATTTTCAAAGAAAATCAGCAGAGTACCGGAAAGAATCCCAGTTACGTGTGATGAGTACATAAATGTGCTCATATCTAAATTATGCCTACATTTGTTAGGCAAAAATCACGGAGATGCCATTTTAAAGATATCTCTATAGCATTCCTCTGTTCATCTCTTTGCGACCATTTATTTTCTTCCTTCAGAGAGAAGAAATACGCTGAAAATGAAGACAAACTCGATTCTCCAGCAAAGTGCTAACAGCTCCAGCCATTGACTACCTCTGAGTTCTGGGGGGTCACTTTGCAAAGGCTGTGGCCTCAGGTTGATGAAAGCTGCTCGTACTCATTAGTAGTTCCAGCTTCACCAGGCTCATCACGCGCCATAAATAACGGGAGGAAACCAGTGTGAGGACGACATGTCATCAGATGGGAAGGATCAGAATGCTGTGGGGAAACCAATCCATTCTCCACTACACAGTCAATGAAGCGTGGGCATAGCAGCGAGAGGATTACTTTACTGCAGCAATTTGCAAAGAATATTCCTCAAATGATATTCTACAGTCAGAAAGCTTTTCCCTGATATCTCTGCAGGGTGACGGGAAACTTCCCTTTTCCCCTGCAAAGTTCACAACTCACAATTAAGGCAGATTAATAAAAGAAAGGTTTATTTACTGTGCACATGGGGAGACTCAAAGAGTGATTCCTTCCTATCCCAATGGGATCTAGATGTATTTATTTATACCTGCATTTTACAGGGACGAGAAGATGAGCAGTATAGGTAATTCTGTTTAGGGGCAATAAATGGTTGCTAGGGAGGATAAACAGATACTTGGGAGGATGGATGGATGAGGGGAACAGATTGACTTGTAAATTATTCTCTTGGCAAATTACATGATTTGGGCCAGGTCTGGTTGCATTCTTGATCATTTTCCCTGCAATATGCTGAGATAACACGGAGGGGAAGGGAGGACAATTGTTCCCTTGATTGGTCAATCCAGTTTATGCTAATAGAGGGAAATCCCCTTCCAATGTTTTTTGATCTTGAAGGGCCCTCTTTTTTAATTTACTTTTTTGGAGACAAGAGTCTCACTCTGTGCCCAAGCTTAAGTGCCAGGCCTCAGTTTAGCTCAAAACAACCTCAGGCTTGGTGTCTGTAGCTCAAGCAACTAAGGTGCCAGCCACATACACCAGAGCTGGTGGGTTTGAATGCAGCCCAGGCCCACCAAACAATAATGACAACTACAACCAAAAAATAGCCAGGCATTGTGGCAGGTGCCCGTAGTCCCAGCTATTTGAGAGGCTGAGGCAAGAGAATCACTTAAGCCCAGGAGATGGAGGTTGTTGTGAGCTGTGATGTCAAGGCACTCTACCCAGGGCGACAGCTTAAGACTCTGTCTCAAAAAAAAAAAAAAAAAATTAACCTCAAACTCCTGCGCTCAAGTGATCCTCCTGCCTCAGCCTCCTGAGTAGCTGAGACTACAGGTGCCCACTACAATGCCCTGCTTTTTTCTAGTTTTAGCAGAGATGGTATCTCACTCTTGCTCAGGCTGGTCTCTAACTCCTGAGTTCAAATGATCCTCCCACCTCGGCTACTACAGTGCTAGGATTATAAGCATGAACCACCAAGTCCAGCTCTTGAAAGGCCTTTAATTCAAAATATACTTGACACCAAAGTCATATTTTGGAGTGAAATTTCTTAAGCTACTTTAGCTCCATACCATTTCTACTTTTTGGAGGGTCACAGTATATTTTAGTCAGTTGAAGAACAATAGGAATTCCTAAAATGATGCAAACCTTTAACCTTTTAACATAGCTCCTCCCAAATTCATTTAACCACTCTTTTATAGCAATTGTATTTATAGTACATCTGCTAAACAATAACTGGCCTTCCGTTGAATAATATTACAGCCATTCCTAAGCCCTCTACTACCTTTACCCCGATCTTCTTTTCTTTAAACTTAATGTGAGGATGGCCTATAGAAGCCCCAATACATTCCTATCCTGTGTGTCATGACACACATAAAAACAGACTATAAAATCACAGTAGTTGCATGTTACACATATATGTGTTATTCACATCTTTTTCCACTTAATTTTTTTTTACTTTACCTGCCATAAAATATTCTATAAATTCTTTTATTCTATAAATTTATGAAGTGTTTGCTGTCACAAGCACTGACCCAGGAGACCACTACTCCTTATGCTGAGGGGATCAATACTGTCTATTGTCCCCAAAATATGACTGAGTGAAAGATCTCAAATCAATGGAAGTTTATTAAGCCCAAGCTGAGGATACACTTAGGAAAAGCAGACACCACAGACAAATCTGTGGCTGTTTTTTCCAAAGGGGAACTTGGAAGTTTCAGTAGTTAAAGGGGAGTAGAGCATACAGAAATGAAAAAAAAGCAGGGGTGGGGCGGATTATGAGACAAATGGCTATATTCTTACAAAAAACAAGAAAATCTACATTTGACCTAAAATAAGGCAAATGTCAGACAAGAAAAGAGTGAATGAAGAATCAGTTAGGTAGCTGTCCCTGGGCACGGGGCAGAATGTTTAATCCTGTCTTGTCTCTGTTCTGCACCTACAAAGATAAACTTGTAATTTGTTATGAGTGTGGAATCAGATTTTAGTTTCAGAAACTAGACTTAGCACCAGACTTAATACAATTTGTATGTCCTTTTTTATGGGAAGCCAGCAAAGAATTCTCTTTTGGGGGACAGGGAAGGTTTTACCTTTGACTTTATTTGTTAAAACAATTTTCCAAAAACAAGTGGTCTCTGGCAAATAGAACACAGAACTGAGAGATAAGATGGCTGGATATTTTCCCCCCATTTCAAGTTTCAGCCCTGTCTAAATTTACAGTGTTACTGGTGTAAAACCTGAGAACTCTGGGAGAGCTCAGTCACCTTTCCTTGCATCTGGTTTTTTTTTGGGGGGGGGGGTGTTTCTTATTGTCTGTGGGTAGGACCAGCCCTTCACAGGTGCCTTGGGTCTTACTTCCTTTTTGTATAAGGAGTTGGAAGGGTGGTTCTGAGATGTTTATTTTCTTTTACAATAGCACGGGAAAGACCAGTGTGCCACAGCTTACCAGTTGGGAAATTTCACTCTGATGAGCTAACAGGTATGCAGAGGTTGAACCTACCTGGCTATCGGGAATGTCTTTGCCCTGACCATGAAGCTTTCTGTACTTCCCACTGTTTGAAGTCGGTAGGTGCCACCTTACTCAGTGGGAAATCAGATCTGAGCAATATGACCACTGCCCTTTGTCTCACTGCCCACCCCACCCCAAACATCTTACAAGGTATCAGTACTGTACATTGAAATGACTTTCCTCATCTCCTGTGTTGGGTACATTTCATTTTTCCTGCCTTGGTTTCTATAACAGGCAGCAAACTAGATGGAGGAGAATAATCTGTTAACTCTTCTATAATATTTGCAGATTTTTACTTCCTTTCAATTAGAAGCAGGCTGTTCTTAGAAGATCTCTTCTTCCCCCTTTCCCCCCATTGTCCTACTTACTTCCAAAGCAGATATTCAGAATTTGACTTTACTATGGGAGCATGCTGGGGGAAAGCAGCCAAGTGGGCGGCCACTGACAGGGAAAAGTGATATTCAAATCGGCTCATAGGAGCTGGTAGGAGTCCAGGTGTTTTCCAAACATACAGAGGATGCCAAAAAAAGTATACACTTTTAAGAAAGGAAAAATCTGTGTTAAAATTGTAATGCTCAAGTCACCTTTAAATTCTGCAATTACAAGAGATAATGCAATATATAAGATACTCTCGTTATATATCAAGTATATGACTTTAATACAGCTTTTTCCTTTCTGTTAACTAATACCATGCTGCTGCTTCCCTTCTGAGATCTCTAGGCTCTTTTTCTGGTTATTATTTTCCAATAGAATACTGCTTCCTATTTATTTCTTTCAAAAGTAATCCATATTCATTGCTCAAAATTAAAACTGTATAAATGAAAAAGAAAACAAAACAAAAAAACCCTAAAATTACTCATGAAATCATCATCTGAATAGAATTATGGTTAACATTATAATGTGTTTTTTCTACTCTTTTTTTTGTGCATAAGTACTTATAGTTTATTTTAAAACATTGGAATATCTGTGCCTAATATATCGTAAACATCTTCTCCCACCCAAATATATATCTCAATTTGTCTTTTAAAGCCATGAAATACTCTTCTATACTATCATTTTTAAAGGCAGCAAAACCTCTGAGGGTAGTGACGCATTTAATCCATTCCTTCATGTAATACAAGGCAGTGATTCAATGTTTTGAGTTTTTATTTCCCCCTTTTATAAACACAGTTATAATTAATACTTCCATGACTAAATTTTTTGTGTACATCCTTGATTTTGTACTATTTTTGCTTTTATTATGAAATATGATAAACACAAAAGAAAGTGCATAAAACATTTTTATTTTCAGTTCGATTAAGGGCACCCTTATAACTCTGACTCAATCTGTACAAAGCAAACTATGACCTGTGTGCCCCTATAATATTCTGAAATAAAAATAAAATAATAAAATAAAAGCCAATGTAATTACCCCCCCAACCAGTAAAAGATCATGGCAGTAGCTCATAAACCTGTTTGCATCATAGGTCCCCCCACTCCCCTGGAGGTGGCACATTGTGATTTCCTTTTTAATTTTACCACTTATAAAATGAATCCCCCAAATGTCTGTTTTTGAATTTGTATAGAAATGGATTTGCATTTTCGTGTCTGCCTTCTTTGGCTCAACATACATTTATCAGATTTTTTCTCGTGTTGTTTGTTCATTTTCATCACTGCATAGCATACCATTGTGTGAATACACCAGCATTTATCCATCCTGTGGAGGACAGGCATCCGGAGCTTTGTACTGTTATGGTCTGTGATAATCCTAGGGCATGTGTGCACTCATTTTTCTAATATATACACCCAAGATTGAAAACATTGAATCATAGGATAAGTATGTCTTAAACTTGAGTAGAAAATGGAGTGAAAAAAAGTGGTTATACCATTTACACCAGCTGTGTCTGGGGATTCCAACTATTTTATATTCTTTGAAGATTTGGTGTTTTTGTTTAAAACGTGTCAATCCAGGAGATAGCAAGAGTTTTCATTTGTTGTTTATTTATAGGTCCCAGATCGATAATGAGGTTGAGCTCTTTTTCATGTATGTTAATCATTGGTCATTTAGATTTCCTCTTTTATAAAGGCAACGATTTGAACTTTTTGCTGACTTGTGTTATCTCTCTTTTCTTGTTCTTCGTATCTTCTGGAAATAAACCCTTTCTTGGTTACATGTGTTTCGAATATCTTCCTCCATTCTATGGCTTATCTTTTCAATATCTTAAAGGTTTCTTTATGACCAGCACTTTAAAAACAATATATAGTGGGTTATAAAATCTTTTTCTCAGAGTTAATGCTTTTTGTGTTTTGTTTGACATTCTTACTATCTTTTAATCATCAAAATGTTCTTCTATATTAAATTGTATATTTTATTCAATTACAATTGAATTACAATTCAATTGTTACAATAACAATTTAAAAAATAATATAGGAGAATATTTTTATGATTACCTGTATATTTTTATGATTACCTGTATTATAAATTAATTGCAATTATTTGGGATAGGTAGAGGTATAATTTTTAGAGATAAGGCCTCTCTCTTGTTCAGGCTGGTCTTGAACTCCTTAGCTCAAAGGATCTTCCTGCCTCAGCCTCCCAGAGTATTAGGATTATAGGCATGAGCCACCATCCCTGGCTGCTTTCTTTTTTTATTTTATTTTATTATTTTTTTTTATGTTTAATAAAACTTTATTTACAAAGACAGGCAGCTGACCCATGGCCATAGTTTGCTGACCCTGTTTTAGATGAGTTGTTCCTTCTGTTTAGTTTTTTTTTTTTATTATTATTGAATGGTAACTATGTACATTAATGCACTTCTGGGGTACAGTGTGGGGTTTTCACACACAATCCAAAACACTTTCATCAAACTGGTTAACATAGTCTTCATGTCATTTTCTTAGTTATTGTTTTAAAATGTTCACATTCTACTCTTAGAAAGATTCACTTGTACCCTTGTAAGATAAACCTCAGAAGTGATCCCTTCAATCCCCCTCTCTCCACCCATTTCACCCTCCCCTCTCCCACCCCCTCCCCATATTCTTAGGCTGTTATTAGGTTATAGTTTTCATATAAAAGGTATAAATTAGTTCCATAATAGGGGTGTGTACATTGGATACTTTTTCCTCTATTCTTGTGATACTTTGCTCAGAAGAACATTTTCCAGCTCCATCCATGTGAACATGAAGGATGTAAAGTCTCCATTCTTCTTAATGGCTGCATAGTATTCCATGGTGTACATATACCACAGTTTGTTGATCCATT
>NW_003852410.1:22402575-22449529 GCF_000181295.1 Otolemur garnettii
AGAGAATTTCTCTTCAAATCCATTGCCCACCCTGAGATGGAATCACTCGTTTTCTTCTTGCTAATACATTTGAGTTCTCTATAGATTCTGGTTATTAAACCTTTGTCGGAGACAGCTGCTTTCTTTTTAAAAACTATATGGATGGCTCGGCACCTGTGGCTCAAGTGGCTAAGGTGCCAGCCACATACACCTAAGGTGGCAGGTTCGAATCCAGCTGGGCCTGCCAAAACAACAATGACCGCTACAACCAAAAAATAGCCAGGTGTTGTGGCAGGGGCCTGTGGTCCCAGCTACTTGGGAGGCTGGGGCAGGAGACTCACTTAAGCCCGGGAGTTGGAGGTTGTTGTGAGCTGTGATGCCACTGCACTCTACCCAGGGGGATAGCTTGAGGCTCTGTCTCAAAATAAAATAAAATAAGATAAAAACTATATGGATATCCAATTATCCTAGCAACACTTATTAAAATCTGTCCTTTCCCTATCAAACTGCCATGTTACCTCTGTCATACAGCAAATGCCCACATTACATGCACAGTTCTGTTTTTGAACTTGTTCTGTTTCCTTGGCCTTTCTCTGAACACAGTTAATTCTAACTCAGTAGCAGGGCATGGCCTTTCATGTTGTTGTTCCTATTCATCCTTTGTATTTCCACATACATTTTAGAATCAGCTTCTTGGGTTCCTAAAAAGCTTATGGGAATTTCATTGCAAATCACATTGGAAGAGAATTTATATATTTACAACATTGAGGGTTTCAATTTATGATTATTTTTCTATGTATTCCTTAATGCCTATTAATAATCTTTTATAATTTGCTCAAAATGCCTACAACCATTTTGTTAGACTTATTTTTACATATTATTGATACTGGTATGAATGCTATCATCTCAATTTTTTTGGTGTCTAGTATACAGTAGTGTGATGGACTTTTGTGTATTGATTTTAATATTCAGAAATTTTGTTTAATTCTTTCAATCAGAATAATATACCTGAAATTTATTTGGGATTTTATACATATACATGTAAAATCATACAGTTTTTAAATTGACAATTTTGTTTCTTCCTTTCTAATCCTTGTATCTTTTATTTATTTTCCTTAGCTTACAAAATTGAATGAAACCATCAGTGTAATTCTGATTAGAAATGGTATTAGTGAGCAACTTTGTCTTTTTCTTGATCTGAAGATGAGAATTTGCTATCAAGTACAATGATTGTTGTAATTTTTTATAGATTCCTTTTCTCAGATAAAGAGAATAAAGTCTCTTTGAGTCTGAAGAAGCTTTTTTTTTTTATCATCAATGAATAAAGAACTTTTTCAAATGGTTTTTTAGCATAGCCATATCCATTAAGATAATCTTATGTTTCATTTCTTTTACTATGTTACAGTTATCTATTGTTTTATAAGAAGCCATGACCATAGTTAGTAGATTGAAATAACTATCATTTTTACCATCTTTCAAAAATCTGTGGTGAGAGGGTTCAGTGAGGTGGTTCTCCGGCTCTTGTTTGGTGCTCTCCTGAGGTTGGAGATTTCTGGGGCTGGAGATTTCTGGAAGCTTGATCTGACTGTGGGAGTGTTCCAGATGGTTCCTGACATGTCTGGTGCCTTGGTAGAGATGGCTGGTAGAAGTCTCAGTGTAGCTGATATGATGGGATAACTGGCCTGTCTTTCTCCATGGAGTCTCAGGCCCTCTTCCTTTCTGTGTGGTCTCTACAAGGTCTCTCCAGTTTGGAGCTGAAATTTTCACATGGTGGCTAAGGGATCCCAAATTCCAAGTGTAAGAATTGCTCAGTCCTCCTAAAGTGTGGTTCTGGAGTCAGCACAGCATCTCTCCTACTGTGTTCAGTGTCACAGGCCACACCAGATTCCGTTAGGGACAGGGACTATATAAGGATATGGTGTCAAGAGGTCACAGAGTTATGTGGTGAATTTATCAATTAGATTTTCTAATGTTTGTTAGCCTTACATACTTGAGACAAACCCAACATGGTCATAATGAGTTATCTTTAAGTCTAAAATATTACTCGCTTAGCTTTTTTTCTCCATAATACATTTCAAGAAAGATTGTGGGTTACCTTTGTACTAAGAAAAATCTAGTAATCCTTTTATATGAAAATAGTTGAAGCAGCAAGTCCTCTCCTCTCTTAATGAACACCCCATTGATCTTTCCATGGAGGGAATGGGACCCTGAGCCAATCTTACTGCTCCCACCCTGCCAGGCACTGGAATCTTAGAAGCTATGATTTCACTTGGTGACTCACCATCACACTGACACAGCCTGTTCCTTGCTGGTGGTGCTACCTTTTAAACAAAAGCACTCAGAACACCCTGCATTGCCAATGTGATGACTCTCTCTGGCTTTCCCCTCTGCTACACAGTCACAATGACTACTTTGGAAGGAGTATGACAGCATCTTCCTGTAGTCCTATGTTGACGAACGAATAGAGAGTGACTTATTGCCACCGACAGGGAAGTAAATGTTTCTGGTCAATGATTATATTGGTCATTGCTTTCTGTCTCCCCCACCTCAACACACACATACACATTTGCCAATATTATATTCCATGGAGTTTATGAAAAAGTTGGGGGACATCACAATAAGGAGACTAGGATAGCATTTAGTGACTATTACAATAGATTCTATTTGAAATAGTATAACATAATATGTGCCATTGTATAGGAGACTGAGCACCAGGCTTACAGAAGCAGCCACTGGTTCTTGAGGGAGGCACTGGGAGCAAGACAATCTCCTAGCCAGCATAGAAATGTTTTGCAGCCCAGAAACAAGCCCTCAAGCAACTGCATGTGTTAATGAGATAGGATCTGTCCTTGTTAGCAGGCAGGTGTTATACTTTGGACATTTGTGATGCAACAGGGTGGGAGTCAAGCCCATGGGGAAAAAGCACATAGTGATCATTAAGCACATGGTCCTTGTGCATGCCCCCCCCCCCACTTCTTGTGTAATGCTTCAATAAAAGGCCACGACAGAGATTACTCGGGACTCTCCCTGCACCTATGGGAAGCCCACCTCTTGCAGGCATGTGCCTTTAATCCATGTCCTGGCTATTTTTATTTGCGCAGGGATGGGGTGCCCACAGCGGGCACTGACACCACTGTGCCATTTGCTTTATATATTGTGGTAGACAAAACAAGGCCACAAATTCCTCAACAGTCCTCCCTTTGAGAGGTGAAGTTTCACCCCACCCGTTGAGTAACCCAGATGGGCACTGTAACTGCGGTCAGTTACAGGAGGCCATGGAGAAAGTGACTATTCCCAAGCCCAGAGAACCAGTGAGGACCAAGTGACGAGCAGTTTCTACTTCCTGTCTTGTCTGTGAACACTCATTCAGGTAGAAGCTGTCACATGAGAAGTCCAACAACCCTGAGCTCACCATTCATTGAGAAAGCCCAAGCTAGACACAAGGGACTAAAGAGACCTGGCTGGCCACTATCCAGCTATTCTAGCAACCTCAACCCAGGCACCAGATGTGTGAATGAGGAAGCCATCCAATGACCCAGCTCAACTTCCTCGGACAGCAACCATGCAAAAGATGTGAAGAGAAAACCACCTAGCTGAGCCTTCTAACCCCTAGAACTATATAAGACAATAATTATCTTAAGACACTGAATGCTGGGGTGATTTTTATGTCTTGTGGAAAACATGAATATACATTATCTTATTCAGTTTTCATTAAATCCCATTAAGTAGGGACTAGTATTCTGTTTATTCTACAGATAAGCAAAGAGATTATATGTTTTGTTTAAGACTCTTCAACTATATCATGGTAGAGCTGGGATTTGCACACCAGCCTATGTGATTCCAAGACCTGGAAGTGCTTAGCAGGCTTGGTGCAGTAATTCTGATCCTTTGTTCAACAGCTATAAAAGCAATATGGGTTTATGCTCACAGAGCATTTACAGCCTAATAAGATAAACACGATGACAATGAGAACCAATGAGGCGGTATTTGGTGAATTTATTTGACTGATTGAATAAAAATAAACTATGTCCCTACTTTGAGAGTCTATTGAGAGAAGTTTCTGTGACAATTTACAAGGTTTGAAGGAGGCAGTAAGAGAGAGCTCACATACCAGGTTAGTTTTTCTCCTAAGTTCACTGTGCCTTTTCTTGTAAACTAAAGTGTTCCCATCAGTCAATGGGAATTTGATACTTAAGGTAATCCTCGGCAATCTGGATCTCTCTTTAGACTAAGTATTTTGGGGACATCTTTAGTGTTTAGCCTTGCCTGGTGCTTCTAAATTTAGAATCTCCAAATTCACTTAGGAAATAAGCTACAAGAGGCCTAGGAAAGGATAACTTCAATTTTAGTAACAGCTAACAAGTGGGTCTCAATTGAGATACACATAATAATCACATGGGAAGTTTAGAAGACTCATGAATGCCCAAGCCACACCCCAAAAAATTATACCAGAATCTGAGAGTGGGATGTCAGCGTCACTGCTTTATTTCAAGGTCCTGACCTAGATGATTCCAATGTGCAGCTGAGGTTGAGAGCCACTGCCTAGTAGACTAGACTTGGGAACATTGAAAATAATGTCACACTCTCACTTGTACAGCTCTACACATAATGACTTACTGATACCAACTGACATAGAGATTATAGGAGGAGAAACCAGCCCATTTATAATAAAAATGAACTGTGTTCTGATAGTGTTGGGTTTGTGGTGCTGTGTAACATCCTGATAAAGAAATTCAGAACAGATATTTAGAGTGAATGAAAATCCTGAGTGTGGGTAGCATTAGTTTTGGATACCACTGGCTATATCCCAGTCCTGTGGGCAGATGTTACTCTCTATAGTGGAGCAGTGTAGGAGAGTCACATATACAAGGAAGAGGGACCATGTGTGCCATACAGTAATTGTACCAACTCTGCCCCTCTCTACAAAAACTAAAGTAAAATAAAATTGGAAATCATTATGTTAGAATACAGGCCATTGTTCATGTTATTGGTTGGATTTCCATATAGTTATTGTCCCACTGTTGAAGTTATTTAGGAAATGGTCTTTTCCACTATCCTTTTTATGGCCTTTAAGACCTACACAATTGGGTTCTTATCTACCTCTAGGATCTCATTTCCTTCTGTACTTTACACTCTATTCGCTTCCACTTTGTTCCAGTCACCCAGACCTTTTTTAGAGATAGGCTTTTGCTATATTGCCCACGCTAGGCTCAAACTTGTGATCTTCCCACCTCAGCTTCCTGAGCAGCAAGGACTATAGGTTCAACCCAGCTGTGCCTGGTGCACCTTAACCTTTTTATTAGTCCTTTGAATACACCAAGCTCATCTTCCTTTGGGGACATTTGCATTTACTATTTTTTATGATTAAGATTTTCCTTCCCCAGATTTTCCTAAAACTTATTCTGTCCTTAAATTCACATGTCAACCCCAAACCCAGATGTTATCTTCTCAGAGAGTCTGTATCTGTCACACTGATGCTCTGTGCTCCCTAAAGATTTTCTTTTAAATGAAATTTTTCTGGGAGTACAGTTAGTTCCAGAAGGACAGGATATTTGGATTTCTGATATCTAAACACTAATTAGTACATAGTGGATATCTAATAAATAACTGTTGAATGAATGCATGAAATGATCACCTCTGCGCAGGCAAGAGAGTATCAGGAGAGAGAAAAAGAGGGCGGTGTAATTTGCCGGAGTGTTGCTCTAGCATCAGGAGTTTTCCAAGCTCCTTAGGTGATTATTATATGCATCCCAAGTGAGACTCACTCATTATTGTTACTAAAAATGAAGTTATCTTTTCTTGGGCCTCTTGTAGCTTCTTTCTTAAGTGAATTCTGAGACTAAATCTACAGCCACCAAGCAATGCTAATCACTACAGATATCCCCAAAATATTCAGTCTAAAGGAAGATCCAGACCGCTGACATTTACCTGCCGTATCAAATTCCCATTGACTGGTGGGAACTTTTTGGTTTGCTAGAAAACATACACGGAACTTTTGTCAGAGGACGAACTAGGGATGGCACATGAGCCAAATCCAGAATTTTCCACATTAGTGTCTGTCTTGCTTATTGCACATTAAAATAGGACAGAAAAGGAACTTAACAGTCCTCCTGGGAGCAGGAATGGGTTTTGACATTTTGAAGGGTCGTATCTCTGTCCCCAAGGGAAGCAAAGAGGAAAAGGGAACCAGGTTCTTTCTCTAAACCCGTCTCTTAGGTCATATGGGAAAGGTGCCAGTGGCTCTGATGGACACTGAAGCGCCAGGTTGATTGAGAAAAGAATTAAGGCAGTAAAGTCCCTGTTTTCTAAGGAAATCAAATGAGATCCCAATTTCTAAAACCGATCAAAGCAGAGCGGCTCTGTTTGAAGTGGAGTTTGTAGCCTGGAGGCCAGCTCAGTTCAGGCTGCCTCACGTAATCCCTATCCCCAGGTGGCCCTGGAGGACCGAAGCTCAGGGCTCTGCTAAATGTAATTTGAAATACACTGTCATAGACTGGCCTTTCTGAATAATAATTATACATCTCTCCTGGTTAGGAAAATCTACCTGGTGAAAAACTAAACTAATGACTGATGTACAAGGGGTAGTGTGGTTTCTTTGGCATCAGCATTTATGGTGGTATTGAAATTAGCCAGGTTAGGCCTTTTCTAAAGAAAGACATTTCAGTGCATAGAAGCATCATCTGGACTCTTGGTAAAAATGCAGATTCTGATTTGCTAAGTCTAGGATGGAAACCCAGGCCTGAATTGATAAGCTCCCAAGTGCTGCCGATGCTTTGAATACCAGGCTTTCAAATCACAACATGTGCATCAGAATTGCCTCTGAGATGTATTACAAATGCAGACTTGGGGCCCCATCGCAGAACTAGATCCAGCCCTCTGGTTATCCTCTGGAAGTCTGTGTTTTTAACAAAGGCCCAGGTTTTTCTGATGTTCACTACATTTGAGAACTATGCTCTAGCATGGATTTGCCTCCGTGCTTGGTCTTTAAGAACCCAGGAAGACTCAGCAAATGCCAGGGCTGGAGGAAGGGGTAGAGATCATCGAACTTAACATTATTACTAGTGATCAAAAAACTGAGATCCCAAAGGGCAAAGAGTTCTGCCAAGTGCCTGTCATCAACTGGCTTCAGAGTAAGTAGACAACAGAATGGAAAATTTGACTTCCCAGTCCTGTTTTCCCTAGAATACCACAGACCTCCCTTTGTCATTGCTTCTCTGTGCTGCTTCATTGGGCCAGAGACTTGTCTCCCTTGTCTTCTGCTGTGTTCCCAAAGCCTAGTACAGTGCCTGGCACAGGAAGGCGCTAAGTGAGCATTACTATTGGGAATTCATGCTGCTTTTATGCCTAAACAATTCACAGGAGTCCGAGGGCAGTAGATGGTAAGAATGTGTTCAGTGGAAAGTAGAGGGGATGACCCTAGAATTTAACTCTGGCCCCAACATTTATTTGGCATATGAATTGTGCTCATTTGCTCTGAGTCCTGATTTTCTGGAGACATCAATAGATCCTATGTCATGGGGTTTTGTGAATATTTAATTGGTAAGTATACAATGTTTAATACAGTGCTTGGTACATGGTTAAGTGCTAAATGATAGTCCTATTTTTATTTTTGCTTGTTTGTTTTTTGTTTTTGAGATAGAGTCTCACTCTTGTCCAGGCAAGAGTGCTGTGGCATCATAGCTCACAGCAACCTCAAACCCCGGGGCTTAAACGATCCTCCCGCCTCAGCCTCCCAAGTAGCTGGGACTACAGCTGCCCACCACAACACCCAGCTAATTTTTCTATTTTTAGTGGAGATGGGGTCTTGCTCTTACTCAGGCTGGTCTTGAACTTCTGAGCTCAAGGGATTCTCCCACATGGGCCTCTCAGAGTGCTAGGATTATAGGCGTGAGCCACCAAGCCTGGCTCAGAGATAGTCCTGTGGATTATGAAAACATGGTAGTGATTCCATCAGTCATCCCAGAAGCTATAGCAATAAGTGCCCTTTGCCAGCTGCCAACCTGTACTAACTGGAGATGGATCACCTCTGAAGTGATCACGTGTAGTGCATAAAACAGAGAACGCTGGAGTGAACCAACTTGGATTTGCACAGCTTCCCAGGAGAATTCTTCTAAGGCATAGGGTGTCAAGTCCATGAGATCATGTGGTTGCTGAGATACTGAGGAAACTGCATTACCGAAGTGGGTCACTCCCAAAAGGCTGAGATGGCAGAACAGGTGTGTGGGCTGAATTCTCCCCCAGGAGTCTCTTGTAGGGTCCAAATATTGACTAGCCAGCTTAAAGTCTGTTGAGAGAGGTGGTGCAAGGGCTTCTGAGCAACGTGTTTCCATCTGTAGTCAGAGAGTATAGGCAAGCTATTTTTAGTCTGATTACTAAATAGAGGAATGTACATTTGAAATACACACCTCAGGAGTTCACGAGGGTAATGAGACTTTACTATCAGGAAGTGACATGTACTTCACACGCCCCAGGTTTTCAGAATAGTTCTGACTTTCAGACATTTCATTCAGTTATTCTATGAGTAAAATTCTGTTTAAGCAGATACCCTGATTATGCAGGAAGTGGTTGAGAAAATATGGCCACCATAGACTGATGGAGAGATCCCATCAAAGACCTGATGGGTGGGAACAAAGGAACACATATTACATGTATAAACAAGTATGACTTTCCCCTTACCTCAGTAATGACTCAGATTTTTTTTCAGTTGCAAGTGACAGAATCTAACTTATTAAACTGACTAGGCAAAAAGGGAAATTACCTGCCTTGTAACTGAAACGTTCAGAGGATTCATGGCTGGTTGGGTGCAGATTCTCCCACAATGATCCAGCTCACCTACCGCTCTCCCTCTCTCTCCCTTCCTTACTCCTTCCTCTGTGTTGGTTTAACTCTCAAGCAGAGTCTCCACTGGGTATCCCCAGCAGCTCTGGGCTGGCCTTCTATCAGCTTAGCATCCATAGGAAAAGCAAATTATTTCAGCAAAAGCTCTGAAAATTCCCTCTGGCTGGGCCTGAGATATTTGTCTTTCCCACCTCCCAGGAATCAAGGGCACCTAAACCACCAGAAGGCTCCCCCAAAGGCACTGAGGTATTGATATCAAAACAGAGACAAACATGGACCCTGGGAAGGGAAATGTAATAAATATTCTCATATCCTCTCTCTCTGAGTCAGGATCCTGCTTCCCATTGCTTCTTCATGCCCAGTTTTCCTAGAATAAAATTCCACCACATACCGTTGCCATCTACCTACAAGAGATCAGCCTCTTGCCCACAAGTGATATAGTCACTGGGCCACCCTTTAATCCTTCTCTTTGCCCCACATGCATCTCATCGAGGTCTGCTTCTGGCTGCTGACTTTCTCTCTACATGTGACTGAACATCACTAGGAGATTTTCTTCCCCGATGGCCCCCTTTTGCCTCCTCAGGCCCCGTAAAAGTGTGTCGCTAACTCCCTGCACTCCTTTTATAACTGCAGAAGGAAAGGAGATGCCAGTGGCTTCAGGCAGCTGGGAAGAGCTGCTTCTAGGACTTCCTGGAAACACTGACACAGTTCTGCTGCCCTGTGCAGCATCTCTGGCGAACTGCAGAATGGGCCCACGGTTCATCTCAGCTCACTCGAGTTAGTGCTCCCCAGATGATTTGCTTGGATCCAATTTGCAAATTGCGTTTAGAGAGCTAATTAGATCTGAATTTGCAAATGAGAATTGCTACCCTTGCAAGGAACAAATTGCTTTATTAAACAAGAAGTGACGCAGTGTGTGTTAGATACTTAGCATGTGAAGGCTCACAGTTACACGGATGGTGGAAGAGCTCCAAGCCTGCCCTCTTGCTTAACATCTAGCTGAATGTCACAAGCTTGAGCAGGGGCTCAGAGAGCAAACCAGGATATTTTTATGAAGTATACATTTCCATGCAGCACAGTACATCAGAGCCTTCTATAGGGTAGATTAAAAAGAGCTAACTTTTATGGGCTACTTACTAAGTACCAGACATGATGCAGAATCCACTCACTCCCCCAAACACCCTATAGCAAAGGTACTGTTATTGTTCTCATTTTAAAATTAAGGAAACTGAGGCACTGTGAAGTTAATAGACATAGCTAAACCATGAGGGGAATTCAGGCCATTAAACTCATACCCCAAGCTCTAAGATCCTATATAGGCCTGATATGATGATCAGTTGGGCTATTCAGAGATTATCCATGACTGCGTACTATCTTTAATATAATTTTTTGTTAAATATTTATGGTATGTCTTTGTGCCTGGATGTGTGATGTGCTCTGAAAAGTTTTGAGGAACAACTGCCAGCACCTGAGATGGAAGCCAGTACCAGCTAACAATGATGGAGTCTTTACCACATGTCATGCTGTGCTGAGCATTTTACAGGTTTTCATTCTCCTATTTATATAATCCTTATAAATCTTCCTGTGTTAGATACTGTCCTTACTTTAGAATAAGGGAAGCAAGTCTTAGAGAGGAGAAGAAGCTTGCTGGGGAACACCCATCAAGTAAGTGGCAAAGCTGGGAGTTGAACCCAAGTGGTATGGCTTCATAGCCTTGGTTTTGACCTCTGTGCCACCACAGGCCACAGTATACCATGACTATTGATAGGACCATATCCTATCAGCCACTGGCAAGAACCAATGATGTCCTGCTAGAACCCAGTCAATTTTCTACCTAACATTTCTCAATTGTCACATAATACTGTTTTTGTTTTTTTTTTTAAAGCTATTACCTATCAAAACTTTACATGGCAGATATTTCATTTTTGACTCAGTTGCAAAAGGAAAAAATTCTGAAGAGTAATATTTTTGTCACTGAGGAAAGTGACAGAATGCTACATTAGCAATTTAATAAAATTTCAAAAGGCCACAGGTGCCAGGCTCTGTGCTAGGCACTGGGATGCATAGTAAGACAGGATGCATAGTAAGACAGTGCCACAAGAATGGACCCAGTCTAGTGATAGATACATAAATAAAAATAAGGATGGGCCTAATGTGTTGAGTTTTAAAATAAAGGGAAGGCCAAGGTACTTTAGGGGCCTATTCTGAGCTACTCAGGACAAGCAATGAACTGTGGCATCTACAACAAATAATGGAAGGCATGTTCTGTGATGAAAGGGATCAGATTATCTGCTTAGTTAAGAATGACTTTGGTTGCAATTTTTTTTTAAATGTTACCTAACATAGAATTAAACAAATAATGGTTTAACTAGGAGATCAATGGCATGGGCTCAGTTGCTCCTTGGTGTCAGCAGGGTACAACTATTGTCTACCATTTAGCGGCTGGTATTCCATAGTCATGCATTTGAACTCATTTCACAAGATGGCTGCCATAGCTCCAACCAACATCAAGGTAAGGAGTGGGCACGGAGTGGTAGTGAAAAAGATCTTTTCCTGTAGTGACTTTTATTAACGAAGAAAAAAGCTTTCTCCCAAAGTCTCCTAGAAGACTGTCCTTTCCCTATTAGGACCAGCCAGAATTGACTCACGTGATGAAACTTACCTCTAAAGGAGGATGGGATAGCAGAAAAAGTGTCCAGCTTTTGTCCAGTCTCTTTTGGGTGGACAAGAGAAATAGGTATGGTTTGATTGTCTAACCAGTTGTTTCAGCTACAGGGTAAAGGAGTTTGATATATCTGCAGTATCATTAACCACATATTTGTCACAAAATCACTTGTCAGTTTGTTGGCGTTAATCCTGTAGGAGTGGTTCTCAGGTTGCAGGCTGGGAAGGTCCTGCCTTTTTGCTCATGAGTTTAGAAAACAATCCCCAGAGAAATTAAGAAACTGAATAGTGGGATTTTTGTTGTTGCCCACTTGAGTTGTAAAAGGGCAGAACCTTTTCTCATAATCTAGGACTGGACAACATGTCCCAAAAGTAACTTCCAGAATGAGCAGCAGTCTAGGCTGAATTCTTTTTTAAAGCTTTATGTCAACTATAGGTTAGGTGCTGCGCACAGCTCAGACTTTGACATATGTGAAGCTCAGTGCAAAATAAAAACACAGGGCTCCTTGTTCAAAAATTAAGAATTTCCTGATGACAAGAACAAAGTGGTAACTCCAGCACCAGATCCTGTGCAGCTGCACAGATTGAACATCCATGGAGCTGTCTGTGGCAGAGGGGATTGGCTCATTGCTGAAGCATAGACTTGGAGGAGTGATGAACCCAAGTGCCTGGTTACAGGTGTGAATGTACAGCTGGTGGTTAAGAGTTTGTGTTTTCAAGCAGCTCTGCTCAGTATTCTAATCCTAACTCTGCTGCTTAATTGCTCAATGATTTTAGAAACTTGTTCAACTTTTGAAACATTTATTTCCTCTCCTATAAAAGGATAGGAGTAGTATCTCTGCCATGTATTATTGAGAAGAGTAAATTAAATGGTAGTGGCTATGTTCTTTCCATAACATGTTCCTGGTAGATACTATATATATACCATACTCTCAAGGAAGGGTTGCTGTGACCTGTGAATTTTGCTGATCCAAACATTCAGTTTTACCACATGAGAGGATGTTAGGTTCTGGAGGGACAGCTCCTTACACATTAAACTCACAAGAGAATGATTTATGAATTGGAATGTTCATTTATTCATATGCAAAGAACTGGCTGGAATTGGCATGACATCTAACATCAGCTCTTATTCAGAATCCACTTGGAAAAGAATGTTTAGATTAGTAAGTTGTTTTCTGAACATAGAATCATTATTTTCCTCTGATACCTTGGGTCTTGCGGTTTCCAAGGCTAAATAAGCTAAGACCTTTGGTGTTAGCCAAGGTTTCCCTTTTGCAGGACTTGTCAGAGCCTTTAACATGTTCATGAGTGCTTCAAACTCCCAAGAGGATTCCCAAACTTACCTAAGTCTGTGTTATAGGATTAGTGTAGTGATTGACTTTAGTTAGCATTTAACATAAACAGGGTAGTATTTTGTATGGGGACACATACACATATTAAATATAAATGTTTATGGAAAAATTTGCCTCAGACTTGCTTGCATTATGACTTCTTACCTTGCAGCAGGTGAGAGGTGGAGGGTACATATGAAAGCTTAAACTATTTATGAAAACAACCCAACTGTTTTGCATGGTCAAATGGACTGAGGGCATCACTGCCGAAGGCTTTCTTAGTGGTACAGCCCATGGAACTAGTGTTCTCAGGAGCATAGTTTGGGAAAGTCTGGAGTTAAGTGAACCACAGCAAGGAGTTCATTTCTTAGAAGATATTTTCATCAGTGTAAAGTAGACTGGGATAGGTGGTCTAGTTCTTTTCTGTTTGAGTTCTTTTATTTTTTCTTTCTGCTCTGTGATGTAATTTTTAAAAGTCTTAGCCATCAAGATACAATCTCTTTTGATTTTGTGTATCATGAACTGCCGCTATTGCAAAAGTGAAATTGAAAACCAAACACCTGGTCACCCCACCTGTGCTCTGGTAACATATGTGGATGAAAAAAATGATCATCATCTGGGTATTTCTGTGTATTTAAATGATTCCTATTTACAGAGTGGTATTTAGAGAACTGCTTTAAAATTTCACTTTCAGAGGCATACTGTACGACTCATCCTAAGATAGAAAGTCCTTTGTAGTGAAAAAATTCCCTGCCTCTCTGTGGGATCTAGAGCAGTACACATCTAATAATCAGAGAATGCTCAAATCTTTTTGAAAAGAGGAAGTAAAGCCTTTCTGCTCTTTGACATACAAAGCACATTGCTTTATAATGGATTCCACAGCAAAAGCAAAATCCAAACAAAGCCACATCTTTTTGTCCTAACCTACATACAATGTGAGTAAGATTCCAAGTATGCAAATGGTGGGAGGAAAGAAATGCATTTTCACTGCCCTGAAGATTGGATTTGATTGAGAATATGAGTGGTAATTGCCTACGATTTGGAGGCTACTCGGCACCACTTTTTTTCTCCTTTGTTAATAAATGAGTCTCAGTCTGATTTTTATTTACTGTTTCCTTGATTTTATTTCTGTTAAAAGTAAGGATAGCTATTGGAGTAGAATATAAGTTCTTTGCACTGAGGCCAGTTGTCTCTTTCTAGATGTCAGTAAGACTATATTATGTCTGTCATGAGTGTGACTTTGAAATCAACCATGACCCCATCCATTTATTCTGGTTCAAGTATGTGTGGAATTGGTGCCATGTTACAGCAATTTCTGCAAAGTGACACTCTAGAGCCCCAATTTGGAACCCTGAGGTGACAGACCTAGACATTCAGCCTTCAACCAATGTCACCCTATTGATGGAAGCCTTTCTATGTAGGGTTACTTTACAAGTCTAATTCCCCCACTTTCCCATCAGACAGGGACCTTGTCTTCTTGTCTTTGTGTCTCCCTCTAGCCCTCCCTGGTACTTCATCCTATGTGGACACCAGGCAGTTGGTAACTACTTCTATATTCTTGGAGGACCAATTAGGGCACTATTGAAAAGGTGGGGAAATGGCTTTGCTGGAGCCACACACAGGGGAAGAGGCTTGGTTCTCCAGGCTGGAATGAAGTAAGTGGGAAGAGAAAAGAGTTTAAAAAACTGGGGGACAGAGGGCACTGGGGAAAATAGAAATGCAGAGGAGAATTTTGTGATCTGGCTTTGGAGTCCAATTCATCAAGACTGTGTAAAGCTCAAAACATCAAATGTGATATCAGACTGCAATGTGTACAATGGTGTTTAAATTATTAAATCAAAATTCAGTTCCTGAGTCACAGTAGCCACATCCCAAGTGCTCATTAGCCATAGGTGACCAGTAACTGGTGTACAGGACGGCACAAACTTAGAATATTTCCCTCATCCTGGAAAGCTCTCATGGGGAGCATTGCTGTTGGGGATGATAACATCTTAATTTTGTTTCACTTATTGTTTATTCATTCTACAGATATTAACTGAGCACCTGTCTTGTTCCCATTACTGCTCTGAGAAGGGGCTAGAATGCTTAAGAGGATAGACTCTGGGGCAGCCTAGTTCAGCTGTGCACTCACTGTATAACTTTGGGTTACACTTGACCTCCTGTGCTTTAGTTTAATTGGCTATAAAATGAGAATAATAAAGTTATCTACTTTGTAGGATTGTTGTGAGGATTCAGTGAGTATGTATATAAATGCATACACATGTGTCTACATATGCATACATATGTGTGTATGTGCATATATATTCATATCTGTCTTAAAACAGTTTCTGGCACACGTCAATGTGTGGTATGTGGGAGCTCTTATCATTACTTACAGTTACTTATTTCAGAGTGATCAGCAAAACAACCCTAGTTCCTGTGATCCAGGACTTTACCATCTAGTGGGAGCAGGAGCAAACAATAAATCATTAAACAAATTATAAATTATAAACCATGTCAAAAACAGCAAAGGAGATGAATGGGCTGAAGCAACAGAAAATAACAGAAAAGAAAAAAGCCACTTAGAAAGCTTCTTAGAGGGGGTTGCATTTAAGCTGAAGCAAAAAGAGGAGAAATGCCAGTCATACTGAGGGTGGGGAGAGAGCCTTAGGCAGAGGAGACCAGAAAGGAGAATGGGCTGTAACACCAAGGTCAAGGTGAGGCTCAGATGCGGTTGGAAGGAGAAGGAAGGAGTAGCCAGTACCTACTGGGCTGAAGCCATTGGTGAGCACACGTGCAGGGAAAATATACACGTAGATAAAATACCACTTTGGGAGCTGTGTGAGGCACAGATTGGAGGAGGAGCAGGAATGAAAGCAAAAAGCTTATGAGAAGGATATTTTAATAGACCTGGTGAGACGGAATGATTCAGACTCAGCAGCCATGGGATTGGAACGGAGTAAGAGTTTCTAGCTGTATGAGACTTGCTGAGAGAGAGAGAGCACCCGACGAGACTTGCTGATGGATGATGTGTGAAGAGGGAGGCATTCGGGCTGATGCTTGGCTTTCTGACTTGATTAACTCAGTGGATAGTTGTTTCATTTAAGAAGAAGAGGCCTGTAGAGAACATTTTTGAGGAAGAAAAACCAAATTTTCTAGATGACACGTAATCTACTAGATATGGAAGTCTGATGTTGAGATGAAAGGCTGGAGTAGAGATAGGCAAGGGCCCATCAATGGAACACAGATGACATTTAAGAGATAGGACAAGAGATCAACTTCTGCAATGATGGAAGGGAGAGCCTTGCAAACTTTCTCCCCAATAACCATTTAACTGAAGAAAATTATATATTAAAAGAAATCATTTAAGGTCTCTGGAAATTGTCCTGAGGCCATTTAGCAGATGGAGATCTATTCGTTCGAATGAAGTTATTAAATCTCAGAGCAGTGATAGTCTTGACATTTGACACATGACACTCCCTTCCCAAGTCCATCATCTGGAATCACCCAAGAAGGGGTGGATTGTCAACATTTTTAATTTCCCCCCACTACCCCCATGTTACAGGAGCTCTATTCAGAGAAGGGGGCTCCCTTCTTCCACCTAGCCTCAAGTAGAGGACAGAAATTATAGGCTACATGTGGCAGGCCAAGAATTTACACTGCAATTATTCTTCACCAGCTTGCTGGTAGGGCAGGAGTCTCATGTCAAGAAGGTCAAGTCAAGCTAAGAAGACTATGGACCACTGCAATTCCCCAGTGCCTGCTGAAAGATCAGGGCTGTCATTCTTGGACAAGTGGGCCTCAGTTGTGTTTCTATATGTCAACAATTAATAATCTAAAAAGGAAATTAAGCATTTTGATTATAATCACATTTAAAAGAATAAAATACTCAGGAATATTTATCCACAGAGGTGAAAAAAGCTGTATGCAGATAATTGTGAAATATTGCTGAAAAAAATTAAGACCTATTATCACATTCATGGACTGGAAGATGTTGTTAAGATGCCAATACTCTCCAAAGCCGCCTACAGATTCAATGCATTCCAATCAGAATCCCAATGATATTTTTGCAGAAATGGAAATAAATACCAATACTTAATATCATATGCAATTGTGAGAGTACCTAAGTAAACAAAAAATGTTAACAAAGAAAAAGTTGAAAGAGCCATACTTTCTGATTTCAAAGCTTACTATAGAGTTACAGTAATCAAAGCCCTGTGGCACCAGCATAATATAGACATACTGGCCAATGGAAAAGAACTGAGGGTTCGGAAATAAACCCAAACATCCATAGCCCATTGATTTTCAACAATAAGACTATTCAATGGAATAAGAGAATCTCTTCAATAAATAGAGGTGGACAACTGAATAAGTACATACAAAAGAATGAAGTTGGACCCTTATCTCATTCAGTAACTGAAAATTAGTTTAAAATGGTTCAGCAACTTGATTAAAACAGCTAAATATGTAAAGCTATTGGAGCATAGGGAGAAGTCTTCATGACCTCAGGTGGCAGCATATTCTTAGATTTGACACCAAAATCATCAGCAGGAGGGAGGCAAGATGGCCAACTGAAGCCAGCTTTTGGCAGAGGCTCCTGTCCAGAAGGAGAAACAATGGACAGAAATAACCCAATAAGGCAGAAGATAGGGAGCTGAGCTGAGAGAGAGGATCTGTAGGTTTGCATCACCCCTGCTGCAACAGGCTGGGACTCCAAGGAAACAAATTTCATGTGTAAAATCCATCCCAAAGATGATGGGGAATCCTTCCCCTCCCCCCCAGGAGGGCAGCTTGAGGTGAGTAGAGAACAGAGGACATTTTGTTTCCTCAAAGGGGAGAGAATGACTGAGGGCCAGGACTCCCTCCATGGAGGGATACTGCTACAAGCCCAGGCAGTCTCTTGCCTGGGTCAAAAGTTGATCTAATATTCTCCCTACCTTCCTGAACTCCCAATCCACCCCTCCCCCCTCTTCTGGCAGTCTGGAACACTACCCCCTACAAAATCCAGAGCATTTGTCCGATTTTTGCTAGGGCAGGACACCTCATGAGCTGTGGGACAGTTGCACTGAAACTCTAACATTGATAGAGGTGGGGAGCCACAGGGGGAGGGAGACTTGCCCCATGTTGGAAAAAGCATAGCTTGGATCCCACCCTACCAACCACTGGGTACCGTGACTCACCAGCTCTCCAGCACGGCAGCCCCTGGTGGGCGGCTAGGCTCCTTGCAGGGCTCCTGTGGCCATGGCAGTGACTCCCACCTGGCTCCTGAGAGCCATATAGCCCACGGCCAATGACTCTGCCCTCTGGCTTCCCACCAGGCTCCTGTAGCCTGAGGCCAGGGGTCAGTGGCTCTGCCCTCTGGTTCCCTGCCTGGCTCCTCCGACCCTTGCAGCTGGTGCCGCCAGCTCCCTGCTTGCTGCTGCGACCTGCACACAGCAGTACCCCAGACCATAGCACCACCCCCAACAGTGGCAACACCACTCCTGACAGTGGTGGCAGCTCCATGGTCCCTCCCACTAGGGTCAAACTGAGGTGCCAGTGGCCCCCCACTGCCTAGATGCTGAAGACTGTTTGAACTCTCCCACCTGATCAGTGATTGTGTTGACTGGGACAATTGGTTTGGAACTCTTGACCTGGGCCAATCACCTGGGGACCCGCCAAGGTTGTACCCTGGTTGTGTTGTTGTGGGTGTGTAAGATTCTCCCCTTCCAATTGTTGCCTGTGGGTGTAGGGTGGGGTGTCTTAGTTGTTTTATGTATCTCCACAGCTGAGATTTCAGCCCAAAGCCACTGATTCACTAGGATTGGACAGAGACTAGCTGAATACTGGTCAGAGCCATCTAGCCCCACCACACCAAGCCGGTCCCCAGAGTTTCAGGCTGTAGTACTGAATGGGACCTTTGAAAATCTCTAAGGGAAAAGCCACAATTATTAGTCCTGAATCTTTAGTAAAGGGTTGGTTAATTACAACTCCAGGAGCCCTCAATTCAATTTCACATTGCCAGCTTCTCTACAAACAGTGAAAAGGCTGAATAATAGCTGAATGATATATGAGATTAAGAAGGTTTTTCCAATTGCCAAATTTTTGGAACAAAACAATAAGGAAGACACAAATTATCAGAACCTGTGGGATACTGTTAAGGTAGTCCAAAGAGGGAAATTTATAGCATTACAATCTTTTAAGAGAATGGAAAGAGAGGAAGTCAATAATGTAATGGGACATCTTAAGCAACTGGAAAAGGAAGAATGTTCCAACCCAAACCCAGCAGAAGAAAAAAAAAATAACTAAAATTAGAGCAGAATTAAATGACATCAAAAACAGAAGAATTATTCAAAAGATCAATGAATCAAAAAGTTAGTTTTTTGAAAAATCCAACAAAATTGATAAACTTTGGGCCAACCTAACCAAAAATAGAAAATTAAACTCCATAGTATCATCAGTAAAAAATGAAAAAGGCAAAATAACAACAGACACCTCAGAAATTCAAAAAATCCTTAATGAAAACTACAAAAAACTTTATCCTCAGAAATATGAAAATCGGAAGGAAATTGACCAATACTTGGAAGCACACCAACTTCCTAGACTTAACCAGAAAGAACTGGAAATGCTGAACAGATCTATATCAAGTACTGAAGTAGAATCAACTATATGAAATCTACCCCAAAAGAAGAGTCTGGGACCAGATGGCTTCACATCAGAATTCTACCAAACCTTTAAAGAACTAGTACCTATATTATTTAATCTTTTCCAAAACATTGAAAAAGAAGGAATACTTCCCAACACATTCTATGAAGCAAATATTACCCTGATCCCCAAACCAGGAAAAGACCCAACAAGAAAAGAAAACTATAGACCAATATCTTTAATGAACATAGGTGCAAAAATATTCAATAAGATCCTAGCAAACAGAAGCCAGCAACACATCAAACAAATTATATGCCATGACCAAGTGGGTTTCGTTCCAGGGTCTCACGGTTGGTTCAATATACATAAATCTATAAATATAATGCATCACATAAACAAACTAAAAAACAAAGACCATATGATTCTCTCAATTGATTCAATTGATGCAGAAAAAGCTTTTGACAATATCCAGCATCCTTTCATGATCAGAACACTTAAGAAAACATGTATAGAAGGGACTTTTATTAATCTGATAGAGGCCGTCTACAGCAAACCCACAGCCAATATCATATTGAATGGAGTAAAATTGAAAACATTTCCACTAAGATCAAGAACCAGGGATGGTTTCCCATTGTCTCCACTGCTTTTTCACATTATAATGGAAGTCTTAGCCATCACAATCAGGCAAGAGAAGGCAATCAAGGGTATACAAATAGGGTCAGAGGAGATCAAACTTTCACTCTTCACAGATGATACAATTTTATACCAGGAAAACCTCAGGGACTCAACCACAAAACTCTTAAAAGTGATCAAGTAATACAATCTCAGGATACAAAATCAATACTCACAAATCAGTAGCTTTTATATATATCAATAATAGTCAAGCTGAAAAAACAGTCAAGGACTCTATTCCCTTCACAGTTGTGCCGAAGAAGATGAAATATTGGGGAATTTACCTAACAGAGGACATGAAAGATCTCTATAAAGAGAATTATGAAACTCTGAGGAAAGAAATAGCTGAAGATGCTAACAAATGGTATAACATACCATGCTCATGGTTGGGAAGAATCAACATTGTTTAAATGTCCATATTACCCAAAGCAATATAGAAATTTAATGAAATCCCTACTAAAGTACCACTGTCATACTTTAAAGATTTGGAAAAATAGTACTTCATTTTATATGGAACCAGAAAAAACCTTGAGTAGCCAAGACATTACTCAGAAATTAAAACAAATCAGGAGGAATTATGCTACCAGACTTCAAACTATACTATAAATCTATAGTGATCAAAACAGCATGGTATTGGCACAAAAATAGAGAGGTAGCTGTAGGGAACAGAATTGAGAACCAGGAGATGAACCCAGACACTTATCGTCATTTGATCTTTGATAAGCCTATAAGAAATATAAATTAAGGGAAAGATTCCCTGTTTAACAAATGGTGCTGGGAGAAGTGGCTGGCGACTTGTAGAAGACTGAAACTGGACCCACACCTTTCACCATTAACAAAAATTGACTCTCACTGGATAAAAGATTTAAACTTAAGACATGAAACTATAAAGACTCTTGGAGAGAGTCCAGGAGAAACACTTGAAGAAATTGGCCTGGGAGAATACTTTATGAGGAGGACCCCCCCCCCGCCCCCCGGCAATTGTAGCAACACCAAACATACATCATTGGGATCTAATCAAGCTAAAAAGCTTCTGCACAGCCAAGAACACAGCAAGTAAAGCAAGCAGATAGCCCTCAGAATGGGAGAGGATTTTTGCAGGTTATGCTTGTGACAAAGGTTTGATAACCAGAATCCACAGAGAACTAAAAGTTATTAATAAGAAATTAACAAGTAATCCCATTTCATTGTGGGCAAGGGACTTGAACAGAAGCTTCTCTGAAGAAGATAGGCGCATGGCCTACAGACACATGAAAAAATGCTCATCATCTTTAATCATCAGAGAAATGCAAATCAAAACCACTTTGAGATAGCATCTAACTCCAGTAAGAGTGATGCACATAACAAAATCCCAAAACTACAGATGTTGGTGTGGATGTATAGAAGAGGGAACACTACTGCACTGCTGGTAGGAGTGCAAGCTAATATGTCCCTTTCAGAAGTATGTAGAATACTTAGGGATCTAAAAGTAGACCTGCCATTTGATCTTGCAATTCCTGTACTAAGTGTATGTCCAAAAGACCAAAAATCACTTTACAACAAAGATATTTATACCAGATTATTCATTGGAACTCAATTTAGAATAGCCAAGTCATGGAAGAAGCCCAAGTGCCCATCGACCCATGAATGGATTAATAAATTGTGGTATATGTATACCATGGGATATTATGCAGCCTTAAAAAAGATGGAGACTTTACCTCTTTTACATTTACATGGATGGAGCTGGAACATATCCTACTTAGTAAAGTATCCCAAGAATGAAAGAAAAAATAGTCAACATACTCAGTACTATGATGAAACCAGTTTACAATCACTCATACTTTCATATGAAGAATAGATCACAACTATGGCCCAAGATGAAGGAGGGAAGAGGGGAGCAGAGAGGTCAGATTGAGGGAGGATGAATGGTTGGATCACACCCATGGTGCATAATGCAAGGGTACGTGTCAGATCTATTAGTACAGAGTATAAATGTCTTGACACAATAATTAAGTAACAGAGATGAGGTATATATTAACCAGTGTGATGTAAGCATTCCTAATTCTATATGAAATCAGCACATCGTACCCCATAAATGCATTAAATGTGGCATTAAATGACATAAATGTATACATGATCTATGTGTTTATGATTTAACTGAAAAATGTGAAAAAAAAAAGGAACAACAAAGAAAAACTTGATAAAAAAACGAAAGCTTTCATGCATCAAAGGACATTATGAAGAAAGTGAAAAACACAGAATGGAAGAAAATCATGATTTAGTATTCAGAATACATAAAGAACTGTTACAATGCACAAACAAAAAGACAACCAATTTCAAAATGGGCAAAGGGACTTTATCCAACTATGACAAGAACTTTACCTAACAAATGCGAAGAATGTAACCTAATTGTCTGTACCCTCATATTGACCTGAAATAAAAATCTAAAATAAAGTGAGCAAAGGACTTGAACAGACATTTCTCTAAAGAAGATATACCAATGACCAAAAATACACAAAAAGATGTCCAACATCATTGATTATTAAAGAAATGCAAATAAAAACCATAACAAGATGGTATTTCAAATTCATTAGGACAGGTAATTTAAAAAATATCCAGAAAATAATAAATGTGGGCTAGAATGTGGAGAAATGGGAACCCTGTATATTGCTGGTGGAAATGTAAAATAGAAAGCTGTTATGGAAACTCCTTTCCAGCTGTTATGGAAATGAGTTTTATGGTTCCTTAAAAAGTGAAGCAAAGAATTACTACATGATCCAGTCATTCTACTCTAGATACACATTGAAGAGACATGAAACTAGTTGTCTGCACAGAAACTTGTACACAAATGTTTCTAACAGCAGCATTCATTACAGCCCAAAGGCAGAAAAGTAAACCATGCAAATGTTCATCAACAGGTGAGGGATAAAGAAACTGTGGCATACACATCATACATTGAGCCTTGAAAAGGAATAAAGTGCCAATACATGTTAAAACATAAATAAACCTCAGAAACATTATGCTGAGTGAAAGGAGCCAGATACAGGGATCATAGGTTGTAGAATATCTTTTATATGAAATATCTAGAGTAGATAAATCCATACAGAATGCAGATTAGTGACTGCCAGGAAATGGGGGAATGGGGAATGGTTACATAAATGGGTATGAAGTAGTCTTCTGAGGTGGTAAAAAAGTTTTGGAACTAAGGAAGGTGGAGGTTGTAAAACATTGTAAATGCACTAAAAGTCATTAGATTCTACACTTTAATATGTTTAGTTATACAGTATATGGATTTCACCTTACTTAACAAAAACCTAAAATGTCAGTATAATTGCAATATTTCTTCCCCTTTCTTTTCTTAACTGATTTAAAAACAAATGTGTATATATAAAACATTGTATATAGAATTGTATGCTTGACTCACAGTATATAGAAAGGTTTTAAAAACAATAGCACAAAAGAGATGGGTGGAAACAGATCTCATCCTCAGGAAGCAAAGCAGCTTGGGGTAAGGAAATGATCTCTGATGATAACTCGAATCCACAGGGAAAAATGAAGTAAATCAGAAATGTTAAATGAGATCAATGCAATAAACTCTAAAAATAGGTACTTGTTCTCCCCTCTTCTTCTAGGTCAGAGGTTCTCAACCTGTGGGTTGTGACCCCTTTGGGGCTCAAACACCCTTTCTTTTTTTTTCTTTTTTATTGAATGGTAACTATGTATCAAACACCCTTTCACAGGGGTCATCTAAAACCATCCTGCATATCAGATATTTACATTATGATTCAGAACAGTTGCAAAATTAGTCATGAAGTAGCAATGAAAATAATTTTATGGTTGGGGGTCACCACAACAGGAGGAACAATATTAAAGGGTCGCGGCATTAGGAAGGTTGAGAACCACTGATCTAGGTTCTGTAAAATACATAAGATTATATATAAAAAAAATTATTATGATGCATTGTTGGGTTTGTAACATAAATGTAACATGTAGGAAGATATTACAAAATGGGACGATTTCACTGGAATTAGTAAAAATATGAAGTAGATTTTGATAAGTTACCATGTATATTGTAAGCCCAAGAACAACACTAAGAAAATAATTTTTAATTTATGCAAAAATTTAAAGAAATTAAGATATTAGAAAATATCCACTAAATATAAAGGAAGGCAGTAAAGGAGAAACAGGAGCAACAACAAAATTTGGAACATAGAAAGCCAAAAAACCAAGTGGCAGAGATAAATCCAAGCATATCAACAATGCTGTTAAATATAAGAAAGTACACAATCCAGTTGAAAGTCTGAGATTATCAGATTAGATCACAAAAACAAGATCCAACTTCATGCTGTCTGCAGAAAACACACTTTTGATTCAAAGATACAAATACATTACAAGCAAAGGATGCAAAAAGATGACCATGCAAACAGTTAACTATATGAAGCTGGAGTGGCTACGTTTCTATCAAACAAAATAGACTAAAACAAGAAGTAGAAAAGGGCGAGACCACCCAAGGAGAAAGCAGGGCTAAAGAAGAACAGAAGGTTTTGGGTGGAACTCTGGAAATTCTCAAATTTAGGGGTAGGATAAAGACGCAGGATCTTGAGAAGGAACCCCTAAGGTTTGTTTTTCCAGGCTATGGCCTGAGACACACATCAGACAGACTCTTCTGGAGTCAGCCCTAAGAATGCATGCAATCAAACCACTCACTGCCGTGCTTACTCATTCATCCACTCTTATTTGACTAACGAGGCAATGAAAGACATTAACAGTGACCTCCCAAAGCCAGAGAAATACAGTAACGGAGCTGAAACTAGCAACCACTCTTTGTTCACATCTAGACATATAGACCAGCAATTCAGAGGCATTGTCTTACGTCTCCTTCTCCTGTACTCATTAAATCTTTATCTCTGTTTTCTGAGCCTCCCAAGGTTAGATGAGTAGGGGATATAGCCTGCCTGGAATCTTGCTAGAATGTTCTCAAAATTGCAAATCAGTAAAATAAGTTTGGTTTGAACACACATTAGCCATGTCATTGTTTGGTTAACTTCCCTGAGTCTGGGTTTCTTTATCTGTGTCATGGAGAGAACCACATGGCAAAGGAGGTATAATTATAAAGAATGAATGAGGAGCTCAGAATCCCTTGCAGGCAGCCTCAAACTATGGCCTGCGGGCCACATGCGGCCCACAGAGGAAATTTATCTGGTCCACCAGGTGTTTTTGCCACTGCTGCCTGTCCTGCTTAGTAGCCGACTCGTCCCGGGGCCCACACTCTGGCCCTCCAATGGTCTGAGGGACAGTGAACTGGCCCCCTATTTAAAACGTTTGAGGACCCCTGTTCTAGAGTTTAGCCCTATATTCTAGGAGCCCACAGATGGGTTAGAAACCAGGTCACTCGGTGCAGCCCTTTGGGTGGTTCTGTTTTTTGGTGGTGCTGATTAGCTCTTCAATTAAACTTGACAGCTACTATTTAGAAAGAGAAAATAAATGAAAATAAATAGTCTGACATTTACAGGAAAAAATTTTTCTCACTAAGAGCATCTATTCTTGTGGTTTTTTTCTTGTAAGTTGACATTTGCTGTTTATGAATATTATATTAAAATATAATATCCATTCTTTTTTCTGAATGATATGAATCAGCTTAGCACAATGCATTTCTGTTTGGTATAAATACAGGGAAACAGAGTTGAATTTATGAAAATCAATCTAAAATTGCAATTCATTTTGATTAGAACCTAATCTTTTCTTGAGTTTTCCTTATTACATTATAAGTCCTTTATCCCTTACATCTCTATTCATTAATTCATTGAGCTAAAAATCACTAATAGTAGTCCTGCCTCATTATAAAAAGTTGCCAAGACTAGCTTTTCATGCTGAGTTGTACAATGACAATAGCTTCTAGGGCTACAATATTTCTTTTTAACTGCTTAAATTAACTGGTCAGCACCATGTCATTTTTGACAAGTCTCGAATCAGAGTGACTATTGAAGGTGTCCGTTCAACAAAAGTATTATTGCATATTGTTTGGAAGAGTAGGCTTAGCAGCAAAAGTGTATCATCTTCCCAAACGCATTCTTCCCATCATTAACTACTTATTCTGGCCAATAACCTTGTGATAGAATCCATTGTAAACAGGCCCACTTAAAGAAAGGAAGAAAAAAACAGGAAAAGATTCTACAGAAAGGGCTGTGGCAGAGGTTATGTGTTCCCAATGTCACATTCTGACAGGAGCAACTACCTTTCGAAGATTTGTCACTTTCGATGGTTAAGACCCCAGAACAGCTGATCAGATCAATAATGGTCCATAAACTACTGAAAAATCTGAGACTGGGTTGACAGGAAACACATCCTTTCCCTCTCATTTCATCCACACCAATAAGCCACAGGCTTCCTACAAGGTGACAAAATTGCAACTGAACTGTGGTGTCTGAAATTCCAATTGCCTTTCCAGGGTGGAAAAAAATCATCCTTGGAATTGCAGAATCATGGACTCTTATAGTTAAAAGAGACATAATGCAGAGGTTTTTAAACTTTTCTTAGATGGTGAATTCTTCTGAAAATCTAATACAAGCTCTATATGGCATCTCTCCCCTGAAAAAAATACTCATAAAAGTTTCCTGCAATTAAAGCCTATTCATGAAACTCATGTTTTGCCTTTTCATGTGAGGAAATACAGTTCCCAGAAAATAAAGATACATGCCCAGTGCACTTAACCTGCAACTTGGCCTCTTAAGATTATCTGTGGCTGCCTCTGGAGAGATCTGAGGTAAACTCAGGCCTTTCTCCTCTCTTCTGGGATACAGTACTCTGGTTCCATGTCATCCAGTATTATTCATGCAATTTCGTAGCATGCACTGATTTTTTTTCTAGGTGCCAGGCATTGTGCTAATTCGGTTTTAATTTCCATTGCACTGGTCCCACAAATCAAAGAAGAATCCAAATGTCAGTCTTACCACCAGCATTAATAGATTTTACTTATTGGTAAAGTTCCAGAGAATACTGTTTGTTGCTCCTTTTTAGCAGACCAACAGACCTCTAAAACAATTCTAACTCCACATAGAACCCTTAATGTTTCTGTAGTACTTTTAGGATTCAACCCAATTCCTTGCCTAGTGTTGAGGCCCATTCATACATATAAAATTTTGTGTCTGATCTCATCTTTCCAGACTCCTATAATCAAAAAACCACTATGCTAAAGATAAATCATTCTATTCAGCATCAAATTGTTTTTTTTAAAAGTACTATTTTTCATTCAAGTGATTCCTGTCCAGAAATCACTATAGTTCTCACCATCTTTCAAAGCCTAAGTCTTATCACTCTTTCTCTCTGAATGGCATCTTGATTCCCTGATTTAAAACCTTCCCTCCTCCCCTACTTTTTCCTCTTCCTTCCTATAGCTCCTATGGATGGCTGTGTCCTGTTTTATCTCTTCATACATATATGACTTAGCACCACTAAACATGTCTATGGTTCATTATATACCCTCCCCCCTTGATGGATTAGTTCAAATGAAGACTAGGGAAAAAATGGCCTCCCTTCAAAGCAGCCTCAAATAATTTCATGTAATTGATCATTGACAGAAAACCTAGTCCTCTTTCCACATGTTGAAATCCTGGAATCTGCCTTGAATGTGAATCCATCCCTTGGCCAAGAATACTTCTTGCTCTTTTTCTTTTCTTCCAGAGTCTAGAAAACCTTGGAAGGCTGCCTTACAGGGTGATGGAATGAAAAACCAGAACACACCAACCAAACACGGGCTCCTTTTATAAATGAACATTCCATAAGCCCAACACAGCATCTTCCATTTCACCACTTAGTCCCCAAATGCCTCCTGGTTATAATTAAGTACTTCAAAGTTTTTAAAACACCCTTTTGGAAATGACTGCCCCAAATACAAAATGGTGTCCAATCAGATGTAAATTATCACGCAGCAGGGAGGGAGAGGCATGGAAAGTGCTCAGCCTAATCAGAGAGTCCAGTCCCTTGATGAGGATTTTCATTTTCTCATTTGTCATTCTAGCCACTGAATTCTCAAGTGGCCAATTTGCTCCCTATTGGTAATCAGCTAGTTATATTTACTCTCATTCCTCTCTCTGGGACTGTCAGACTGTTTGGAGCAATTCATCACCCATTTGGGTCTAACCTTCTGTGGTGGGAAGTGGGGCAGGGAAGCTATTATCCTGGGGGTGGGGGGAGCACATTATGCAATGGGAATTATCTCCGGCTGTGAAGTCTGTTACTCTGAAATGGCTTGTTCTAGATTGTCTCTACAACCCCCGAAGGAGCGTCATCTTACATTCATTACTTCAGTTTGCAGGAAGCTGCCTGTATGAAAATTATAAATGCAGAAAAGAGAGTTTTAAATATGTATAATGCATTGATGGTTATTCTAAGCAACTTTACCCCAATGAGAAGAAAGTAGCCTTTGAAGGTTGTTTTGTCTGAGACAGGAAAGTGAGAATGTTCTTCCATTTGTTCCTGCCAAGTCTTCTCGATTACAGCATCTCACTTTGGTTTGCCTTTTGTCCTCTCTTCCTCCCTCCAGCAGTTACTGTCTCTCTCTGTCTCCAATGAAATCATTTCCAAACGTGTTTTCAGGGATTCCATTTTTCTGAGTTCATCTCAGGTGCCATGCAAAGGTTGACCCTGCCACTCACTGCAAATGAGTCTCTGCTGTGGGTACATTTTCTAATTAGGGGGTGTCTAAGCTGATCTCTCAGATTTCTCTCAGTCCTTCTAAAAAACCTAATTTCAGACCCTCAAGGCTGACTGTGCTCACCGGAGCCAAAGGTTTACGTTTCCGAAGTCCATGTTCAGCCTTAAGAAAGATGTTAGTGTGACACAATTTGGCACTTTCTTGGCACGTTCTTTGCACATAGCAAACTCTTTATTCCTTGGAAGGAAGCTGAGAGCTGAATTGCCCTTCTAGCTATTTCCTCAGAGACTCTCTGGGTTTGGGCAGCAACATGATCTGAATCTTGAAATGTTTATCTTCCTCCACTGTTTTTCATGTCTTGAACCCTTCCGTGTGTTCTCCATACTTCATATAAACATCCACATATGTAACTTCACTTTTAGGTGTGTCTAGCTAGAAGAGGAATCGAAAGAGACAGAGAAAGCACGTTTACACATCCCACATCGAGTGTTCTTGCTTTTCATCTGCTAATTCCCTCCACGCACGGCTGTTTTCACAGTCGGTGATATCACCGAACAGCTGTCTTGGACTTGGAACTAAAGTGCTTGTAGAATTTCAGTCTTTTGTCTTACCTACTCAAATCTCTCCCTTTCCCAAAATAACAAAACAATAAAAGAATAGTTGCCTTGCTTCAGTGAGAAATTATTCCTGTAACTTTAAATAAACTGTTTTACAACTTATTCTTCTCATGTTTTCTTGTAATTGTCTCTAATTCTAAATTTGCTTTCAAGAATCATTAACTGTGATTATGTGCACATGAGCTTTTATATTTGGCATTTGGTAAAACAGGAAAATAATGAGTGGAAAGAAATGATGCCCAGTGCCCTCAGACTGACCGAAACCAGAACTTTGATATCTCACGTGATGATTATTTGTTGATCACCATCTGGATTAGCTGAGCCCAATGAGCAGAGATCTCTGGACTTCATTCTATATATTTAATCTCGTTACTTATGATGTCCCTTGGTCCCTGTCTTATGAAAACAGCAGGTTCTGCCATCGTAACCAAAAACTGCCTCATCATTAAAATCTTGACTTCTGAGATTCTTACTTTTCTACCTATCCTCCCAGCTTCTTACCTTGGGTTTAAATCCTTACCACATCTTTATTCCTAGGTCTTTCCCCCTACTTTGGGCATTGTGTTATTCCCAAAGAGGAGTTTTTGTGGAAGAGTAAGAACGCCTCCAGCCAGCAGTGCTCCTAAAATCACAGACTGCCACCAGTTCATAGTGGGGACACGCACATATTACTTACAGCACCATAAATTTTTCACAGATGAAACCTATTTAAATAGCACTCAGCTCCAAAATTTCTAAACTTTCATAGCTACTTGACAGAATAATGTCTGTTGAAACTAATAATCAAAAATTGGGGCTTGTATATTGTTTGTCTCTTTATTCCATCTGTAATCATTTTTACTGAACTTTTAAAAACATATTGGCCCATGAAAAGTTAAAAATAAATCAAAATGAAACAAAATTAGTCCTCTACCTGTGATCATTTGAGAAGAATTGGTCTAGATGACCTAAGATCCCTATCAGGTGTTGTGCTGAACTATTTTCAGCTGCTGATTTGAGCTGTGAGAACCAACCCTTCACACAAGGCCCAGCTCTCAAAACAATCAGGGTAACACCCCTGCAATGAGCTTACTCACTGGAGGTTGTCTCTACTGCTTTGGGCTTAAATGGAGTTAACACAATGGGTCTGCTCAGGGCCTAGAGTTAACTTCCTTGGAGTCTCAGCTTTGCAAATAATCTGTGAGGCTCCGATATAACTAGCTGAAGTTTTCCTGGCTGAAGGCCAAGCTTGACTGTAATAATTACATCACGATCTACACTATAGAAATTACCTTCCTGGTTCTTACGTAGAAGTGAACACACGGAACTGGACTTTTCCTCCTCGCATGCCAAGATTGCCTGCAGAGTCAAACTTTCCTGTCCTGAATGGGAACAGGCTGTGATTTGCCTTTTAAGGGCTTCTAGTAGCAGTAAGAGGAAGATTATGAACTGACTGCCCTTGGAGAGGAAGTGCCTATTCAAACAGTGGCTGTCCATCTTGCTTCCTTCCCACCAGGAACAGCTCTGCCTCCTAAATCGCTGACTCTCCACCCCTCGCAGGGTTCTGAGTTGGCACAACAGGAGGCTACTTGGCAGAAACAGCGTTTAGGGTACGTAGTATTCCCACTTATCCCACAAGAACTTTGGGAAAGAATTAGCTACACACATTTCCCTGAAAGACAGAATTTTCTTTGTTCTTTGATTGTGTCTTTAATTTATAACAAATGCCTTGAAAATGGGACAGAAGTGACATTGGAAGCCTTTTACAAATTCTAACAGCAAATGACCCACTGCTTATTCTATGTTCTTCCCCATTGTGAAGAAAAAGACCATTGGAATGGAATGTGTATGTACATGCAGCCATAAAGTGCTGGAAGGGCCCTTCTGGTCAACTAGTGTATCCCTTTCCCATTTTGTAGATGGTAAAACCGAAGCTCAGAGAAGGCAAGTGGCTTGCCAAATATGAGTTTCAAAACATACAGATTGGATTGCAGGGCTCTATGCATTTGTTTTATTTTGGTTTTGGTAAATTTTTGATGGAAGCAGAATATACTGATAAAAACATCATTAAGTAGTAATTGTGAAACTCAACAAATTTTCATAAACTAAACACATCTGTGTAGTCAGTTCCCAGTTAGGGAAGCTGACTCTAGCACTCCCCAAAGCCTCCGTAATGCATCCTAGCTACTACTCCCTCCCAAGGATAACCACTGTCCTACTTTTTAGGATCACGTGTTATAGTTGTCCATTATTTATCTTCATTAAAATGGAATTACAGACTATGTTAGTCTCTTGCCAGGGTTCCTTCACTGAACGCTGTGCTGCTAAGATTCATCCCACATATTTAGTAGGACCTCTGTGAGCTGACCACCCAAGGGACTGTTACGAATTGGTCAACATACAGAGGTGATTAACATAAGGAAGTGGTCAATGTAGAGAGGTGGTCAACTGTGGAGGCTCTACTATAGTTTAATGCAATTGTTTTCCTTGCTGCCTGGTACTCCTTTGTGTTAGTGTCATACACTATCTTTTCATCTGTTGGTGGACATTTAGGTAGTTTTCAGTTTGAGGCTCTTACGAATAGGTCTGCCAAGGTCATTCCTATACATGTCCTTTGTGAATATATATAAAACTGGATTGGGTTTCATGCATATTTCGTCTCTAATCATGCTCCCAGAAAATGTTAATAAAAGGATTGGACACAATGATATGCAAGTCTTTGAGTGACATGAGACTTGGTCACTGTACCCTTTCTGTGCCAACCTCCATGGGTGGGGGGAGGGGGCATTTGGAATCTGTGGCCACACAGCAGTCACCACACCATTTATGGCTGGGGCTGTTTGCAAGTACTCACAAAAATCCAAGAAAAATAGTCACTTGACATTTTGTTGACCTAAAAATGTGAGTTTTTTTTATTAGCTTTTATTTTTACTTAATTACATGAGCAATATAGAATACATTTTTGTTCTATGCACATGCCTAATGAGAACAATAATGCTAGAATGTTGGTGTCATGATTCCAAGGTTGTCTATTTTCTTCATCACAAAGCAGCACCAGAGCCTGAAACATTAAACAGCGTTTAATCAATGAGTGGCAGACGGCTCTCTGGGCCGCCTCTCTCGAGCCCCCAGCACTTCCCCCGTAGTCATCTCATCTCTGAGTATTTCCACCCTTTTTTTTTTTAATACATTAGTGTGTGTGATTGTATAATTAGATGATGCTATGCCGTATGGGTTTTTGAAATTAATAGTATGCCTTAAGCATTTGTAAGTACATAAAGATTTAACTTTTCATGAGCTGTATGGTATTCCATGGTGTGGATGGACTACATTTCCACTACCTCCAATGTTTTGGGCACTACAAATGCTGCTGCAAAGAATATTCTTGTGAATGTGATTCCTAGTGGCAGATAAAAGAACTAGAATGTCTGACTCATGGATGGTGCATATTTTTAATACTTCCAAATTGCCTTCCAAAATAACCATTCCAATCCCCACTTTCAACAGCAGTTTCTGAAAGTGCCTGCTTCCCCTCACCTTCACTGTGATTGATACTATCAAACTTTGAAACTTTTGCCAAAATATGTGGAAAATGTCATTTAATTTTCATTTTCCTTTCATGCTAGTGTTTTTTGGCATCTTTTAAAATATTTGTTGATAAGATTTGAATTTGATTCAAGTCGTTTCAAAGATTGAGAGCATAGGAGTGGGTGAGGCCTGCCAATCCTCTATCAGGGCATCTTTTTATGGCCATGTTGTTCTTTATCCTGATCTTCACAGCAGCAGGAATCCTGGACAATCCCTAGATATATCTCCACCCAATTGCAAAGAGTATATGATTTTATGGAAGAGATTTAAACATTTCTTCCAAACCCCATGGGACAGAGAGGAGGACATTTTGACCCATCCAGTTTATTGGTGCAAAACAAAAGCATATGGAGACTGAGTTTATCCTAATGCTTTCTCTTTGTCAAGAAACCAGAAGAAAAAAAAAAGAGTTATACCTGGTTAACTAGTTCACTGTGGCTTAACTATCTTTGCCACCACCATGGAGTCTGAGCTCTGACAAGGGCTGTGTAGAGCATGAAACTCCAACGAAATCTGCCACAGACATCTCAAGGATATTTCTGCATGTGGATTCACCACCCAATGGACAAATAAGAACAGGAAGTCTGGAGGTAAACTGCCCAGCTTTCAATCCTGGTCCTTGTTGGGTGCAGGCTTAGGCATATTTGCATGAAGTTTGGGAATTTCCATTCCTTTGTCTCATTTTTTATCAAATAGAGCAAATAATAAAATCTACTCCCTGGAACCACTGAGATGATTAATTGATTAATAAATGAAAGATGCGTAGTATAGAGCCTGCCACATTGAATATTAAATAAAGATTGTTATTAATAGGGCGAATTCTGATTAGATCCTTAACCAAGGTTTGGATTGGAGCTTAAAACAAGTTCAAGTTCTTTTCTGCTCTTATAATTGGGGAAGAAGATCACTCTGGCATGCTCTTTACAGCTCATCTATGGATGTATACTCCTTTTGGGTAGAAGCCACATTGGCCTTGGATGTTGATTTTGTGTTCAGCTTCCTGCAGGTTTTTAGTCTAGGGCATGCAAATGAGGAGTATTTAACAAATGGAACTGCCAGGCCAAGGAATTTTTGCCCAAAGTATAAATTGACACAAGCTTGCTCAGACCTTGGCTTTGAGAGCCCTTGGCTGACATTTCTGTTTGAAACCAAACACCTTGCCAGTAAGTTTCTTCAGTTTGAATAAAATGCAAAGGTAGATTTAATTCTAATAACAGACAGACCCAGTAAGGCCAGAAGTTTGTTCAGATTTTTATTGTCTCACAAGAACCTTACCTCTAGGCCCTGACTCAGAACTTCTCCACATTTGCTTCAAGTTCAGGATAATTTAACCAGAGGCTCATAGGAAGGGAACCTGGTGAGAGAAAGTCAAGCCCCAGATCCTTTTTTTCGCAGCTTCCCCAAAGTTCCTGTACTTTGAAGTCCAACCACTCTTGGTTCCAGTGGTGGGGCACAGTAAATGCCAACAGTTCTGCTAGGTACCTCTTGAGAAGCTCCGGGAAAATGCTCTCATGACCACTCCGGAAGACGTCCATGTGGACCTACTTTTAAATGAAAATCCTAGTGAGGTTAGGATGGACCATCAATTAGAATTTTCTTTCGAAGTGCAAGTGTTTCTGAGAAAGATGGCATAGTAAAGTTTGTTATTCCATCAATACTTCATTTATTCATTCATGCAGTTATGGTATATATTCTGGGGTCTTATCCAATGCCTGACACCCTGCTGAGACCCAGGGCACCATGGTCAACAAGGCAGACACAGTTCCTGACCTATGTAGCTGCATGTAATGGGGAGACAGACACTGGGCAGGTAAATACATGAAAGAGTGATGAATGTAAAGGGGCCTGCAGGTCTGGGGATTTGGCTTTGACTCTGAGCACCCCAGATCCTCTCTGCCTCTGTGTGTGTCTGTGCTATCATGGGACGTTATCATGCATACCGTTCCTAATGAAGATTTTTCCTGCTGTGAGGCCAGGGAGTGTGCAACCAGCTCAGGGCTCCAGAGTAAGGTCTCTACTGGGGCCCTGCCACAGGATCACATTGCAGATAAAACCTTATAACGAGTCTTTTCTGCATATTTCACCTTGGAGAAAATTTTAATCCAGATGAGACAGAGAAGAGAGGAGAGAGAACAACAGACACACTGAGGAAACAGAGACACAGGAAGCAGAGAGAGAGAGGTGGAATGTGATCACACTGTCATTCCTTACAAATGAGTCTAGTCCCAAACAGCCTTTCCCTGGTAGGGAGAAAACATGGGATTTTGACTCAGGACACCTGAGCATGAATCATACTGTCATCACTCACCAGCTCTGACCTTGGACAAGTTACTGAACTTCTATTCCCTCTGTTTCCTCATTTGCAAAATAGAGATTTAAATCACTAGATCTCATTAACTGAGTTGTTTTGACACTTGAATGAAATTAAATAACTGCCCAAGAACAGTACTTTCAAAACACAAAAAGCTGGGCAGCACCTGTGGCTCAAAGGAGTAAAGCGCTGGCCCCATATGCCAGAGGTGGCGGGTTCAAACCCAGCCCCGGCCAAAAACTGCAAAAACACACACACACACCACAAAAAGCTTTAATAAGGACTAGCTGTCTCTGTTGTATCTAAATATCCAATATATGTATGAGTAGTGGGTGCAAAGGAACAGAATTTGTGTCACTGGGGATGGCTTGGGGTCAATGGGTGGACTGAGGCTGTGAAACACAGGGCTGCCCCCCAAAGAGGATTCTACCATCCCTGTCCTCCACCTCTTCTGCGTAATCTCCAAGGTATACTTCTGTGGTGCTCCCGTCTTTTCGAAGCACTCACATGTAAATCATTTCATATTCATGCCTAAATGTCTTGGTAGGTTAGTGTTCAAGAGGCCAAGTTCACTCTAGCAACCCACCTCTTTCACTCACAGACTCCTAAATGGATGTCCACTTGACATGAGTTCATTTCTTTTCTCTTGAGGCTAGAAGGAGACAGAACATGAGTGTAGACTGGGTAAAGCAGCTTTCAGCAGCTCCTTCCATGGGAAAAAAGAATTACAGCATGAGGGAATGAAGCCAAATCTGGGGGAGACCCCCAATAAAAGCCACATTTGCCAAGAATCAGCCTCCATCAAGTTCACGAACAGTTCCTTCAGAGCACCCTAGGAAGCTGCTTTGCCTCCAGCTTCCAGGGCCTGGGGTATCACTATTCCTGGGTGAAGGGCAGCCCTGGGGAGGGGGGAAGGGGCAGGGGTGAGCTTCCAGAAACCATGCATTTTTCTGACATCGTAAATAGTATAGCTCTTAGGACCTGCTTCTCCTCACCTGTCTGCTCTCCCTATTATAGAAAAAAATCATTTGAAAAATGTAAAAGGAAGAAAAGGACATGCAAGGGAAATGCAACACGGGGAAGACTAAGCAGATCAGCCATGCTACCTGCAGGTGTGAGCCCCAGCCTCGGAGCATCCTTGTCTCAGAGTGTGATGCAGGGTGACTGCCTTAAGCTGGGATGGTCCATGCTATGCATCACCACTTGACAGCTCTCAGCTTCCTCATCTTTGTCAGCCCAAGAAAGAAGGGAAGCATCATAGTAGTCAAAAGAACAGGGGTTATGGCTTTAAATCCCAGCTCATCACTTACAAACTGAATGACCTTGGACAATCTTTTTTGTGTGTGGGTGTCTGGGTAGAGTGCCATAGTGTCATAGCTCATAGCAACCTCAAATTCTTGGGTTCAGGCGACTCCCTTGCCTCAGCCTCCCAAGCAGCTGAGACTATAGGCACTTGCTACAACGCCCTGGTTAGTGTTTCTGTTTTTAGTAGAGACAGGGGTCTCACTCTTGCTCAGTCTGGTCTCAAACTCCCGAGCTCAGGTGATTCCCCCTGCGTCAGCCTCCCTGAGTGCTGGGATTACAGGTGTGAGCCACTGGACAATCTTTTTTAATGGTTGCTCTCAACTTCCTCCTTTGAAAAATGAAGATGATATTCTTGTGAGTGTTCAGTGAGGAGACAGTGAGGGCTCAGCACAGCCTCTGACACATAGTAGGCGCTTAATCAGTAGGAGATTTATTCAGTCCTTCATCTATCCATTCCTATTAGGGAGGTAGTGTGAATACAGCATAACACAGCATAAAGACTTCTTACAAGTTTTTCCTTCTTTCCACAAAGATGACTTTATCACTGAGACCTGTTCAGATCACCCTATTTGAATTGCAAACCTACATCAGAGATACCCACCCCCATACCTCTCCCATCCACTCCCCTTCTTTTTTTGCACTGCTGTCTGTATTTCCCATAGCACTATCACTTTCTAACAGATCACATAATTTACTTAGTGTTTAGATTTGGCCTGTCTCTTCCTGACGGAACTTAAGTCCCATGAGGACGTGGACCTTTGTCTGTAAATACGTATATCCCTTGCAACTAGCAAAAACATGGCTCATAGGAAGCGCTCAGTAAATATTTGTTGAATAAACTAAGGAAGACTGAATTTATCTGTTAGACCTGGTTCCAAGGCTGGTCTTTCCTAGTACTTCTGTTTGTAACATTTGGCAGATTACTCCCAGCTGCATAGAATGATGGTATCAACTCCTCCAGAGTCCAGAGAACGAAATGAGATAATGTCTACAGAGCACTAAGAACAGCATCTGGGGCATAGTAATTGCTAACTAAATGAAAGCTATTAAAATAAAACTGTAATATTTCTTGATTTCCAGGCTAATGTAGATACAGAGAGACAAGGGCACATCCAGAGTCACTTCCAGAAACACCTACCTCTAGTCTTATTCCCAACTCCCTTCCCCAAAGTGTGCTTAAACGGCCAGTAATGTGAATTCACCTCTTTCTGTGCCTCTCCACACAGCATGATGGCCAGTGGGAAAACTCAAAAGTCATCACAAGTGTTTAGCCCCAGCATGTGTATGGTTTCACCAGCGCTGGAATTCAGACAGTGTTACTGCCCACAAACCTGTAACCAGCAAACAGTTGGTCTTCTATGGTCTGTCTTATAGTAGGAGTCAAAGCTATGGCATTGCCCTCAAGGACTTTATGATCCAAAGTTTTCTCAAGAGGAGGCCAAAGATCTCCATGCCAACAGCCATCGCAGTCTGCAAATGTGTATGTGTGTGCACGTGCGTGGATTGCATCAGTGGAGGCTGGTGGATACAAGATCCATCTCATTCTCGCAGGCAAAGACAGCCTACCATTTTTCCCCCAGTATGAAAACTTTAAGGCAGAAAAATGTAATGGATTAAAAACAAGACCTGCAGACTAAGTTCAAGTGTCAGGTCTGCCATGTATCTTTGGGCAAGACACCTGCCTCTCTAAAGGTAATTATAACAGGTAGCAATTGTTGCATTTTTACTATGGGCCTGGTGCTTTATATGTATTTGTCATTTTTTCAGCCATGTGTGTGTAGCCAATGTTTATTGAATGGCAGCCTCAGAACAGGAACTGTGGCTATAGCAGTGAACAGAATAGCCATTTGGTGCATATCTATTTAATCATAGTGAGTTATTTATTAATTCATTTAAAAATTATGTATAAGCCTCAACAAACTGTGGTCATTGTCACAAAGCAGAAGGGCAGGGTGTTCTCTGAGAGCACATCCTAGGAGGGTGGGTGACTGGCCTGGTCTGAAAGCTCAGTCAAGACTTCCAAAGAGAAATGCCATTTGAATTACAGAACTGAAGGATGAGCGAGGGTTAGCTGTGTAGTCCCATTTTGCAGATAAAAACACTGAAGGTCTGAGAGGTCACATAACTTGTTCAAAACCCCCTGATTTGGACCTCCATTTTTCTAACTCCAAATCTGCTGTCCTTTCCCTCAGGCTAGTGTTTTTAGATCAGGATATACTTCAAAACTGTCATGAGGGCTTTTGGAAAATCTGTGTGCTGAGGTTCCTTCAAGAGATTCTGATTCTGTAGGCTTGAGTGGAACAAGAGAAATGAATGTGTATTTAAAATAGCTCTCAAGTGATTTGGGGGTGCAATTCTACTACCACTGTCTAGGTTTTCTGCTGTTCGACCCCAGAACTTAGTGACAGCATGACACCGTGGAAAAAAATGCAACTGGGAGTTACGGCGCTGCTGTGTCGCTAACTCCCTGCGTGATCCCAGCGAAGTCTCAGATTGCCCTGTCCTCGGTCTCTCAGTGAGGATATGACTACCTCAGCACTTCCCAGATCTGCCTGCAGGCCGAAGTCACCTGGAAAGCTTTAAAAAAGCTGTTCCTATGCCTCACTTCCAAACAACTGACTGCTCCAGAGTCTCTGGGGAGAGGACCCAGGCACAGGTATTTCCTAGAAGTTTCCACTTGATTTAGCACCAGATGATCTCAGAGGTCCCTTCTGACTTGGAAATCCTCTGCATGCATCTCTATGAAATCCTTCATCCTCTCCTGCCCGGACACATTACAGCAGAACTGAGAACGAGGGACTTTACGGAAGGCTCAGTTTAGGGGGCGGGACTGGGGCATGAGGCGTTGCCAAGACCTGCTGCTCTCCTCTGGCAGTGCCTTTGTGAAAATAGTAACTTTTTTTTTCCTGACTGATTTATGTGACAGCTGGAAAGAGGCCCCCAGTACAGCCTGTTCCTCCCCTTGGAACTATTAACATAAATATGTGCATGGGGCCTTCAGCTCCACTCCTTTCTGTGTCCAGGAGGCTTAAGGGGCCTTGAAAGCTGGAGGCTGAAGAAACCAGAGGAGAGGAAGTGCTGTGAGAGGCACAAGAATGAAAAGGGGAAAAGGACAGGACGTTGCTAAGAGACAATGTCAAGCTGGGCCATGGGATTAACAGCCAGTATCAAAGCAAGGACTAAATGGCATGTTCATCCAGTAGGGCCTTTTCTGAGTCTGAGCAGAGGGTGAGATTATCAAAGTCATTCCATTCCAAATCAGGCGTAAAAAGCCCCTTTCCTTCTGGAAAGGTGGGACCAAACTATTAAGTGAAAGTTAAATGATTTGTTCTTTTTAATTATGTCTTCTAGCTTGGGGTAAACTGGATTCTTTGCTATGGAAATTCTCGGAGTTGTTAACATACTGGTAAGCACTGAGGATCACTGATAGGTAGACAGTGCTTGCACACATGCTGAAATTACTTGCAGCCTTTTTATTCAGAGGCAGTCAAGTATTTTCCAAGGCACGTTGGGAAACCCTGCTATAAAAAAAATCTACTATTTAATATTTCTATGCTAATGGCACAGTAGTTATTGCACATGAATTATTTCATTTAATCTCACCAGCAACCACCCCATGAGTTTTAGGTACTTTTATTTCCTTCTTTGCACAGGGAAGAAAGTAAGGCATAGGCATAAGGGAAGTAAGGCATAGGCACGAGTAACTTGTCCAAGGTGACACCGGCTGAGAATGGAAGGGACTTGGGCTCTGGAGTTAACGGAGCTTTGGATTTAAGACTTGGTCCTGCCATTTGCTGGATGGACATGTTTGGACAAGTTAATTGCAAGCTCTGAGCCTTGATTTCCTTATGTGCAAAATGAAGAGAATGTATCACGTAGAGTTGCTGAGGTTGGAGATAATATATATCAATAGCAAGTGCCCCATAAATGATGATAGATATCATCATCTTATGTTTAATGTTTGAAAAATGAGTTTATGGTGGTGTCTAGAAAAGAATATATGTTTCAGTTAAATCATATGAATTAGGCAGTAGGATCACATGTGTGTCAGGGTGGGTAGATGATAAACTTCTCCAAAGAAATGGAGAACACTCTTGCTATTTTTCAGGCCAAACTTGCTTGTTCTCAATCACCAGCTTGCAACACAGAATCCTCCTTTGGAGTTTATAAAAGGGGAGGTGGTAAGCTCGGATACCTCATGGGATGGGCTTCTGCTTGGAGCAGAGGGTGGGGAGGAATCAGTGGCTCCAATCTGGCTGACCATCAGAACCTTGAAGGAACTTGTTAAAACAGATTCCTAAGCCCTGATCCTATTGATTCTAGGTCTACTGGTCTGTGATGGCTCCAGGGAATATGAGAATTTCAGCTGATTCTGATTGTTGGCCTGCTTCTAAAACCACTAGACCCAATGAAGGTTTGGGAAGTCTTTCTGCTTAGTTACCACACAAGGTCTCAGAGGAGCCCATTGGAATTATTTCTGGAGTTCAAAGAGTCTGTGGCCTTTCCTTGCGCAAGTACACAATATCTTAGTTATTCGAAGGACAAATTTTCTCTGTGCTTTGTGGTCAGTACAGTGGCCTAGGTAGGTGAGATAAAAAACAATGTGAGCGGTGGTTTGTGTGACAGTAACAGCATAGGGCTGGGAACTAGAAAGACCTGGGTTCGAACCCCAGTGCTGGTGCGGGAGGGACATACCCCACCATTCAGCTGGGACAATGGAAAGCATAAGGAGAATATAGAGAATGGACCCTCCCTATAGAGCCATGATACTCTGACAGTCTGTCGGTGCCACTACCTTCTTGAACAAGTGAGAAGCCATATTGGAGAAATAATATCCTGAATTACATTTTAGCAATTGTTTTTGCAACAAAAGGAAATAAAATCATTTCCATATTCTTCCATATAGACATATTTTCATTTTCTTGAATAAAATACAAGTGAGTAGCACATTAATGGTTAGCTTAATCTTGATTTCTCTATCAAATAGACCTAAAAATCACTAAAAGGTAATTCCTTTTTTTTTTTCTTAAAAAGGTGATGATTTCAAACTTCCTAATATTTACCCTAACCTTTTCTCTTAGGGGCGGGAAAAGCTAACTTTGGCCACTATGTCAGCTTACAGTTTCAACATACTCCCTGAAATATTTCGTACTTCAAAATTAAGTTCTTTGCCAAAATATGACTGTAGTAAAGTACTTACTGAAAAAATTAAATCCTAGTACTGCCTGTTGCTAGCTGTATAATCATAGGTGTTATTTTCAACTCTGAACCTCAGTTTCTTTATTCAAGGATAATGATGGTATCCAATTTTAATGGATTAAATTGGAGACCCTATATCAAGTGCTGTAAAAACCTCACTTGTGAATGTTGTTATCTTGGTAAGTAGTTGCAGTCATTATCATTATTTTTTCCCAATTCAGTTTACTTAGCACCTGTATGACTTTGGACAAGTAACTGTACTTCCCTAAGCCTCATTTTCCTCATTTGGTAAATAAGAATACTGATACCTAGCCACAGTGTTGGTGTAAACATTAAACAAGAAAATACCACATGCAAAACACCTACCACTGAGGTGTTAAAGACCATAGGTCTTTAACAAACACTCGCTAATGTTATTTGCAAGACTGATGGGTGTTCTTTGTACTTGGATCTTTTAAGTCATTTATTCGTTTAAAAACACATGTCAGGACCCGGCCCCCCCAACACATACCAGTATGAAAGAAAGCACTTGATAGAAATGCTTCTTCATGCCTTGTGCCTTGGTTGAAAACGCAGTGCCCTGGGGTAGGGTGTCACCTCTTTCTTCTCTGAAGCAGGGCATCGTGTTATGAGGTAGGCTGCAGGAGGCAGGTGTTGGGAAGTAAATCCTGGACCCATCCTGTGCCTGTGGGATTTGTGCCACCATTGTCTTTCCTCCATGGTAGTTGACGGCCACCAGGCATTGTGCTAGCTGCTAAGGACAGAGTGACAAGCCAACAGGTATAATCTCTGCCCTCATGGAGAGAAAGGACTCCCCCTTTTCTTGAGGTGCAGAGGCTCAAAGTGAAGGAGTATATTTGGCAGAGGCTGGAGAGGGGGAGAAAAGGGCATGCTTTTTATTAGTATTAATGAAATATAATGGGGAAGAAGAGACTAGCGAGAAGAGATTGGAGAGGTTAATCTGGGTGCCATAAGCAGGGCCTCTGATGCCATGCTAAGGACTCCATAAGGACATTGGGGACCCATTGCAAAGGCAAGAGGTGATGTGATCAGACTTGGGTTTTAAAAAGCCCACTCTGTTTGCTTTGTGGGGATAACAGCATGTGTGTAGAGTGAGGTAGAAAAGGAATACTTAAGGTTTCATATGTCTGATACCACAATAATTGCTTCATCCTCTTAGCATGAGAATAAGGGCACTGGGAAAGTCAGACAGCAGGAGACTGTGAGGTCAAACATGGCACACAGGTATGGCACACAGCACAGATGTGGCACATGATATCTATGGGTTCTACGACGTGGCCAGTGGTCCTCACCTCCTCGTATTCACTCCCCTGTGAAATCCCCTCTCCTTGAGGATGGGCTGGATATAGTGACAGGTCTGGAAAGCAGAATACGGCCAAAGTATTAAGATGTCACTTCCATGCTTGTGCTACAAAAGACTGACTTCCATCTTGCTGATCATTTCTCCCTCATTTCTCCCACCCTTTTGGTCTGATGAAGAGGAGAGGAGATGCCTACATAGCAAGGAATTGAGGGCAGTCCCCAGTGATCAGCCACTGACAACTGAAGGCTTCAGTTCAACAACTGGGGAGGAATGGAATCCTGCCAGCAGTCATTGAGTGAGCCTGGAAACAGGTCCAGCCCCAGATGAGAGGACTCCGGCTCCAGCCAACACCTTCCTAATAGCCTGTGAGAGACACCACAACAGAGGAGCCAGGTAAGCTGTGCCTGACTTCCTGACCCACAGAAACCATGAGATAAGAAATGTGTGTTGTTTTAAGCTACTATGTTCTGGGCTAATTTGTTACACAGCAACATAGAACTATGGTACTATTACATGATGTCACAGAAAACAAGAGAGGGCACCATATAGAGAAAAGGGGTTGCAAAGCGTTGTCAAATGTGACAGGAGATCAAAGATAACCTAGGATGGAGGAAAGAGAAGGAAAGAGAAGGAAAGTGAAAGCCTTGAGTCTGGGGAGGAGGCAAGTGCTGGGATTTGCAAGGAAGCAAGGGGAGTAAGCTGGGGTGGGTGGGGCAGAAAGGTTCCGAGTTCCGTGGGTGCAGATGAAGATGCTGTCAAATGGAAGTCACAATGACTGTTGCGGGTGGAAGTGCGACCTTTTAAGAATGAATAATGCATCTGTTTTTACTTTCTATTTCTTGTTCCAATTCTTACCTCAATCTTATAGCCCTGTGATTCTAAAAGCATCCATTAATGAATTTAACAGCTGGCTTTGCAGTGCAGATCCAAATCCTTTTTTTTTTTTGAAGACAGAGTTATTCTATCACCCTGGGTAGAGTGCTGTGGCATCATAGCTCACAGCAACCTCAAACCATTGGGCTTAATTGATCCTCTAGCCTCAGCATCCTGAGTAGCTAGGACTATAGGTGCCTATCACAATGCCTGGCTATTTTTTGAGATGGGGTCTCACTCTTGCTCAGGGTGGTTTTGAACTCCTGAGCTCAAGCAATCCACCTGCCTGGGCCTCCCAGAATGCTAGGATTATAGTTGTGAGCCACCACGCCCAACCCAGTTCCAAATTTTTCATTCTCTTTCTCTGGATTCCATTCCCAGTGATACACTTCCTATGCCCTTGTGTCTTTTCTTCGCAGTCTTGTATGTTTTTGGAGCTGACTTGGGAACAACGAGGAGGAAAGTCTATCCGTGGTGACCTGGGAGTGTGAAGTCAGAGTATTCATAGGTTCAGAAACAAGTTTAAGTTGCTAGTTTGTTACCTGTGAAAGACTTCATGGACTATTGCATGATATCTCAGGTACTTCTCTCTAGCCTTAACTGTTCACTTTGAACTCAGAGCAAGGTAGATATTAAAGGATTTGGAGCTGCCAGTTATATTGCTGTGTGGCTTTGAGGAAATAACTTTACCTTTCTGAGTCACGGTATCCTTTACTGCAAATTATGGGTAGTAATACCTTTCTCTTGAAGTTGTTTTGAGGAGGATGAAGGGAGCTGATGTATGAAAGGAGTTGAGCAAGGGCTTGGCACAAACCCTTTTCTGAACCCCTAGCTGCTGTGATAAAGCAGATAACTTTCTTGGGTTTTCTCACCTGCACAGCAAACCTGAAAGCACTCTAGAGGCTGCCAGGCCAGCTGCCTGAGACATGTCATAAACAGCCTAGGGAGGCAATTTGCTTTCAAAGAGAAATAGGCAGGAATCAAAACAAGGCAGCAAGCAGCGGGCTCAGCCCTGAGCCAGGACAAATTTGGCACTTGGCAAGATGGGCACCACCCAAAGAGTATGTCTCTGCAGGACCTCACATGCTCAGGATGGTTCCAAAACCCCACGCTTGTGGGGAAGATATGTCAGGGTTACCCATGGTACCTGCACCAGCCTATTCTAAAATCAGAGTTGCCTGAAATTACCCTGCTCTGATTTAATTATTTAAATGCCATCAAGACCTGCACCTCCTTCTGTCAATAAAGTATGTTTTCTTTCTTTAATTCTCTCTTGAGTGGGGTGGAACAGATGCAGGGGCTGCCTGAGAAAAGTATGCAGGACACTAAACAGCTGTCACCAGCACTTCATCACAGTGAAATTTAGAAAATGACTTGATGCTGGCTGCTGGCATCTGGCTTACAGTCTAGAAGTCTTCACCATGATGCTTATTTCTGTGTTTTCTTTCTGGAAGATAGTTCATCGGGTTCCTCCTGGACCATAGGTCCTGACCGCCTACCCTGGGTTGTGATACAGCTGGTTTAATTTCACCTTTGAGCTTACAGATAATGAGCTGATTGCTTTTCAAAGAGGCCCTCCCTTATAACTCTGTCTAGACATCCCCTTTCTCCCATCCCTGGAGTGGTTACTTGCTACCACAACAGCCTGTTATATGGTTTTCTCAGCACTGCCTAACAATATTTTGTTTATCTATATTTACACCAACAAGCTCTTCCATGATCTTCCCTAGATCAGAGTGATGACAACTTCATTTTACCCACTGATCTCTGTATCCTCATCCACCTAATGATGAAGGAATGGTTATTATTCTCATTTTACAGAGGAGAAGACTGAGACCCAAATAAATCAGATAGCACTAGTTAGTGGTGGAACCAGGACTAAAATCAGGATACAATGTCCAATAGGCAGCCACTAGCCACATGTGACTGTTAAGTACTTGAATTGTGGCTATTCCAAACTGAGATGTATTATAAACTGGATTTTGAAAACTTAGTTTTCAATAATTTTTTTTTTTTTTTGGAGACAGAGTCTTACTCTGTTGCCTTGGGTTGAGTGCTATGGCATCATAGCTCACAGCAACCTCAAACTCTTGGGCTCAAGCGATCTTCCTCAGCCTCCTGAGTAGCTGGGAGTCAAGATGCCCACCACAACCCCTGGCTAATTTTCCTATTTTTGAGAGTAGAGATGGGGTCTTGCTCTTTTTCAGACTGGTTTCAAACTCCTGAGCTCAAGCAATCCACCCACCTTGGCCTCCCAGAGTGCTGTGCCCAGTCTATGAAATAATTTTTTAAATATCCCATTAGTGATTTTTCTATATTGACTATATGATAAAATGATACTGTTTGATATACTGGGTTAAGTAAAATAGAATATTAAAATTAATCTCAGTTGTTTCCTTTTACTTTTACAATGTGGTTACCAGAAAACTTAAAATTATACACTGAAGTATTTACCCACTGAAGTCTTTCTGTTGGCCAGCATTGGTCTGTACCTTTAGTAACTTTGGATGGTAAGACCTGAAATGTCAGTAGCCCTGAAATAGTATCCCTATTAGTGCTAATGATAACAATGAAATTCAGCAGTCATCCAAATTACTTCCCTCTTCTGCTTTCAAAATAACACTTATTAAACAACAACAACAAAAAGGAAGTGGCCCTTTAATTGACCCATACATACATTAAGTGTCTCCTCTGTGCAGTCCACCGTGCAAGGTGCTTCTCAATGCATTTAGAACCTGAATCAATCAGGGAGCAACAGAAACACAATCTCAACTACCTTAAGCAAAGGAATAAAAGGGGATGGATAGTGGGAAGAATTTTGGAGTAGCTCGTGTATTTGAAGGAAAAGCTGAATGAACAAAGCCAGGAATGAGACTCAAAATCCACTCTCCCCCTCTCTGTGTTCTCCACTTCCTTGCACCACCTTCCTCTCATGGCCAACAGCAGAATTAATGGCAGCTTCCAGGCTCAATTCTCCCAATTTCATTGCCAGAGTCAAAGGCATCAACTCCAAACAGCACTCTCTCTTTTTTTTTTTTT
>NW_003852410.1:22449713-22494005 GCF_000181295.1 Otolemur garnettii
AGCGAGTCTCCTGCCTCAGCCTCCCAAGTAGCTGGGACTACAGGCACCCGCCACAACGCCCGGCCATTTTTTGGTTGCAGCCATCATTGTTTGGCGGGCCTGGGCTGGGGATTCGAACCCGCCACCGTAGGTGTATGTGGCTGGTGCCTTAGCCGCTTGAGCCACAGGCGCCGAGCCATCACATAGCACTCTTAATATCCTGTGTTGATCATGTGTGACTCTCCTGGGCTGGTCTCAAGTGATACCTTCAGAGGTAAGTGTGCTAAACTGATTGGCAAAGGCAAAGGATGAAAGCCAGGAAAAGAATATTTCCCAAATCAAGAGAGATTATTTTCTGATGAAAGGAGGCATGCTGAACAGACAGGATGTTACATTCCCAATGCCTTTTTGAATGGTATCATCTTCTCTGTGAGAAAGAACATTAGAAATTATAAAAGTCTTGATTAAAAGTAAAGATGAAGGTACTGGTACTAAAGCTCTAAGACATTAGATAAATTCAACAGAAAAGTAAAGAGAGAATGGAAGCCTTTTTGTAGGTGGCACATGGAAATAAATAAGAGACTCAAATGTAAAAGTCCCTTTAAAAGTGTCTGCCCTTGTCTGGTACAACTGTGTTCAAGACAGCAACCACTGAATGCAGATACTGGAATGATGAACATACATGACTTCTTAAGTTGGAATATGGCTACTAACAATTTCTTGAATACTAACAGTATAGAACATAAAATTAAAAACAGTGCTCTTGCTAGCCCGTGTTGATCATATGTGGATCTCCTGGGCTGGTCTCAGGTGATTCCTTGTCTGACCTTCTAGACAATCTCATCTAGGTAATATTTTCCTTTGAACAACATGCCCCTAAAAAAAAAATCCCTTTGGAGAAACTAGAAACTTTCCCATTCATAGCCAAAATGTCTTTCTTTTTCTCAGATAGGAAACTCACTGGTTCTTATATAAGAGAATGTGTTTCTTCTTCATTTGGGGTTCAAACTCCCCATTTAAGCCTCGTGATATAAAGTTGTCAACCTTATTGTCTGTCATCTTATTGACACCTCCAATACCTAAGAGTGTATCTTTCTTTTGTCACTTAGTCATGGCAGTCACGTTTGGACGCATTTCATTAAAACTGAGAAAATTGGGCTTCAGGACTTGAAACATCATTATAGTTGAATACACAGGCACTAAAGAAATCTTAGAGTAATTTGTAAACCAATCTATCCATGCCCTGGGAACCCAACAGATATCTTGAAATACATATTTTATATTTCTATATTAGCCTCATAAAGAGATATTTTAAAAAGCATGCGTTCAAATTCATTATTCACTCATTCCTTTATATCTGAAAATAAAGAGAATGACTTTACCATCTTAGTTTCTTTCTAGCTACTCAGTGTCACAAAGACAAAGATGTGAAACTCTTTTCGGCTCAGATGGTAAGGTCTTGTCTAAACTACAGGAGTAGAAAGAGCTGTTCTTTGCTTTGCATGCCTGAAGCATTATGAAAATAAGAATCAGGTTTCTTGGCTGGGAAGATTTCATTTGGGGGAAAGGGCTGGGGAGAAGAGTTGTCTTAGGTGGCAACTCCGGTCTGGTGTACATTGTACCTAATCAACACATTCACACGGTAGGAGCCTCTGAGCCTGGGTTTCCACTACCTCATCTTCATGGTGCTTCATGGAGGCCAGAGATGGGTGGGCACAAAAGACAGCCTTTAGATAATAAGTTTCCTTCTGGCCTGGTCAGAGAGAACTTGAGAGTTTTGTTTGTATCAGCCCTCATTACCCAATTTTTCTGATTTGTAGCAAATAAATGCTTTATACAAATCGTTAAAAGCAGTGCTCTAATGTATGTAACTGCTTTGGAATGAAGATCAGTAGAGACATAGAAAAAGGGGGGAAGTGGGGATGGGGGGATGTGTTTTCCTCCCTGAAACTTTCATATTTAATTAAACTGTGAATTAAACATTTTTACCCTTCTAATTTTAAATCCTGGCCAATTGGTACTTTGCCTTTCTGGCACGAGAGGAGACCCGACATGTCTAGCTTTGCAGGTAATGGTGACTCATTGTTGTAAATGAATGGCAGGGAGGAAAACACACACACACAAGCTCTCTTACTGAAGAACTCAGTGTCATTTCTGGAACAGTCAGTAATTTCTAGTTAAACGTGCTGCCAGTTTTATCTTAAAGGGACCATTACATGGTTTTACGTGCATTCATTTACAATTTCTGCATCTAAGGTTTTTTCAAAGCATAGGAAAGAATGGAGTTGATCGTCCATCCAATTACAAATATCCTTTATAATTATCTGCTTGTATAAAACGGTGTCTATGCTGCCAATGGTCGTGAGATAGGAATACGCAGTTCAGAACACTTCTTGAACTGTTGAGTCTGATTTCAGACATTGAAAGGAACCACAGCTTTTAGCAATAAAATTCTCCATTAAATTCTTCTGGTTTGATTAATATATAATATTTTTCCTATTCTAAAAGATATAAGAAGAATTTTCTTCTAGGATATGCCTCACAACTTGGCCTTGACGTCCTGGGTATCTGGAAAACAAATAATTTGCTTGTCTTTATCCAGAATTGAAAGAAGAAATAATTTGGTATTAAATGACTAAGGTTTTTCTTCCAGTAATAAACAATGGGCTGAGTAAACATCATTTATCAGAAATCCCCAAAGTATAGGGCAGGCTGTTTGGGAGTCAGTGTTCCCGTGGTACTCCCACCCCATGGCCTTTGAACATTCTGCTCTCTCCCTCCTCCCATTTCTCTGGCTACCCCCCTATTCCTCGTTTCTTAGTTGAATATCACTTCCCTGACACTTCCTCACCTAGTCCTCACAGCATACACTTTATTTTTCTTGTGAACATTGTAATTTACTGATCAGGTAAGTGTATGCTTTTCCCTGGAAAGTTACTGTGAAGTGGGAGTAGCTACAGGGCAGAGCACCAAGCCCCACAACACATACTATGTACTCTTTAAATATTTTATTGAAGGAATTAATTGATTCACTGATGTTCCATTTAGTCCTAGGGCAAAGGGTACCAAACTTAAAAATAACAGGAAATAGATCCCAACTGGGTCCCAGACACCCTACAGAGATCAAATTGTCCATCCTCTGCCTCAAGACAAGACTATATCTGGTCTCGTTATTTAAAAATTGCAACTCACATAAGGGAATGACCAATAGGAGGTGAGGATTTTGGGGGGATTTCTTGAAAGCTGCTACCCTAGGCACCAATATATACTGGCAGTTTTCAGAGCCTGTGTTAGAAGCTGCATTGGACGGAGATGATGCTCTTGGCAGAGGCTCTCAAAGCCTGGATTACATTTCCTTCCCATAGTGAATAAGCCTGGCCTGTGCTAACTGCTGACACGATTGTGTGACTGACTTCAAGGCTATGTCATAAAAGGCACTATACCTCCCACCTTAGTCTATGAGATAACTTGCTTTGCCCAAATCCAGCCACCATGCTGGAAGACATATAAACAGCCACGGAAAGTGTCCGGTGGAAAGGAACTGAGCTGCCCCTGGCGTCATCTTGCAGTCATGTGAGCCAGCACCTGGGAAGTGGGCCCTCCAGCCCCGAGTTGCTTCAGAGCACTATGCCCATGGTTTCCTTGACTCAGGCCGAAATGGAAATACAACAGAGGTAGTTTCAAATGCTTCATATGTTCCCAATATCCTTTTCAGAAAATAGGCAAAGTTTCTTTTGCTCATTAAATATTGGTTGAAAAATCATACTTTGGATATTCATTGCAACTAGAGTAATACAATAAATTCCATATTCCTTCTCTATTCAATTAAAATAATATTCTTGACATAAAGGTTCAAAAACCTCAATCCATTCAACAAGCTTGTCTTCATACAGAGGGTGCCAAAATATATATATATACATTTTAAGAAAGGAAAAAACTAGATTAAGATTATAATCCTTAATAATAAAAGATGAATACAAGTCACGTCTGAGCACCTCTTGTAATTGCAGAAGTCAAATGTGACTTGAATATTATAATTTTAATACAATTTTTTCCTTTCTTAAGATGTGCATCCTTTTTTGGCTCCCCCTGTATTTGTCACAATTATTTTCTAATGCTGAGAATACTTTAGTCAAAGGTAGCCCTACACATTTTTCTTTACTTGGCAAATACACTCTTAACATTTTCCTTTAAGGGAAATTTCTATTTTTCCAAACATCAACCACCGTAAGTGCAGGCCAAGCACAGCCACGAACAGAGCAATAACTTAACCTTTGTGGAAAATGCAAAGTATCTCATTCCATTAAAAATGGTGGAAGGTGGGTCACATCTGCTCTTAGCATGAAAAATGTTATGTGCTGTATGACCTCCTCACACCTAGACATTTTGTCCCATTTGTATCACTGAATACTTCTGTCCTCTTTTTCATTTTCATTTTCATTCTTTCTAGCAAACAGTCTTATTTTCCTTTTTGTCATTTAGACTGGAAACATCTCCTTTGTCAAGAAGGTTATGGCCAGCCTGGCCTCTTTTGGACCTCACGTTTTTGCCCCGTGCTTCAGAGTCAGAAGTCATTTAATTTGTTCCTTTTATGGTTTTATCTTTATTTTCTTATAAAAATAATACATGTTCATTGTAAAGATAAATACCAAACAACACAGAATATATAAGGCAAGGAAAAAAATTGTTTCCTATGATTAATAGTTTTTGGAGTTCAAGACTTTTATGTTTACTTCTTTTTCTTTCATGAGTTATATATAGATGTATAATGAAAATGAGGTATATAAATGGAATCATTTAATGGCATTCCAGAACTTAAAAAAACTTAGCACTGTATCATGGGCATATTTATATAATGAGAACAACTTAACATTCATTGAGTTATTTAGGTGCCAGACAAATTTGCAAAAGAGCACAGGGAGAGGATCACTATTGACATCTCCATTTTAGAGACGGGGCAGTTGAGTCTTAGAGCATTCAAGTGACTAGCCTGATGCCACATAGCTCCTAGGAAGTGCACAGGAATTCAGTCTCCAGCAGTGGGACTTGAAGGTCACTAAACTCTTAGCTGCTGCCCCTGTCAGTGTTCAGAGCTCCAGCCTGTGCTCTCCAGAGCAGTGCGTGGGACTGATCCCCTTCCCTGCTGCCGTGCTCCTTCCCTTGCCCCAGCCTGTTTCCCTTCCTCTCATTTACCCTCTCCTTGACACTTTCCCAAGCTTGTTACTTAGTTCCTTTATTTGTGGACTCTGAACAGCATTTCCCTTCACTCTGTGTGTGTTTTGACTTTGATAAACTGGTCCTAAGCTGCTTTTAGCAATGACGGGGAAAGTTTGGGGGCCTTACACAATTTGGGTTCCTATTCATGAAGACTACAAGCCCTGTTACCTTAGAAATGGGTTTCTTTAGGGAATAATGTTCCTTTCCCCACACTACCCTAATTTTGATTCCATTCATTTTTAACGCGGGTTACTGTCTCCTCCTGAACTTTTCAGACAATGCCTTGGGTGTGTCTGTGCAGCTCTTAAATCCTCTCCTGAGAAAGAGAAAGAAGAAAAGCATCCATTATATGTGGTCGGGGAGGGTGGGAGCAGTGGCAGGGTAACTGAGGGCACCAAGAGGTGAACCCGTTGGGCTTGGTTTGTGGCTGGGATGCCAGCATTATGGCCCTCCTAAATCTGTACCATGTCATGATCTGAGGGCGCTCCCAGCCTCAACCCAGTCATTCTGCCTGTGAAAGCACAATGTCTGAGAATGAAACCTGACCCCTCAGACAGGAGGCAGGATTCTCTGCCTTGCTGCTGGCATGGAGTAGTGTGCAGTTTTCCTCCTGTGGGAAGCAACAGACCATCACAGCAACCACAAGACTTTGGAAATGGTGGCTCACAACTGGCTGGTGGCAGAGAACTCCAGGCTCTTCACAGGGCATCATCCTCTCTTTCTTTTTATAAGTGGCAGTTGGGCTTAGCCTCTGAACCATCACATCCCAGATGAATTTCATTTCTGGGAGTTACTAAACAGTCCTTATGAAGTAGTAGCAATCACATAGCATGCAGAATTGACTAAGTTTTCATTCTACACATTAAGATAAAGGTGTTAAACAGGAGGAAGTGATATAGGAGTAGCTAACAGATATTACATTGAATGTCAGCTATATTTGACCAGTATTGGCTGCCCAAAGTCATGTGTGTGTAGAAAGATTCTGCAGCCATTTTCATACTTGAAGAGAAGAAACTCTGTGATTAACTAGTAATGTCTGCAACAGGCATGGGAAAGGAACATAATAGTATGTGTGTCATAAGAATAGGTTATGAAATGGTAAAGTTCTTACCAGGGTATCTGGAATGTTGAAACTTCTCAGTAAAAGATATGTATATATCCTCTGAGAAATATATATATATATATATATATATATGTATATATATATATATCTTAGGACATGCTTAGGCTGTCATATATATGTGTGTGTGTGTCTCAGAGGGTTATGATTCCACAGAAATATCACTGGGGCCAAGGAAAAAAGGAAATATGTGTGATGATCCTTTGGCTAAATGTATTATAATAGTAATTTTGAAGATGCCTTCTCCCTCTGATTTTTCTTTTGATCCTGATTGGTTTTACAGTTCTAGGTGGTTGTGCCTTGAGTTATAGGATGTGTCTCCTGCCATTAGTAGAATTTGGGGCTTAACTCCAGACTCCTACCCTAGCAAATATTTTCTTCATTATAAAACCTGGCATGCAATAACATGGATCTCATGCTCACTACAGATCAACTGTAATTGTTTAGGTTGTATGACCTTGGGCAAATTATTTAATGACTCTGTGGCTCCGTTTTCTCATTAATTAAATGAACATATTTACTTTACAGAATTTTCATGAGGTTGTATTTAGATAATTTAATCTTTGTGAAAAAGTTACAGAGGTACCATTATTCTAAGATATTATTATCATATTTTAATTTACTAGGGTCATGCCATATAGCTTCTAAATTTGTTTTAGGTAGAGGAATGATTGAAAACCAATATCTAAGTGACCTGGAAATAACACCGGCAGTAGAAGTTACTGTTTTCTAAGGTCCTCTCAGGACTCGGATCTAGATTAGTCCCTATCTTATCATCTAAGGATAGAGTTGCCAGATAAAATGTACGATGCTCAGTTAATTTTAATTTCTAATGAACAATAAATGGGATGCATTTATCACTTATCTGAAAATGACATTTAATTGGGCATCTTTTTTTTTTTTAACTAAGTAGTAACTCTAAAAACTAGGGTTCCTGAGAGTATTAAGAGTTGGTAAATGTAAACCACTTAGAAGAGTCATGCTCACAAGGTCAGCACTCTATCCATATTAGCAAGTAGGAAGGCTGTCAAGTGTAAAGGTTAGCTGAGCAGGCTCTGGAGCAAGACGGCCTGTACCAAATGCTAGTTGGACCACTTAGTAGCTGGATGACCAAGGGCAGGATACTTCACCCCTCCTTGCTCAGTCTCCTCATCTACAAAGTGCTCAGAATGGCTTGTCCCTTCCTCACAGGACTGCTATGAGCATCACTGAGTTAATGTGTGTGGAGGTTTTAGAATAGCACTCAAGACAGAGAAAGGCCTCCAAATATGACAGCTCTTAAGATATTACTATTGTTGTTGTACCCATCTTTCTAATTGACTCTAAGATTTGGGTATTAGTGCTCATAATAATTAAGAAATTCATAGCTTTTGTCTTAACAAAAAGGTTCTAGGCAGCTAGGAAATTGTTGCCTTACCCCCAAGGCACAGAGGATATAAGCAAAACCAGATAGGTCACTAACTTGCCAAAGCCAGAACTGAGGTTCAAATCTCACACTGTCAGACTGTAAAACTGAATCTCTTTCAACACCTCTGAGCAACAGAGATATGTCATCTATGTAGTTGGAAAGGTGACTAGGGATTATAACAACACCATCTATTAGAGGTGTGAGCATTGTTTAAATTGTGGAGAACATTATCTAAATATTAGAACTGTATTATAGTTCCTCATTTCTATTTATTAAAAACATCTAAGCACATTATCACCTTTGTTCTTCACAGTCTTGAGATGGGCAGAGAAGGATTATTGTTACCACTAGGCAGGGGGGAGGGGACTTAGAATCCAGGAAGGTAAATGACTTGCTCCAAGTATCCCTGCAAAATAAGAAGCAGCGGGTATGACCAGCATCCTCAGTTTCAAAGCTCATGTTTTTTTTCTGACCCGTGGCACTTCCTTCATTATAAACACATTCCTCTGTTAGAGCTTCCAACATGGTCTGCTTTGGTTTTTATTAAATTAAGTGTGGCGTGCACATCCAAAGACAACTTGAGTGTTCTGTCTTACAAAATTCACCCTATGTTGGATTTTTCTTCCCAGTTTATCTTTAAAATAATAAAAACAAATAATTCACAAATCCAGGGGAGAGATTAGCAAAACAAACTTTGCTGTTATTTTTGAGCTCTAAGTGGAGCAAACGTGTGCCATAATCACTAGCAAATGTTCTACAGTCTGTATTATCTCATCATGCTAATTATAAAGCAAAGTCCACTTCACCTCAGGTTTTCTTTGGGAATCCCAGGTATAATTCTTCCCATGTTATTATAGTATTTAAATGTTTAATTATACTCCAAATGATCATTTGACAGTTGAATGTATTCTGTGCATCTCTTTTTGGGTTCTTAAAATGACTGCCTGGGCTATATGTCTCTAGATCACCACTAATACACAATATGCCTATCCTTGAAATTCTTCCCACTCTAAAAAAAAAAGTAATAAGATGTTTATGGAAAATGCTGGGTTTGGAGACCTAAAAAGGAAAGTGCTTTGAAAGATCAGGCAGGAGTCCAAGCTGACCTAAGACCAAAGTCTCTATCAAAAGCTGAGGGTCTCTAGCCCAGCAACACAGAACTGAGCCTGGAAGAAACTGCCAGTCAGTGAATGTCATGGGAGAGCCTCTTGCCCTCTGAAATACCTTCTTAGGGGGCAGAAAGGTGGCAGAGGCAGGCAGAATGGGGGGCAGGAGAAGCTCTCTCAAAAAGACTTTAATGCTTATCTTAGTAAATTTTGTAACAGGATCAGGAAGAAGAAGAAGAAAGAGTTACAATTTGTGAATTAAGGCCCATTTTCATTTTCAAAACACTGAAGAGAGAAGAAGAGAAAAAAATTCTGGATGGGTATATGCACAAATGAAAATCGTGGCATTTTGGGATACTTAGCCAAAATCATTTCACTCGCAAGTAACAGAATATTAACTGGAACTAGTTTAAGTAGGAAAAAGTAAGTATATGTATTGGCTTATATAATTGGGGGCTCAGATATAGAGATTACTAGTGTCAGGTCTTCAAAGTGTCATTGGGGATTTCTTGCTCCCCACCCTTCTTATCTCTATGCAGAGAGCTGGAATTTGCTTTCTTCTCTATTTTTCTACCATTAGAAGCTTCAGACTTATTAATCATATGCCTCCCAGAATCCAAAAGAAAAGACCATGTTTCAGCAGCTTCAGTTGAGGTCCCAGGGGAGAGAGTGGCTGGTCAGCTTACCCTGGCCCATGGGTCCATGCTGTCAGGGCAGCTTCATAAAAAGCACAAGGATTGGGCAGGATCACTGCACAGTTTGGGAGAGCTGGTACCCAAAAGGGAGGGATGTGGGCAGATAAAAATCATACATCCTCTACTCTGTGATTTTCTTTTTTTTGTTTTTTGGCTAGACTATTATTTTCTACATTATTTTAGTGAACCTATATTATCTTACGAGAAAACTTAAAAGTTCTGAAATTTATTTTGAAAGATGCTGTGGTATAGAGGTAAGAATCGGAGGGCCTAAGCACCCAGGAGATCCTACAGTGCTAATGTCCACAGCTGCCTTCCACGTAAATGGATGCCAGTCTACCTAGAGTGTAAACAGCTCAAGTTTTCCCTGGCCAGTTAATGGGACCAGAAATAATCATCCTGGCCTAACAAAAAGCACCACTGTCCTGTCTACAGGTGTTAACTCATTTAATCCTCCTGAAATCCACCTCTGGAAGGTACTATTGGTATCCACCTTTCACAGATGAGAAAATTGAGGTACACAGAGGTAAAGCAACCTGCCCGAGGTAAGTGAGGGTGGTCACACCCAAATACAGTGTCTGCCTAGTGGCATCTTGAAAACAACATTCCAAGGGAAGGTCTCAGCAGTAGAAGGAAGAGTACAAGCAAATGGCCGAGATAGTGAAGGTAGAGAAAGAAGCCTCTTGGAGAGGATGTCAACAGCCCCAGTCCTCAGAGCTTCTACAATGCCCTGAGGGACCAGGGCCCATTTTTCCAGCTCCTCATGAGCTATTTTCCTGTCCTGCTCAATACTCCATTGTCTCACATGGTGTCATCTCTTCCTCACAGTCTCCAAAAGCCCAACTCACAAGGGTGAGAGAAGAGACGTGTAGTCCTACGTACACCTGGCCCGCCTGATTAACTGCCATCAAGTCTGAGAGCGCCAATGAACTTACTCATTTTTCTTTTCCTTGCTCTCCTGAAGTTCCCCGTTTGAACGTTTCTTCTGATGCCGCTTCATTCTGTCTGGAATTACCAGGTGGCCAAAAGTTTCTTTCCCCTGTAAGATATCTTCAGGATAGGACCTGTCCTTTATTCACTTCTGTATAAGCACAGTTCTTAGCACATAGCCACTAGGCCAAAAAGCACTTATACCATAGAATCACGTTTGTCTAGGGTCCTCCATGAAACTCCTATGGATGAGGATGCATCTGCTCTGATGTCTTTCTCTCCCTCTCTTCTCCTGATCCTGATCTTGCCAGGTAGTGAAGAATCAGCCTTCTTTTCCTTATAAAACTAATGGCATTCTCAAAACAGGTCCTCTAATATTGTCCTCATGGCCAGGCCTGGCTGATGCCCTGTGGTCACATCACTGGGAATCCTGCCTGCAAAGTAACCGACTGGCAGTCCAGAAGAGGACCACCGTGGGGGGTGCCTGGAGGAGCTGGACTAAGGCCACCCACAGGCAGGTCAGAATGTGCACACTCAGCTGACTTCCTTCCAGCAAGATGTCAGCCCTAGCAGGACTGTGCCCTGTTCCTTTAAAGTATTGCCTTTTGGAATTGAGACACAAGGCCTTTGAAGAGCATGCTGACATTTAGCTTTTAGGGACTGGTTTTAATTAGCAAATTCACTAGAGATCATGGTGAGAGGTGCTGAAGAACTGGATGAGACCACTGGCATGGACTTTCTTGGGTATCCTTCTGAGGCTTCCTGAGAAATCAAGGCATGTGGGAGCATCCATAGTGCTCAGCAAATGTTCTTTGATGCATTTTTTAAGCTGTTTCCTTAAGAATAAGGAGATGGAGGAGAAAAGGTATCAGACTTCCACCCAGCAGGCTCCAGCCACAGCCTTCCTTGCCAGTCTTCTGTAATCTCACCCTGCCCCTCACTCATGACACTCTAGGCCCCTCTTTTGATCTCTCAAGTACTCCAATCCCGCTCTCATCACAAGGCCTTGCACTTGGCTCTTTCCTTCTCCTGAGATACCCTCCTTTCCCTTCTGTTGCATCAAGGAGGAGTCAATGCATATTTCACCTCCTCAAGATACCATTTCTGGTCAACCAACCAGAAGTACTCTCCCCGCACAGCACCACTCCTCATCGTCCACTTTGATGTCTCTGTGACCCTGACCAGCAGCTATAATCCTTCCTCTGTTGGTCTGTTGATATTGTCTGACTTCACAAGCATGTAACTTCCTGAACAGCAGGGTCCTTGCAGCTCCATGTTCATGTCCATACCATCCGCACAACTCAGTGCGTGTGCCATTCTCTCTGCCTCTGGTTGTGGGAAGATGACTTTTCTCTTTCACAGACAGACCAACTTAGAACCTGACTCTAAGTTTGCAGCCTTGAAAGGCTTTTTGATGTAGCATCCCACAAGTTATGATTTTCCACGGCTATTTCTGCTGAGCCTTGAGATTTATTTGTTTGGTGTTTGGTGGCATTTACAGGAATTCCTTCTGGAGTCTGACCAGCTATAGCGTAATGTTGGCTCTGTGTGTCCAGCTTAATCATAGTTTCTTGGTATTTATAGAACTGCTCAGATGTCTTGGGCATTCTGTTGTCAAAATTTCAGTCCTCAAAGTCCTACTTCCCCCAGGTGTTACTGGGTATCCTGCATGAAAAACAAAAAAGCAGAAGGGACGTCTGTGTGAGAAACATTGTTAGGTGCCTTTGTCTCTCTTCAGAACTCACAGGTCAGTTCCTGTGCACAATGGCTCAAGTGTGCCATCGTAGGCACCTGCTAGTCTTAGCCTCACACGTTCTCTGGGTGCCACGCAGGGCAAGCTAGATGTGTCAGGGAGTGAGTGACCTTGGAAGTAGCCCTCAGTTCATGATGGATGAGATTTGGTGGATAAATAAACAGGTTTCTCACTTCTCAGATGGGATACCCCTGAGGCACATTCTTCCCAGTCATCTCCAATAAGATTGAGTACCAGTTGTCCACAGAAGTAAATATGCTCATTAATTCCCCTTCAGGTGGTTTCCTTCTCTTCTCAATCTCATTTCCTACCTCCCCTATGATGCTTCCTATCAATTCACCTCCCCAATAAAATTGCTTGTACTTAAGTCCTTATCTCTGGATCTGCTTCTGACACCATCTGGTTTAGGACAGCATTCTATAGCCAAACGTGGCCCAATAAACTTAGATAGAACTGAACAAGTCAAACATTAATTTTTTTCCCTGCAGGATGGCTAGGCTTCTCTAATGTGCTAATATGCACCATGAAATTCTAAGGCAGGGCTTGTGGAAGCATTTCTTTTATTTATTTGGCCATGGGTACTGAGGCAGTGGTGGTCTTTTTCACAAGAAAGTATGTGGAATCAGTGAGCCTTAGAAAAGCACATTTTGGGTATCATTTATCCCTCTCTTCCACCAAATTTGGCATATCTGGTGATAGTTCTGTGGGCTTGAAGCTTCCCGTTGCCAGAAAAGTGGTTTGAACGCATCTGTGCTACCTGCACAGACAGCCACAGATGCTCTCAGCAACAGTGGCAAGTGAAGATTTAAGCTTCTGTTCTAAAAGGAAAGTTGAAAGGAGGAGGTTTGCACAGCCCCTTCCTTCCCAAGATTACCAGCAATACCATCAAGCAGTTTCACTCTTCTTTTGTTCTTCCTTTCATCATGTTGAAAGCTACCTGATGAGAAATGAGCTGATAAAAACTGACTATATCAGGGTGGCACCTGTGGCTCAAAGGAGTAGGGCGCCAGCCCCATATACCGGAGGTGGTGGGTTCAAACCCACCCCTGGCCAAAAAAAAAAAAAAAAAAACTGACTATATCAATGGTTAAAGAATTGGGAGAGATGTGTCACTAATAAGATAGTCATTCACTATGTGTGGTAGTGTACAGATGGGAGGACAGCAAGGCACCTCCCTCTAACAAGGGCAGGTGAGTGACACAGAGAATTAGCCCTCATCTCAGAAGTGGTATGAATGAAAGTGTAGGCTGCCAGCGAAGGCATGCCACCAGCTAAGAAGGCTTCCTAAAGCAGCTGGTATAGAGGGGGCAATGGTAGGTTAAGGAGGAGGAGACAACATGAAGGCTGGGGATGCAATGAAGCCAGGCTTTAGGGGAACCAATTAGCAGGACCAAACTTCCAACAGCTAGAGAAGGGCGGGAACTCAACCTGGTGGCAGCGGGCAGGGACCAGATCAAGTTCGCGTACTTGCTTTGTGGAGTTTAAGTACTAAGCTTTCCTTAGCTTGTCTGCAAAGTAGGAATAATAATAGTACCAGCCTCAGGGGGCTGTAAGGATTAAGTGAAATGAATACAGGTAAGGCCTTTAGCAAATTGCCTTGCTACATAGCATGTGCTCAATAAATGTTATTATATTAAGTTATGTAGTGTTCAGGCTAATTCAATTGTTCAATAAAAGAACCACATTTCAAACTCAAGTCTTTCTGACTAAAGTCTCCACTATTTAGTGCCATAATATTCTGGGTTGTGTATTATTTCTCAAGGAAGATTCCATTGATTAAAACAATTAGGTGACCCTAGAATAGCAAGTTTTTGAAAATACTTAGGAATTAAGTGTATGGGAAAATAATAACAAGATTTTTCATACAAATATATTCTGCAAAGTTGTATGCACCATTATCACAATTTTACTTTTTTAAATATTTATTTATAGTAAAAGTAGATTTTTTAAAAAAATTATGAATCATTATTATTAGAAAATGGAATTATGAGTGGCTTAAAAAAAACAAATTATCTTAAAGTTTTTATAATTATTCACCCAACGGTGAAGAAAAAACTTACTGAAGTTCCAGGTTTCTTTCTTGGCCCAATACTTAGAAATTTACTCATTTCCCTATTTCTGGAAAAAGATATATGTATATTTATAGGGTCCACCTCTACCAGGAATTGACTTGAAAGACTATGAATCAAGCTTGAAAAAGAGTTAAGACCAGTTGACTCTGCATCCGGTCCACCTTGCAGAAGAAAAGGATGCTTTTCTGCTTTCAGGGGAAGTCATTGTCACAGGAGTGGTCCATTTCCTCCTGGCAAGCAGACCAGTGCTCAGAGCCTCTGTGGATCAATTGGCTGGCACACAAAGAGAGCAGCTGGATTAGCTTCATCATTGTACTCAGCAGCTTGGCTTAAATGCTTGGGGCATTTTCCAGAGTGCATTAGACCCAGGACTGGGCTTGGATAACACCTTGGAATTATTAAAGAAATCATATAGGCTCTTTGGTTTTTGTCCCAAAGAGAATAACGTGAGCACCAAGACCATGTTTCCCTTTTGAAAGGTGTTAGCCACAATCATTCCACCAGCAGGTTATGGGGTAGACCCAACAAAAGCATTTCTTGGGCTTTTTGAAGATCACAATAGCATATGAACCCTTAGAGAGTCGAAGCCCCTCTTCAAGCATCCATCCATTCTTCTACACACGTATATCATCAGATCAAAATGTGCCCCAGACATACATTCTAAGAGCTGCAACATGTTAGCTAAAGAAACTGCAGCGGTATTGAGTCAGAATGTTGATAAAGCACATGCTGCTTTAACTTGAATTAAGATACTCTAGCTAAAAAACTTTATGCAGTCTTACCAGATCTACTCTCCCTGCCTCAAAAAAAAGATGCAGCTGTAATTTCCTAACCTTTGTTTCTCAACAAGTATCTTTTGTAGTATCCTAAAGAGTTTCTCAGTGGACAGTCACTCATTAAGTGCCTACTATGTGTTATCTATTGCAAAGGCATGCCTCAAAAGGGAGAAACTGGTCATTTTTCTAGTAAGCAGACTCTTGGCAAACATTCCTGAGGTAAATCAGGATTTATTTGAAGCTTAAGGCAGAGGATGTGGGCTCCAGATGGTACTTGTATGAGTGCAAACTCTTAAGGAAAGCAAGACTGACCTCAGAGTGTAAGGAGCACATTTTTGCAGATTATTAGACCATCCGTCACTTGAGGACATTTGAATAATGTCTTTCATAGGAAATCAGAGAAAGATTATGTGCCTCTTTTTGAAGAGTTCTGAAAGAATATGCTTGTGAGGCCTTCATTGATTTCAGAAGGTGGGCCCTCAGGGTATGTTCAAGGTGTGCCGAAATCATTAAACACGCCTGATCCCCGTCAACAACCATGATCAGTCACTGCATTAAAATAATAAATAAATGGAAGAATATTTCCATGTGTTGGGATAGAAAGCATATGGACAATGGTAGGCTCCAGAGTTCCAAGGCAGATATACTAAAGTTCTATTTGGAAAGTCCCCAGTCAAAGGTATATACTGTAAACTCTGAAACCAAGTGTCACCCCAGAAATGCCTGAATTCACCCCGAGCCTGTGTTCCTTCTGCAGTATGCCTTTCTTTCCCTTCTCTCCTAGAGGATTCTTTGTCACTATTCAAGATACTCTTAGTCAAAGCATCATTCGCGCATGTGTCGCCTGCTTCTCTGAACAGCAGAGAAGATTCAAAGCCCCCTTCTTTGTCATTACATGGCTTCCTCCACAGTAGACCTGAGTGCTCTTTAGTCAGGGAGCAAGTCTTATTTTCTTTGTACCCCATAGCACCTACCATGGTGGCTACACAGAAAAGACCCTGAAATGGTTCTGGCAGAAAGAAGCTATAAAGGAAGAGAGTCTTCTCCAGCGTGTTAATTCATTTCCCCTTCATTGTCTGATGTACCCAAAGAGAAACAATAAGAGATGCTTGAAAGTTTTGAAACAAAGCTCAGAGATCACCTGAGCAAAGCTTCTCAAAGCTACTATTAGGCAGCAGTACCATAATATGGAAGTACAGCATTTGGTAGTCAAACAGGTTTAAACTAAAAGTATCTACTTACATTCAATGCAACAGAACTTTAAGTGAGTGCCCATTGTTACCCTAGCAGAGTGCATACAGGGTGCTGGATTTCTGAAGGTGACTGGTCCTGCCACTGAAGGCTCACTGTGCAACAGCAACAACTAAAAAAACAAACCAAACAGAGAATTAAAATATGGGATCATATGTGCTATTAACAGACTAATAAGCAAGGTGCCATACCAGAGATGTCAAATAGATTTTCAGTGTTAATACAGTCCATGGAGACTGACTGCTTTGTGCAGGATTCTGAGGCTAAGTCCAGTTTCCTTGGAAAAGAAAACTGTGATCAATTAGTTAATATCTTCCAGCGATAGAAGTGATGAGATTTGTGGTCCCAGGGCCATGCATGAATCATCAGAACTTTCCCTGTCAAGGGAAGACATCTGAATGGAATAGGCATTTGCATTCTATTGTAGTCCACATTCTTAAATTGAGGAAAATGGTGTTAAAAGTTATATATATATATATATATATATATATATATATATACGCTATACCATTTTAAAAGAGTTTATTTGAGCAAACAGTGATTCAAAAATCAGGCAGCTCCAAACCAGTGGTGTTCAGAAGCGCCACCAAGAAAACGGAAGGAGGCAGCATTTATCAGATGCACACAGAAGTAAAGCCAAGGAAGTATTTGGTTGGCTGCAGTTATACAGTTGTCTTCCGTGGTCTACCCCATTGGAACTTAGTTTTATAAGTTTGTGGCTTCTAATTGGTTGAGCTTAAGTTCTGTTTTTCTTCAATACAGAAATAGTTCAAAAAATGTGTACCCTCAGATTAAGTTGAAATTTCTTTTTAAAAAAGAAATAGTTATTAAATTTAGCTTATGCAAATCAAGCAAGATGGAGGCCTAATTGGATTTGTATGGTCAGGAATTCTTCTGTTCTGGTCTCTATTTGAATTTACTTTAACAAGGGTAATATCAAAAAAGCAAGACAATCCTGTTTGTTTGTTTGTTTGTTTGTTTGTTTTTAGACAGAACCTCAAGCTGTTGCCCTGGGTAGAGTGCCCTGGCATCACAGCTCACAGCAACTTCTAACTCCTGGGATTAAGCAGTTCTCTTGCCTCAGCCTCCCAAGTAGCTGGGACTACAGGTGCCTGCCACAGTGCCCAGCTATTTTTTTTGGTTGTAATTGTCATTGTAGTTTGGCAGGCCCAGGCTGGATTCAAACCTACCAGCTCTGGTGTACGTGACCAGTGCCTGTAGCTTGAGCTACAGGCGCCGAGCCAACAATCCTGGTTTAAATGTGTACTTTGCCTCCATTGCTTCGTGTAACTTACTGCAAATTTTCAAACCACATTGGCCACTGAGGTGAAATAGATCCTTATTGTGTGAGTTAAATGTGAAAACACCTGGCAAGAAGCTTAGTGCTCAGAAGTTTAACAAATGATAAAATCATTGCTACAATGATCATGGACTTTCCAAAGGTCTTTGGTAAGATAACATCTCAGTTTTGCTTTCTGCTCTTTTAAATGAAAGACTCAATCACATCAAAAGTGCAAGAAAATTGTTAAATTTTTACTCATTAAAACCACGATGGACGAGACAAGAAGAGAGGAATGAATGAATTGCCTTCTTTCTTGCACAGTTTGGCAACACAAATAATCATCATTCCCAAAGACTCCCTCTTCAAGTACATCTTGTCTTTTTAGCAAATAAATCCTATGAAAGCAGACATTACATCTTACAGGGATCCTCTAGATCCTCAGCCACACCTGTGGGTACTCAATAAGTAATAAAGATAAACATAGCCCAAGAAAATAGAACGAATATTAAAATGATTCCATTTAGGGGATAGGACTGGATTGTTTCCTAATCAGCTTTTTTCCCCTTCATGGAATCATTCTTCTTAAACATCATAGGTTAATAGAACAAATTCATATATTTGGCACAAATATCAATCACTGAGAAATAATTCATTTCATATGCCGTGGGAATCAACCTTGCATTACATACTGGTTGTACTATATATTGGGAGCTTACCAAGTGCTTGATTCTGCTGAAAACTTGAATTGCATGACATCACCCATATTTGGATATAATCCTTTGTCCTAGGTACTGTTATCTTCTAAAAAGATAAATCGGAGGTTTAAATTAATGTCAAGAATTTGCAGCTAGGTGTTTCTGACTTTAAACCTCATGGCCTTTGCCCCTTATACTGAGTGTGCACATTTTAAAGTTTGTATCTTTGGTATCAACAATGTGGCTTTATAGAGAGATTTCACTATATCTGTTCTGTTAATTCAGACTTTTATGCATCAGCCGTTCAAGCATACTGAGGGTGACTGGTACATTATGAACATGATGGTATTTAGCAAAATGATGACACACCATAGATAACAAACGATGACTAGAAGAATGAATCAATTGAATAAAAACATTTTGTGCCGGACATGATACTATGCAAATATCCACATTATCATTTCCAATAACTCTGTTGTTTTCTGATGTTCTTAACCACAAAATTATTTCCCAACTGTTTCTGGAATTTAGCACATTTCTTATCAGCGCATTATCAGCTCTGCCTATCTGAGCACATACTGTGTTCAAATTAATTATGAGCCCTCTAATGATGATACTTTTAGAGGTGTGGATCACTTCCTTTTTAGTGAGGTGGAAAATACTTTGGGAAATTATTTGACCCACGCAAATGGACATATACCCTTAATTACTTAATTTCAAAATCTATTGTCTACCATAAAAGAAAAGTTGGGACAGTTATAGTCAGTGTCAGTGATTCCACATAAGTAAAACCCGCAGCTGCTTAATCGAGTCCAATGCATGTGTCCTGAAAACATAGAAGGCGATGTGCATTGCCTAATTAAACACTTATGCGCCTGTGTCTATAATGTGGGTTAATAGACATTTACACTTTTCACAAAGAAAAATTTCAACCATCATTCTCAGTTCATTACTGATTCAAGGACAAACTTAAAATCCCTCTGTGCATGTTGTCAATGTGAAATGCAGCTCTGTTCCATGACAAGTATATGAATGTGAAGATAATGAATATTTGGCATGTTCTGGGAGCACGGTATTCTAATCAAGCCAATCTAAAGTTTCTGTACATCCCATTTGTGAATGACCAAGTGTTGTAGTGGCTGACTGCAACATAACACACTAAAAACCTTTTCCTGAGGATTTTCTGGTTAAAATGGAATAAGCACACTCCACTTGGTGTCTCCCACTGAATGTACCCCAAAACCCTGAAAAAATGTGTAAATCTTCTGAGGACTCTGAAAAATCAGTGTTAGCAGGTAAATGGCAAAAGGAAACCAGAGCTCTAATTACTGCTGAGACTCTGAGTTTCCTGGGTCTTCCCCTCCCAAGTCTCCCAGGGGTCTCAAAGGCAATATGAATCCTGAAATAAAACATGGGTCACAGAAAGACGGGGCCCCAAGAGAAAGCCCCACTTCTGATGGGAAGAAGAGGATGGGGGTTAAGGGACAGAGAGGTTGGGGGCAATCCCCTGTGTTGTGTGTGTGTGTGTGCGCGTGCACGTGTATTGGCCCTCTCCTACTCCACCCCTAGTTCAAGGCTGCAGCCCTGGCCAATGGCACCAGCAGCAGAGTTTGGGCAGACACCTAAAACTCTGAGGGTGGGGAAACTTCTAAACAGAGGAACAGGGCCAGGGGCCACGGTGAATCCCTTAGATTTCTTTTTTCTCCTCTCTTCACTTTCCCATTGCCCTGGAGGCAGATTCAGTGGAGGATAAAGAGAGTGGAGACAAAAGCCTTTGCTTTCTAGGACTGTGGCCCCTAAGAGCCAGAGAGCATCCATCCATCCAAATACAGCATGTTTTGTCTAGCTCGATATATCCCCAAATATTATAATTTCAACATGTAATCAACATAAAAAGTATTAATTGCATATTTTATCTTTTCTTGGAGGGGTACTAGGTCTGCAATATCCTCCAGCTGTATTTGACTACTGAACACACGGAATGCGGCTACTCCAAGCTGAGATGCAGTATTAGTGTAAAAGCCACACTTGATGTCAAAATGTATTCTTAAGTCAGTTTCACTTCTTTTCCTTTCTTTACTGTGACGAGTAGAAAATGTAAAACGACACACCCAATTCATGTATTTTTATTGGACAGTACTGCTATGGATGCTAAATTTTCATTGTCAAGGCCTCAGAGAAAAGAAAGATTGATACAGGCTGATGTTTCCAGGGACAGTTTCATGGAGTTTCTTGGAGGCCAGCAGAGCCAGTTAGAGTTGGAAGGGGCTGACAAGCACCAGAAGGATGCTTTGGCCGTGGAGCAGGTAGGAATCGTGGCTTATGTGGGAAGGGCAAGGGAGGGCAGGACAGGGCAGACCCCTAAAACCTCCAGAGGGAATCTGCCCATTCTTGATACCTAAAAGCTTCTGGAGCAGGCTCAAGGCTTTGAGCCTGGCAGATGGCTGACGTCAGAGGCACCCTCTACCCCTCTGCAGAATCCTGGACTAATAGGCAATCCCCAGCAAGACACGGAAGCTCTTGAGATAAAATCTCTTACTATCCCAGAAAGTGTCAGGGCCTAACTTTCACGCATTTTCTCATTAGGAAACTATGTCCTTTTGCCTTGAAGGAGGAAAATTGTTTTGAGTGACTGCCCTTTCTTTCCTCCCTTCAATTAGCTGTATTGTGTTTAAAACAGTAACTCTGACTTATATTTAGTAAGGGCTTATGACGTGGCTGGGACAGGAGTGGGGGCTTTATCTCATTTAATACTCCTGGTAACCCTAGTCTATAATACATGTCATTAGTTCCATTTTCCAGAGAGAAAAGAAAAGCTGAGAAAAATAAAGCAGCGTATTCATAGCCAAACAGCTAATAAGTCGTGAGACAAAATCAGAATCTGGCGTTGTCTGCCTCCTAATCCCCATTAGCAAGGTCAATGGGTCTCCCCAATGGATGGGTTTCTCAGATGCTTCAGTCTTAAGTAAGTGCTCTGAGGTTAAACAGCTGAGTAGGGAGAGAGGGGTGGGTTCCTTTTCTAGCCTGCTGGAATTAAGCACCTATATAGAATTGCTACCTGGTTCTCTCCACACATCACACTTGAGAGTCAACCTGAGTGCAAACTCATTTTTTATTTCATGAAACTGAGCAAGAACTACTGTGCTATTCCTCGTCTTAGGCAGATGGAGTATTGTCCTATTACTAAGGACACTTCTTCGGCACAGGGCAAAGGTCTGACCATGCCATGCCTCTGTTCAGGAATGCTCAGAGACTCCACACTGAAGACCATGCTCACTCTCACACTCTGAGACCCTGCAGGGCTGCCAGGGCTCTAGGAGTCTGAATAGTCCCGTCCTCCCCGTGAGCTGTGCAGAGGCAGCCAGTACAGGTTAATTTGCATAGATGCTAGTTTCCCCGCCTTTCTACCCCCACCTGCCCCTCCACAAATATGAAACTATCCCACCTTCTTAAGTCTCCTGAAAGTAAAAAAGGAGGCTAGGACAGTAGAGTGGGAAGGGCAGAGCAACAGTAGATGTTTCTAGAGAAGCAAGAGCAAAGTTATGAATACAGGGTGAGGCACAGCTTGAAGTCATAAGAACCAAGGAAATGAACGCACAGGAACAACCTCGGGAGGGTGAGGGTGTTCCCAGGAGGCTTCTCGGAAGGACTTGCCTGTGAACTCCCTAACCTGCTGTTCTCCAAATTGTGGGTCACCACCCAAGGGTCAGAAATTCATTTTGGTGAGTCATCATTTTTTTAAAAACAAACTTAATCAAACAGAATAGAGACTATCAGAATATTTTACTGGCTTACAGCATGAAATGTATTTCTTTCTGAGAGTTAAGATTCAAAAAATCTAGAAACACATTGTTTTGGTTTCCAAGAGGTTGCTCTACTCCTATGATTCCAAATTTATCAGCCCCTGTAGAAGATACTCTTTTATTGTGCTCGAGGTGAAAATTTGGTACAGCTTTCTGATCTTCAACAAATCACCCTTCATCTTTCCCTTGTGCCTGTTCCTACTGGGAGTGTTTCATTAATGAACATAAGAGTGAATACAGATGAGGCTGCCCAGAACGTATCCGGTATCCATGTAATGTGTCTCTCTCATATTACATGGCTGGGCACTTCCCAGACAGCCCTTGTATATAAAGCAGTACCAGGCAATTCAAATGATCCACATTTAATCCTCACCTCATCTCCTTCTACCTCATAATAACTTTTCAAGGCAGAGTTTGTCACTTCAATTGCACTAGTGAGAAAACTGATTGGAGGTCACTTCCAGTCACTTGCTAGGAAGTGACTGAGATTTGAGCCACCTCCTTTCTGATGCTGATGCTTGCATGAGCCCCAGTGCTACGAGGTTTATGATGCTGCAGTACAGATTTCCATGTGTCTTGAGTGTTCTCAGTATGATGGAATAACCTCTGTCTTGTATATTTGGAGACCTGTCAATTGTCTAATATTTCCTAGAGTAATGGAGCTATGCGTTTCCTAGTTTTAGATCTAATATGTTGGCTTCTCAACTTCATTGTACATCTCAAATGTATCGTCCATTTCTTTCTGCCTTCACTGCCCATCACACTGGTCCATGCCTCCACCAAGCTCTTGCCAGACTACCTGTAATAGCTTCCCTACTGCTTTCTTCTAGTCTCTTTTGATCTTTGGAAATGCAAATTCTTTCAGCGCACAGCTGATATCTCAATGGCTTCTCTTTGCTCTTACCATAAAGACCACATTTGTTAAGTGGCTGTATGTTGTCACGGTCTGACCTCCCTCTCCTTGCCAGCCTCAGTTTGTATCATGTTCGTCACTCCTATGATTAGGCAGGCCTCCTTTCAGTTCTTCTGACAGGCTGTGTTCCCTCCTGCCACAGGGCCTTCACATGTGCTGTTCCTTCTGCTGACATCACTCTCTAAACCATTCCCCTGTTCCCATCAGCTACATAATTCCTGCCCATTTATCAGCTCTCCACTGACTTTAGCAGCTCCTGGCAGAAGCATTCCCTGTGTCCCTGCAGATGAATTATTTATTACATGATCTCAAGGCACTCCTGAATCTTTGCTTCATAGAACTAATTCACTGTCATTTCACACTTATTGATGTGAATCTTCACCTGATGTCTACCTCCCCCAATGGACTGTGAGCTCCAACAGGGCAAGAATTGGGCATGTATACCTTTTGCCCCCAGGGCCCAGTAGTGCCTGACGCATAGAGATAGGACATTTAATATTCAACTTATTTGACCTCTTTATAAGCAGGTATAATCAAAGTGCCAGGTGCTCAGGTTTGGCCACCAGCCTCAAGTTAGAGGAAGGTAATCAAGGGAAAACTCCAAGGGATTACAGGGTCAGGTTTAGTAGTAGGAAGAACCTTCTCAGCATAAATGTTGATGTCTCTGAGCCCTGGTATTTATGGTTTCTCCCGTATTTGGTTTGGATACAAGATACTTCTGGATCTCCTTCAAGCACTGTCATCTCCTTGTTTAGGAGTTTAATTAGGTCTCCACCTCACACACTACAAACAGCAGGGCAGAGGAGGGTCTGGTTTATGGCACTGAGGGAAATGTGTACAGCTTGGTGCAGCCGCAGGATTTACTGTGTGTATAACGGCAAGATGGATTTGCACAGGGGTTCTGTTAGACTCATCCCAAATGTCAAGGTGTTCTCCAGACTACTATATAGTTCCCTAGGGAGCTAAAAGGAAGTAGGAAAAAAAAAAAACAGAGATAAGACTTCTCCATGAGCAAAGACAGACATCATTCCCAGACAAGCCTCTTATCCTGGCAACCAATAGACCATGCTGAGGGAATGCTATTATCAATAATAGTAGCAGTAAACATTGTCATTATTATAAGTTTACTGAGCTTTTGAAAATGTGCTAAGGGCATTGCCAGTATTTTCTCATTGAATATTTACAACCTTCCCAGGAAGGACCACATTTTACCCAGGAATAGCCTAAAACTTAAAGAAGTTGAGCTTCTCAAGACCACACAAGAAGCACCAGGTGGGAAAGGGATTTGAAACCAGGCAGATGATCTTCCTGTCCACTGTTCCATCTGCCCTCTTTCAGTCTTTAGTCATTCCTTTAATAAATCTTTTTTTTCCCCTTTAGGCATTTATTGTGTCGTAGGCACTAGGGATTCAATAAAAGGATAACTTATAAATGGCCCTTCCCTGGAGAAGTTTGCCACCTGGGGGGAACATATCAACCTTACCCCCTTATTGCTGGCACTGATTGAGCACTTGCTGTGAACTAGGCTTTGTGCTAAGCCCCATGCCTGCGATGTCTTATTTAAACCTCAAAACTGTCATTCCCAGGGAAGTGCTATTACCATACCCTTTTTGAAAGATAAGAAAATGGAGGTCTAAAGTAAGGTATCTTACCCAAGGGCCTAGGACCATGAAGCACCTGGCTGGGATAGAATCTCAGGTTTAAATGATTTTGTGAGACACTGTATTTTTTGCCATAGTACTAACTTGCAGAAATATGGAACATGCATAAACAAAGGAACTCTGAAAATACAAAGCAGGATATGTTCATTCTGTCTGAATAAGCCAGAGATGGCTTCTTGAAGAATTTTGGATATAGGGAAGAAAATACAGTAGACCGTCCATCACTGACTACCTCCCTACATTAACCACCTCCTTAAGCTGACCTAATTTTCATAGACTAGACATGCACTACCTGCATGTATCAGTATAGTAGGCCTAGTTCCTTACATTGACCACCTCTGTATGTTGACCTGTTTGTTATAGTCCCTTGGGTGTCCTATTATATGTAGGTGTTTGAGGGTAACTTTGCCCTTGCTTTCCTACTTAAATACACTTCACAGCCATAGATGAGTGTAGAAGGAAATAAAAGTCAATGTACAAATGTTCCTAGAGAACATATTTGTGTTCAACAAAGAACTTTCTTATCATTATGGAGTAAGAGCAGAAGAGCTGTCTGGGAAGTAGTGAGTTCTCCATCACTGGAGATATGAAGAAGGAAGCTGAATGATTATGCCAAGGATACCTAAGGAGAGATTCTGGTACTGGACTGACAGTTAGATTAGATCAGGGATACCCAAGTTAGCTGTGCATATGAGTAGGTGGGTGATTCAGTTAAATACCAGTTCCCGGGCCTCTCCTCTAGACATTCTAGTTCAGAAGGTCAGGACAGGATCCTAGGAATCTGCATTTTCAACACAAGTGATTCTGAAGGATCTGGTCACTGTGACATCACACCACCACATATGGTCTAGATGACATTTCCAATCCTGAGGTTCCCTAAACCAGCATTTCCCAGTACGTAGCCTGTAGAACACTCAACCTGTAATAGGATCAATGAGCTTTTTCTTTGAATAGCCAAATAGTGAAGAATATAGGCTTTGTAGGCTATAGGGTCTCTGTCACAATTACTCAGCTTATCATTCTAGTATGAAAACAGTCACGGACCATACATAAATGAGTGTATGTGTGATTGTGTTCCAATATAATCTTATTTACAAAAATAGTAGAGAAGACTTGGCTCACAGACTGTAGTTTGCTGATCCTTGGCCTATAGAAACTGGTGTCATAGAAAAATAAATTTATAGGGTGGTGCCTGTGGCTCAAAGGAGTAGGGCGCTGGCCCCATATGCCAGAGGTGGTGGGTTCAAACCCAGTCCAGCCAGAAACTGCAAAAAAAAAAAAAGAAACTTATAAAAAGCTACAAAACAAACTCTCTTCATGAATAATCATAGTGCCTATTAGTATCTTTAAATGTTATGAGAAAGCTTGAGAAGGAAAGAGACTTGTTTAATTTTGGTCAAAATTGATTCAGAGTTGGTCAAATTGATTTAGCCACAGAACTGTCATCTGATGTAACACTTACATCCCTTAGAACTAGTGTTTCTTAGAACACACTTTGGGAACAACTAATTTATGTCCTGTGAGTGGGTAGAACACATAACCATTTGCATAGACTGTCTTCTGAGAGGCTAGGAAAAAACTTCCCTAAAACACCTGCCTCACCTGGGTCATTGGCACCTAAACCTAACCCCTTAGAGATATGTCCTTGACTTAACGTGTTGTGCCCAGATTAAAATGAAAACACTTTCAGTGTAAATTCATTTGTCAGGTTCATTCCCAGAAGTGGTATTGAATACAAGTGTAGGAACAGAGGACGTGGAGTTGTTTAGAAGGGAACAAAGAAAAGACATCATAGAAAGGAAGAGCAGAAAGGGAAGTGAACACTGGAAATAAGATTTCTGAAGCACTTGCTGAATCTTTGCCACTATACTAAGGGCTTTACCTAGTTCTGTGGTTCTCCACCAGGGGCAATTTTTCTTTCCACGGAACATTTGGCAATGTCCAGAGACATTTCTGATTGTCATGATGTAGAGTGGAGAGTATAGTGCTAGGATCTAGTGGGTAGAATCCGGAGATGCTAATCAACATTCTACAGTGCACAGGACAGCTCACCTCCCCCAGTAAAGAATCACCTAGTCCCAAATGCCAATCGTGCCAATGTTGAGAAATCTTGATGTAGATTATCTGATTTCTTTCATATAAAAATCCTATGAGGTAGGTGGGTTCATTTGTACTTTCAAGAAATGAAGCGTCTAAGACAAAGAAAAATGTAAGTATCCTTTCTCCAGGCTGCCCACAGTGAGTGACGGTGTAAACCCACACTCTCAAAAACTCACATTCCAGTGCTCTTGGCAAACACAGAATTTGTTTCCCTGGCTGTTGATAGCCCCCGACTCTAAGAGGTCCTCCCATAGCTCTTTCATGTCCCCATCTCCTGTCATCTGCTCCTGATACGTTAGGTACCCCGCATCTAACTTTCCCCATGACTCCAAAATGTATCTCTTATGACCGCTACAGTCCTTACTAAAGCTTGAATTTCATCTGAAATCAGCCTGACCAGTTATGTTCAGTTAGGTTTTGGGACACCAGGCAAATGACCTTACTTAAAGGTCTTGGTTTCCCCCATCTGTAAATGGGGGTGACAGCAACATGTGCTTTTCCTATCTCAGTTTAATTCCACCCAAACATAAGCCACGGGCTGAGTGTTATGCTTGGAGAGTCGGGGGAGCCAAAGAATGTGAAACCTCCCAGCGAGAGTGCGCAGAGGTGATGGGATCTTTAGGAGGAGGCAAATTCCTTGTTTTTAGAAGACAGCCCAGCTTCAGTTCCCCAGCAGCCTTCCAGAATACTGCAGAGAGTGAGAAGGGGCTGGCGAGGGTCTGGACAACATCACCAAAGGGTGGACATTAGCCCTGGTATTTGGCCTGGGGACAGAAAGGGCCAGAGTACATGGGTGGCGGCACATGAGAATGTTAAGATTTCCTACGAAAACTGGCTCTCTGAAAGGGCGATCAGGACAAACGTGACTGGGACTTGTTAGGACACTGTCAGAACCTGAGTTTTGTCTCTGGTAATTATGAGACGACGTGAGACGCTTTATCATGGCTACATTGAGCAATCAGTTTCAGACAGTGTGTGAATAAGGAGGTTGTTTCTGGGGAGATGATCCCCACAGACTGTCATTAGGCACTGAAGCCAACTCTCAGAAAATAAAGCAACACAATGGCAAGAGAATTTAAAATGGCCCCTCTCAGCCGTGAGAGTCAAGGAGCTCCCGGCCACAGCAGACTCGCCTTCCCCCCTCTGCCAATCTCCTGCCCCATTCTGAGATGTCAGCTCTTTTGTTCTCTCTCCATCTAGGCTGACTTTGGTTGTTCAAGTATTTCATAGTCAGAGGAGAAACTTCTGGAAATGGAAATGACAAAAGAGAATCCATGATCATGATTCTTCTCAGACATCCCAGATCCTCGTGGGAAGGAGGATGGCTGAGCCTCCTGGTGCTCAGAGATGCTGGAAATTAAACAGTAAAATGATGACAATAGGAGGGAAGAGGAGGGGGAGGGAGGAAGAAGGAGGCTGCGTGGAGAGAGGGGACCTCACCTATGGTGCATATTACAAGGATACACGTCAAATCTATTAAGAATAGAGTGTAAGTGAGGTGAAAGCTATGTTAACCAGTTTGATGTAAGCATTCCAAATTATATATAAAATCAGCACATTGTACCTCATAAATGCATTGATGTACACGGTTATGATTTAATAAAAAAATTGTTAAGAGAGAAAAAAAATGACAACAACCCACCAAAAGCACAACCAGAATGTGGCTGCTCCCATCACCCCAAATGTTAACAAAGTAACAATATAAAGTACTGTGATGTGAGTGTGGGCCCAGAGTGTTGGGCTGGAATCTCAGTAGAGAGCATAAAGACACACCCCCAAGGGGCCTGGAGGGTTGGCCTGGTGCCCGTGGAGCATGACCTGAGTTTGTTCAAGTATTTCATAGAGAGAGATTGGTCGTATATTATGGATACGTGTGATAAATCGTATTTTACTTGACTCTTGGACAAAATGCTACTCCTTTTTGCATTTCATAAAGTCTCTTTTCTATAGAGTTTCTAGAAAGGACAGCACGAGAGTGGAAAGACATATATGAACAGCTTGGAACAGATGAAACCTGAGGTATAATCTTGGCTCTGCCTCTTATTAGCTAGGTCTAAATTTTCTTAAATAGTTCAGTAGGAAATATTATTTCATTGAATTCTTATGCAAAATCAAGGAAAGGAAGGATGCTAAGAGCCTAGAACACACAAGGCACTCAAAAATGGTATCTATCATATTTCAGCCAAATAAAAGAGAAAGTATATTGATGCTCTAATGAAATCTCTCTTTTTAAAGGTATCTATCCATGCCCCCATAAAGGAGAGCTGATCCTTATTATACCTTAACAAGTGTCAAACAGAATTGATTATAATTTCAATTCATCACTTTTTCTAGGGGGAGACCCTAACCCTTCAAGCAAAGTGGGAAGATATGGAACAAAAAAAAGAAGGCAGGAGTCCCATAGTAAATGGACTTCCAGGAACCCAGATTTGATTGTAAATATTTTTAAAAGAATTCTCGTAAACACAGGGTTAACAGCCTCCTGGAGCACAGTTGATCTGTTTCACGTTATCATTTCTTGGTTTCTGAAAACCAGTGACTCAAACTGAGCTGCCCTTTTAGCCTGGGAAATCCTTAAAGCGGAAACTAGGGGAAGGAGGGGGGAGAGGCCCTTTGTGATTTTCTCTGAATGAATTACCAGTGATTAGAGCTAATTTCGATGTTGGGTCCATCCAACTGTGTTACCTTGAGAAGTGGAAGCACCTTGCCCTGCCCTTTTCCTTTCTTTGTTCGCCTCCCAGGCACAGCTCACTCCCTCTCCCACACCACTGACCTCTCGCACACTGACCTTCAGAATCTGGAACCTTCAGCTGCCTCCCTAGGGAAGAGCTTTGCGGAACCTGCCCACTCTAACCCCACCCTCTAGTCTATTCTGGCAGGTGTTGGTTATCTAAGTTTTCCTTCTGTGTGATTTTTTAAAAGGAAATGATGCTTTAAATTTCCTCTTTTTCCATAATCTACCCCCCCTACCCCCACCAATTAGCTAAATAATCATTGTTTCATGGAGATGGCAAATGCTTGGGTGGGCAAAACTAGGCCTTGTGGTAAAGAGGCTCTGAGAGTCCTTGGTTAATTGTGATAAAGGCAAAAAAAGCTTTTTCACATCCCTAAATAGGCTAGAGAACCCAGGGAGAAGATGTACCAAACAAAGGCAGCTGGCAGGGTCAGATCAGGAAGTCAGGCTTCTACAGGGCCTGTCTGGACCCTTGAACATGTGCAGCGAAAAGGCACCTGTGATCTTCCCCCCATCCTCCCGTTTTCCCTCTCTGCCGAGAAGCAGACACAACAGTGCTTTGGGGATAGCAGAGCTAATGCAGGGAAAGAATTTTTAGATTCAATCTAATATGATTCAGCTTAGCCAACCATCCCTGAATACCAGTGCTGGAGTTACCAGGGCTGATTCAGGCCCTGCTGGTGCCCTCTTGGAGCTATCTCCTAGGAAGGGAGATGGACATGAAGATGCCTTTGTCACGACACATTGGTCTTTCCCAAATGGCAGTGTGATGCTCAAAGCACAGAATGAGAGACTTTGCATCCTCTGTTTTAACCTGGATAGAGGTGGAACACATTCTTCTCAGTAAAGCATCACAAGAATGGAGAAGCAAGAATCCCATGTACTCAATTCTGATACAAGGACAATTAATGATAGTACACAGTGAGGGAGAAGGGAGGGCAGACAGAGGGAAGGAGGGAGGGGAGTGGGGGTCATGGTGTGTGACACACCTTTTGGGGGAGTGACACAATTATAAGAGAGGCTTCATCTAACAAATGGAATTAGTGTAACCTGGTTCTTTGTATCCTCAATAAATACCCAACAATAAAAAAACAAACAAAAAAACACAGAATGAAAATTTTTGCCTACCTGTGCAAATTTTGCCATAGAACCTTAGCAAGGAAACTACTATTTACTATTTTTCTTTGACCTCCTATCTCTTTTTTAACTCAGCCTTATCCTAATCAGTATTCTCTGGGAAATCATGGGTTGGCTGTATGGTTACATTGTTATGAGTGTTCGTTAAAATCACAGGATAAACAAGTACAGGTTTACTTGCTGATTTTTGTCTCTCTTTGTACCTCACACTGCATACACCTCACGTGTTCTCAGCAGTGTGTGTGCCGCCCGCCCGCCAGGAGACACCATCACCCGGCATGTGTGCTACATGCCGGTGCATAACAGAGCCCCCCTACTCCCCCGAGGATGATGCGGTGGACCCAGGGAGCAGGAGAAAGGTAGAGAGAGAATGTGGAAGATGGAAGACTTCCCAAGATTTCATTCCCAGGACTCTCATGGGAATTTCTAAGGGAGTCTTGGCAGGGAAGGGTGCTCTAGACCAGGGGTCCTCAAACTTTTTAAACAAGGGGCTAGTTCACTGTCCCTCAGACTGTTTGAGGGCCGGACTGTGGGCCCCAGGACGAGTTGGCTGCTAAGCAGGACAGGCAGCAGCAGCAAAAACACTCGTGGGCTGGATAAATGTTCTAGGCAGGCTGCATGTGGCCTGCCTCTCTAGACAAAGCAACAGAGAGTGAGTACTAAGCTTAGAGTAATAGGGAAAGGAGTGAAGAAAGGAGTGAAAGATCATTCATTCATTCATTCCGTGAGTATTTTATGAGCTCCTACTTTGAAACCATGTGACTGTTTGTCTGTTAGTTATCTGCATGGTGCTGGGGTGATACAGAGGGAGGTATGATAAATAGCTTTGCTCTCAAGTTGCTTGCAATCTAGTTAGACAGGCAACACACACACAGCAGACACAGGCATCCAGAGATAAGCGTTTAAAGACAATGTATGCTTAAGGACCAAAATAGCAAGGCTGAGAGTTACTACTGAGAGTTCAAAAGAGAAACTTCCGTAGCAGATAGCACTGGCTGAGAAAGGCATCTTGAAAGCAGGGGACTTCGAAGAATAGAGTAGAAGAAACAGTTCAGGCTGAGAAACACATCAGGAGCGGCAGCCACAGTGCCAGGATCACATGTCTCCTGTTCCCACCCAGACTGAAGGCCCCCAGCTTCTAATCCAGGTTCTCAACCTTACTACCCTAAGGGGTCTGGGAACTCCTAAAGAGGTGAACATTTTTTGGTGAGTTCACATATGCATTTTTCTGGGGACAGCATTTCTAGTTTTCATCAGATTCTCCAAAGAGTAACTCAAAACTGCTTCAGAGCTTCTGTAAATCTATTCTGATTTGCGCCTTTAATAATCACAGGCATCCATTTTGTTGTTTCTTCACGTCTCACACTTTTTTTTTTCATTATAAGGAGAATCCAGTTTTCACAAACTTGAAGGGAAACAAACTTTCTCAGAGAGATTAGATTAATTTGCCCAAGGTCACTCTGCAAAACTAGCCCTTCCCAGTGAGGTCACACTGGGCTCACCCAAGCCTTCAGTGCACAGGATACTGTACTGGGTCCAGTTTCCCAGGGAGCCAGTCAACACGTCTCTGGCTCAGTGTCTCACCCCCATACCCCATCCCATTAGCGATTCTTCCGTCCTCATTTCTAGGAAACACCTCTCCAAGTATTTTGCCTGGTCACAGACCATACGTCGAATGTTAAGCTTCTCCCTTACAGAAAGTAAGCAGGCTTTAAATACCTGACACAGCCTGTGTTTTTAGAACAATATTTCCTTATAATAGTACCACGCAAACCCTATATGCAAAGACAGCATTGCTATTTGAAAATCAGTACGTATATAAACCGGCTTGCAAATTCAATGCTTAGACATTATGTTTGAATTAACTATTCTTCTTTTTCTCTTTATCACACAAAATTTGGGGGAGGATTATAACCAAGCCAAGTGGTTCTTATTTCCTAATTTCATTTATCTCACTTGTTTCCTATCAGCCCCTCCCCCTCACAATCCCAACCCAGATTATTCTGAAGCAAATGCCATAGATTATATAATTTTACTCTTAAATATTTCAGCATTATATAGGATTTTAAATAGATTTTGTTACAAATAGTATGGGCCACTTGCCAGGTCATGGAAAAGTCTTACACTATACTACAACACATGAAAGTGTTTATTTAAACAGGACCCTCCTTGTTTCTCTGAAATGCTTATTTGGTAATTTCTGTGAGTTAAAAGCTGCTTTGATAATAAAGCCTGCCACATTTTCAAGAATCACTGTTACTAGGCATTATAGTTTTAGTCAAGTGAATTCGGTGTAATTAAATACATGGAGTCAGTTTTGGTATAAGGCTTATTTTGAAAACAGGAATTTGTTTCAATGCCATTGACATATGAGGGAACAATGTGAACATAACCAAATTTGACATTTGCACAATTTCATCCCCAAGAACATGAGGTGAGTGCAGAGAACTCTACCCAACTGAACTAAACCTCACAGGAATACAGAAATGCACACACCTCCAACCTGCGCCGCCCACTTGGGTTCCCATGTTGTCTTCAGCCACACTATGCACACCTTGTGCTACAGCTTTCCCTCAGGTTCCAGGGAACCTCCTCCCACCACTTCACAATCACCTGTAACCTGCAACCCTTCCTACCCCGCTGCCATAGGAAACGCCAGGTCTTCTTCAAGGCAAAGTACAATATTTATTGTTGTATAATTATGCAAGTCTTATCCTTTAACATGGTTAAACTGTCCTACTATTTTTATTGGTTTCTTGTCTTTTTTTTTTCAATATTTCCCAAGTTTTTGGAAGTTGTTCACCAAATCCAGGGCTTCTTAATCCATGGTTAGATAAATCTTAGCTGGGGGAGTGGAGCAGGGCTGTCCCATGCATTATAGGATGTTTAGCAACAACCCTGGCCTGGCCTCTACCCACTAGATGCCATTAGCACAACCTCCCATACCCTCTAGTTGTAGCAACTGAAATGATCATAGACCTTGTCAAATGTGCCTGGGGAGAGAGGGAGAATCACGGAAGATTTTGAATAGTTGAGAACCACTGCCAAACCCCATTTCCCTTCCATCCTGTGTGAGAGATGTTTATTGTACTACTTTGCACAGAATAATGATTTTTAGAAATGGTATGTCCTGTTATAGCAGAATGAACCATTGGCTCTGCATGAGTCCTTATTAATACTGGGTCCTATTGGGTTCCACTTACTTTGTACTGAGCTTAAAATGTTAAGTCCCTGAATTTAGGGAATCATTGACCTCTAACTGTGTCTTTACTTTCAAAGCACATAGACCTCAAACCATATGGGCTCTTATAACAAAAATAATGTTAACAACAATGGCTATCATCTATTCTGTTCTTCTTATGAGCCAGGCATGGGACTATAGCATTTATATTCAGTGTTACAGTTAATCTTCTCAAGAGCCCATTCTGGGAGCCATTTATGTCAGGCTCCCCTTTAACAGGAGAGAATTCTTAGAAGGAAAACTGAGTCCCTTCAGAATGGTATGATTTACCTGGTGTCAGCCATCTAGCATGAGGACACAGTGCCGTCCTTCTGAAGTCTAAATTCTCTAGAGACTCCTTCCTGAAGGATGTTAGCAACTGAGCACCCTCCTCTCTTACCAAAGCACACTACTTTCACCATAGCAGTAACTATACCAACTATACCAAACAGCAAACAGCTTGAAAAGCCAAGATGCTCAGCCAAAGGGGTTGAGCTCAGTAAAAAAAATTAGCTCACATTACTGCAGTAATGAAACTCTATGTGAACATTAAAACAAGGTTGTAGAAGAAGAACTAATTATATGGAAATATGTTGATGCTTTATTTATTTAACAGCATGTGTATCTATGTCTATAGAGAAAAATGCCAGAAGGCATTAGCTCAGCACTAGGATGACTGATCATCACTGACCTCTTCATTCTGCTTACCCATACTTTAGAAATTTTAAAAAATAAATATGTATTACTTATATTTTTTTAAAAAGAAAACATGCCTTTAAAGAGACAATTGAAGCCTAAGATAGCACAAGAGATAATGAAAGGGGAAGTAGACATTTAATGAGTTCAAGTTGGATTAAATTCTAGAATACAAAAAAAACTTGCAGATGTGATTACAAAACCACTGTCAGCAATCTTAGGGAAATCAGAGCCTGGGAGCAAGGCCAGGGAATTGGAGACAGGAATATGTTATTCCAGTTTTCAAAAATGAAAAAAATGTGGATTCTAAAATCTAGAAGGCAATGGATCTAGCATTCAGAACCTGGTTATTATACATATTTTATGAACATTTAGGAAAGAGCTCAGCCGGAGTTGGCTGGGAGCCTACAGAAGTCCAAGTCATCCTGGCCTAACTTTATTTCCTCTTTCAATAGTTTATTTTTGATAGATCAATAAAATATTCCAGACATCATGCACTTCCATTCCAGCAAGAGCATTTGATAAACAGATGTGTTCTTTTCCTTGTGGAAAGCATGGGCTAGATGATAATTTAATAAATTAGATTCACAGCTAACTGATTTATTAATAATCATTACCAATGACTGCAAACTGCCTGTCCCAAGTAACATCTAAGCCTTTAGCATCAACTTGTCAGATGGGTGTCTTTGTTATTTCTACTTTTAGAGATGGAGAAATGGTGGCTTGAAGAAATTGAGTCCTATTCTTAAAGACCCACAGTGTGTCAATAGCAGATTTGGGATTTCTGCTTTCAACTACACTACCCTCTACTATGCTCCTAATAAACAAATAGGACTGAAATGAGAGGGCTAATCTCAGGCCACAGGTCTGTATCCTGTGCATTAGGTTGACCAATGCCTCAGAAAAGAATATAAAACTGGTATTGGTATTTGTCAGATTGGCAGGTGACACACAGCTGGGAGTGTAGCCACCCCTGTCCTAAATTCCACTTGTTTTCCTTTGATTGGAGGAGTGAACTCTCCAACTGGAGGGGCTGGGGAAGGAGTGATAGTCATGGGTAGAAAACAAATTTCAATCCACTGTTTCCAAAAATGCCGTTCCTAAGGTCACTAAGAAGTTTAGTTTTTTCAGAACTTTCCACTGGACATTTTGCCTGAATAAGAAAGAATCCTTTGACCCATTTGTTTCACTAGTTCCTTCAGCTGCAAATGAATTTTGGCCAGAGTGTTATGTGTGGGGGTGGGGGGTGAGGAGAAATTCTTCTGGCTCTAAAAATAAAGGATTTATTTCTTTTTAAAACTATCCCTAAAAGTACTTTGTTATGGAAGTTGGAAAGAAGGAAGAAAAGAGAGAGGAAAGAGAGAGTGGGAGAGAAGGAAGTTTTAAAAAGGAAGAAGGAAAGAAGGGAAAGGAAAAAAGTAGATGGGAAGAAAAAGAAAGAGAGAAAGAAAAAATGAGAAGAAGAAACTTCTTTGTGCAGTATAATCAAACTCCTCTTTAAGGCAGCAGGGCAAAATTAAAGGGGTTACAATTTCCCCAGATGTTTGGTCTGGGATGCTGTGTAAACAAGCCCGCCCCTCATCTGGCCCCCAGGAGGCTGGGACCTCAGAGCAGAGCCCGAGCCCTGCCAAACCTCATGAACTCCTGCAGGGTCCCCTGTGTGCTGAGTCAGCAGGAGCAAGGGGGTCGGGGTCCGGGTGGAATCTGACTGTTTCCCACGTTCATTCTTCTGAGTGCCACTGGCAGAGTATGTAGGTGAAGGGTGATGTCCTGGAACAATCAAGGTCAACTCTGGTTTGGAAACACTTCTCAGATCCTTCCTGACTCTGCAGAATTTGACTTTATGGCAAGATTATTCTTAGCTGGTGTTAGGAAATCTGCACAATGAGGATTTGGCTGGGCATGTGACCCAGGATTTGTATTCTGCTGGGCTTAACTTTATTTTCTTCTCTATCAATAATATATCCTGGCATACTTGCATTAGTGGAATGCTCTGAAATCATCTAAAAAGTAATAATAATAAAATAAAAGGATGATATAGAATATAAAGCTATATTACTTGTCAGAAAAAGTACCTATGTTATATTGGTCATAGGAGCACGAGTGTTAGGATGACACAATTAGGCTCAGCACCTGTAGCTCAGTGGCCTCAGCCACATGCACCAGGGCTGGTGGATTTAAACCTGGCCCCAGCCTGCTAAACAACAATGACAACAACAAAAACAGTTGGGCATTATGGCAGGCGCTGGTAGTCCCACCTACTTGGGAGGCTGAGATAAGAAATCGCTTAAGCCCAAGAGTTTAAGGTTGCTATGAGCTGTGACACCATGGCACTCCACTGAGGGTGACATAGTGAGACTCTTGTCTCAAAAAAAAAAAAAAAAATGACATGATAAACATCAATTATCTCTAGGTATAAGAATTGCAAGTAATTTTAAAATTGAATGCTTTTCGATATTGTTTGCATTTTTTTTCACTAATAATTATACCTAATGTATACAAAGGACCTCCAGTGTGTCAGGTGCCATGCCAAGTATTTCACATGAAACATTTCAGGGAATAGGTGCAAGATACCTGTGAAATAGATACAGTATTATCCTCATTTTGCCAAAGGGGCAACATACTTAAGCCTTCTTGGTCAAAGTTAGGAAAAACCAGAAGGTAGGACTTAAACCCAAAACCCACACTAAAGCCAATTCTCTTAACCACCATGTGACAATATATTTTTTCTGAAAACAAAAATCTGTTTAAATGTAAGTGTATCCTAACAATTGGTTAAATCAATTTTCAAATAAAATGCAGCTATTTGAAAGGAGTTGACAGACTCATTGATATGCAAAATGTTACTGATACTTGATTATGTGGACAAGCATGCCATAAGAGCTACAAGAATCATTCTGGGGGGCATGTGTGTGTCTGTACACCCACATAGTTGGGGGGATGCCTAGAGACAGCATGAAAGTATCAATTCTGATATGTTAAATGCTACTCTTTCAGTGTTGGGGCAGAAATAATTTTAGACTCTTTTTCTGATTTATAATATTTTCAAATTTTCTACACTATCAAGTACTCCATTAGTACTAAGGAAAGAAAAAAGACAAGAGGCCGTCCACCTGCCCTCCTGATGCCCAGCGGAGCTGCCTGAACTCCACTCCCTCTTCAAGAGAACTTCTCAAGTAATAGCCTGCCCTTTCCTTTTCTTTCCAGAGGGGTCTGTCACTCCATGGGCTTTAGCTTTCTTTGGCCAAATCTTGAGCTGGTGCCTTAGGGACAGGAACAGAATCTATCACTGCCCAGAGTTGGCAGAACACCGGGAGATAAGCCTGCCTCCAAGGTTTCACAACTCCCTTTCATCTGTCTGTACATCAGGCTGCCCACAGAGGCCAAGGCCTGGCTTGTCAGAGATAAAGACTCAACTCCCAGGACTCAGGGTGGAGACTGTGGCCACGGGACAGCTGGAAATATAAAAATCATGTCAGATTTTTTGCAAAGGTGTCCACAAATCACACCTGGATAACCTCTCTGGCACTTCAAGGACAGAGGCCATGTGCTAGGAAAGAGTACTTAATGGAATCCAGTGACCTGCCCTTACACGTGCTGTGCTCTTTCGTGGAAATGCATTCATTCACTCAAGAAATATGTATTGAGTGCCTACTGTATGTAAGATTCTGCTCCAGGAGTTTGGAAGCCAGCAGACAACAAAATTAAGTGATGAGGTATGAAATTTACATGACAGCTCACCCAGGATCTGCCTATGACTTAAGATTATGAATTTTAGATCTACCCGGAATACTTCCATGATCATCTAAGGGGGACAAAATCAGGCACACTTTCTCCAGATCCCCTTGTATTTTTTGGCATATATATATATATATATACTTTTTTTTTTTTTGAGACAGAGTCTCACTATGTCACCCTTGGTACAGTGTTATGGTGTCACAGCTCACAGCAATCTCAGACTCTTGGGCTTATGTGATTCTTTTGCCTCAGGCTCCCAAGTAGCTGGGACTGTAGGCACCCACCAGCACTTACATTTTTTATATATGTAACTTGTCTACAATAATGTAGCTATTTGCTTATATGTCTTTTGCTCAAATACCATGGCTTCAGACATGTTGGTTCAAATCCTGTTTTTACCATTTGACTAGCTGTGTAACACTACCTCAGTTAGTTAACTGCCCTGATACCCAGATTCTTCATCTGTATTATAGAAATGTTAATATCTATCTTGAAAGATTTTGTGAGGTTTACAAGAGAAATAAAAACCTGTCCATACAAAAAATATATGCAGACATTTATAGCATCTTTATTCATAAGAATCCCAAATTGGAAATAAGCCAAGTGTCTTTCATCTGATGAAGGGATCATCAGACTGTGCTATATCCATCCTGCAGAATACCACTCAATAATTTAAGACATTGATACATTTAACATAGAGAAACCTCAAATACAATAGAACCTCCATAGTTGACTGCCTCCCTATACCAACCACCTCCTTAAGTTGACCAATTTTCACAGACCGGACATGCACCACATGTGCACATCAGTACAGCAGGCCTAGTTCCTTTTATTAACTACCTCCATATGACCAGTTTGTTATAGTCCCTTGGTGGGGGAAACTTACAGAAATTCTCCTGTATATTAAGTGGAGTGAAAGAAGAATCAAAAGGCTACATACAAAGTGATTCCATCTATATGACATTTGGAAAATGTAAAACATAAGATCTAAAGAAAGACCAATAGGCCAGGTATGGTAGCTCACACCTGTAATCCTACCACTTTAGGAAGCAAAGGCAGGTGGACTTCTTTCTTTCTTCTTCTTCTTTTTTTTTTTAGAGACAGAGTCTCACTTTGTTGCCCTCAGTAGGAGTGCCGTGGCATCTCAGCTCATAGCAACCTCCAGCTCTTGGGCTTAGGCGATTCTCTTGCCTCAGCCTCCTGAGTAGCTGGGACTACAGGCGCCTGCCACAATACCTGGCTATTTTTTGTTGCAGTTTGGCCGGGGCTGGGTTTGAACCTGCCCCCCTTGGTGTATGGAGCTGGCGCCCTGCCCACTGAGCCACAGGGGCCTCCCAGCAGGTGGATTTCTTGAGCTCAGGAATTTGAGACCAGCCTGAGCAAGAGCAAGTCCTGTCTCTAAAAATAGCCAGGTGTTGTGGCAGGTGCCTGTAGTCCCAGCTATTCGGGAGGCTGAGGCAAGATCACTTGAACCCAGGAGTTTGAAATTGCTGTGATCTATGACGTCATAGCATTTACCGTGGGTGACAAAGTGAGACTCTGTCAAAAAAAAAAAAAAAAAAGAGAAAGAAAGACGAATGGTTGTTTATGTAGTTTACTAAAATTTGGCAAAAGGAATTTTTTTGAAATGATGGAACTATGCCGTATGTTGATTATAGAGGTGGTCACACAATCGTATGCATTGATCCATCCTTGTAGAACTGTACTCTATGCAACTGTGTTGGAGGAATGCATAGAAGGAAAATAGGAAGGAAGAAAAGATGTGCAACTTGGAACTTCAGGGGATTTAGTGCCTCTGAATCTTTTACCAATAGGAGATGAATAAATTCTTCAAATATTTACATGGCTTCTCAGAAGATGATCCCCCAAGAACAACTGATCACACTAGATACCAAAAATCAGCTGTCAAGGGAAAAGAAGCCACACTCTGTAAAAACTTAAAATGGTTTATTCTCAGCCAAATTTGCAGACCATGGCCTGGAGCCATGGGCTCCATTGCAAGAAGCCTTGAGCAAGTGGGCTTGTGGTGGGGTTACACTTTGGTTTTATACATTTTAGGGAGACAGAAATTATAGGTAAAACATGGAAGGAATTCATTGATTTGGAACACAAAAGTGGGACATCTTAAAGAAGGGACTTACAGATTATAGGTGAGTTTAAAGAATCTTTAACTGACAATTGGCTGAAAGAGTTAATTAGACCAAGAGTCAGCAAAAAGGGATGCTTGAGTTAAGGTAAGGGTAAGGGTGTTAATCAGAGACAAACTACCTGACATGTGCCCAAGACTCAAGTGGTTTGTTATGTATATTGAGAACATCCAGATATTACCTGGACAGCCTTAGACCTGTTAATGAGTCACAAAAGACACGACGAGGCAAGTCTTATCTTTTTCTTATGGCCAGCAACTCAGTTTTAGGGGATCCCTTTGGCCAAGAAGGGGTCCAATCAACCAGCCAGTGCAGGGAGAGGCTTAAGATTTTATTGTAGGTTGAATGCAGTGGCTCACACCTGTAATCCTAGCACTCTGAGAGGCCAAGACAGACAGGTTGATTGCTCAGGAGTTCAAGACTAGCCTAAGCAAGAATGAGACCCTGTGTCTACTAAAACAGAAAAACTGATTTCCAACAATGATTCCCCAAACAAATAGAAAAACTAGCCAGGTGTTGTGGCAGGTGCCTATAGTCCCAGCTACTTGTGAGGCTGAGGCAAGAGGATCTCTTGGGCCCAAGTGTTTGAGGTTTCTGTGAGCTACGATGAAGCCACAGCACTCTACCCAGGGTGACAGAGAGAGGCTCTGTCTCAAAAAAAAAAAAAAAAAATTATTTTAGTTCACATGGCCAACTCAGTAATGCAGCCTTGCTTTGCGGCACTGGCCCCTTCCTTGTTACATTCCATTTTTCCTTGCTTCTGTTTCTTGGCATGACACTCAAATAAAGCAGCACAAAACTTTTGCTCCATGCTTTGCTTTGAAAGAAACGGACATGAGACTCTTGGCATGACTGTGGAATTAGGTTCTTGCCAATAGAAATAGGAGCAGAACTCATGTGTGCTGCTTTTTGCTTCTGAGCCTTGGGGCATGCTCATCTTTCCCTTCCCCTCCCTGCAAGCTGGAACCCAGACTGCAGCCCAGAATTAAACATGTAGACATACTCGACCTCCTAAGTGACCACAGAGTGACAATGTGGAAGGAACTTGGCTCCTGGGTGATCCTGTGGAACAGAGACCCTGCCAATCTAGATGACAGTTCATCTCAGAACTGTTACATAAGAGAGGAGAAAATCACCATATTCCTTAAGCCACTGTAGTTTTTAGTCTTTTTGTTTTAGCACAGGGGTGGAGGCTTTTCATGTTGGAAGACGGTATTGATTTAGCTGCAATTAAACAAGGTTGCATTTAAGAAACTTCAATTAGATATACTTAAAGATATACATTATTCTGTAAAAATCTAACTACTATGTACTTATTTTCCAAAAAAATGAAACTATATTAACTAACTTTTTAATGACTTTGTTGTGTCTGCTTTGTGTTGGAAAGCATTTGAATACTTGGTTGTAGCATAGAGGTTGATAGTTTCAGCTGATTATCTAGATGAGTATCAGTCATTTGTGACCTTAAGGGCATCTTGGTTTGGGTTAGGTAGGAGAATGTAGGTTTGTTGCAATAAATGAATGAAAAGGAATAAACCACTTTGGGGCCATGTTGCCAAAGGTGTGGCTATTCTGCATTTTTCCATATTTCACTGGATCTTTCTTAGCATCAAACAATGACTTTAAAATGTCTTCTACTGAGAGCTCAATCAATTCCATTTGTAGTTCTTTAGGCACCTTGGTGATACCATGTGAGGCTGAAATGCTAATTTCAGTGTGATGTCATGATCCTCACAGTCAGTGAACCTTTCATTGTATTCTCCAATTAACAGGTCTATACAGCTGTATATTCTTCAAATGATACACATATATCATCTGGCTCATCAATTACTTTTACTAACTAGGGAAAATGTTCCCCTGCAATTTCCTTTTGAGTAGGTGTTATGAAAAAAAATTAGCTTTTTCAAAACTATTTGATTTTTTTTGCCACATATATAGACTTAGTTTTACCTTGCAAAGAAATATTCAAGTTGTTTCAATTTGACTTTATATCATACAGAAATGTTACATACCTATCAAAATATTTTTCAGTAATTCACATTGATCGATGATTCTGTTCTTGCAGAGAAAAAATAATGGCTAACACTTGTCCCTGCAATAGCCAATGCATTTTAGAATGAGACAGCAAATTCACACTGGCTAACTCATCAGTTCAACTTTAACATGTTATAAAATTGATGATGCTGTGTTGCATTTGTGGGAATATATAGTTAACAATAATTATAACTTGTTGCCAAGTGTCACTTAAAATAGTACCTTTAGCATAGAGATTTTGTTGATGCAAGATACAATGAAAAGAAATGAAAGCATCTGGATCTGTTAATACTTTTCTTTTTTTAATTTCTTATAGCATAACTATGTACATTAATGCAATCATGGGGTACTGTGTGCTGTTTTCATATACATTTTGAAATACTCTAATCAAACTGGTTAACATAACCTTCATGTTGTTCTCTTAGTCATTAAGTTAAGACATTCATACTCTGCTTTTAGAAAGATTCACTAGTACCCTTGTAAGATAAACTATATAGGTGACCCCACCAATCACCCTCCCTCCCCTCATCAACCCCTTCACCTCCCCCTCCCACCCCATTCCCATATTCTAAGGCTATAATTAGGTTATGACATTCCTATAAAAGCTATGAATTAGTTTCAAAATAGGGCTGTGTACATTGGATACTTTTTCTTCCGTTCTTGAGATATTTTACTAGAAGAACATTTTCTAATTCCATCCATATAAACATGAAGGAGGTAAAGCCTACATCTTTCTTTAGGGCTGCATAATATTCCATGGTGTACATATACCACAATTTATTGATCCATTCATGGGTCGATGGGCATTTAGACTTCTTCCATGACCTAGCAATTATGAATTGGGCTGCAATAAACATTCTGATACAAATATCTTTGTTGTGATGTGATTTTTGGTCTTCTGAATATATACCTAATAAAGGAATTGCAGGATCAAATGGCAGGTGTATTTTTAGTTCTCCCAGTGTTCTCCAGATGTCTTTCCAAAAGGAATGAATTAATTTTCATTCCCACCAGCAGTGTAAGAGTGTTCCCTTTTCTCCACATCCACGCCAACATCTCTGATTTTGGGATTTTGTGATATGGGCTAATCTTACTGGGGTTAGGTGGTACCTCAAAGTAGTTTTGATTTGCATTTCTCTGATGATTAAGGATGGAGAGCATTTTTTCATATGTCTGTAGGCCATGTGCCTATCTTCTTTAGAAAAATTTCTATTCAAGTACCCTGCCCACCCTGAGATGAGATTGCTTGTTTTTTTCTTGCTAAAACATTTGAGTTCTCTGTGGATTCTGGTTATTAAACCTTTGTCAGAGACATAACCAGCAAATATCTTCTCCCATTCTGAGGGCTGTCTACCTGCTTTATTTACTGTGTTCTTGGCTGTGCAGAAACTTTTTAGTTTGATCAGGCCCCAAAAGTGTATTTTTGACATTGCTTCAATTGCCCGAGGGGTCCTCCTCATAAAGTTTTCGCCCAAACCGATTTCTTCAAGTGTTTTCCCTACACTTTCTTCTAGTATTTTCATAGTTTCATGTCTTGAGTTTAAATCTTTAATCCAGTTAGAGTCTATCTTAGTTAACGGTGAAAGGTGTGGGTCCAGTTTCAGTCTTCTACAGGGTGCCATCCAGTTAGCCCAGCATCATTTGTTAAATAAGGAATCTTTTCCCCACTCAATGCTTTTAATTGGCTTGTCCAGGATCAGATAACGGTAGGTGGCTGGGTTCATCTCTTGATTCTCTATTCTGTTCCATACATCTACCTCTCTGTTTTTGTGCCAGTATCATGCTGTTTTGATCACTACCGATTTATAGTATAGTCTGAGGTCTG
>NW_003852410.1:22496215-22513938 GCF_000181295.1 Otolemur garnettii
TATTGCCCTTAACAAATATAAAGTGGCCATCTTTATCTTTGGTTACTTTTGTTGGTTTAAAACCTATTGTATCTGCGAATAAAATTGCAACACCTGCTTTTTTCTGCTCTCCATTAGCCTGGAATATAGATGACCATCCCTTCACCCTGAGTCTGTATTTGTCTAAGGTAAGATGAGATTCTTGTATACAACAGATGTCTGATCTAAGTTTCTGTATCCAATCAGCCAATCGGTGCCTCTTCAGGGGACAATTGAAGCCATTCACATTGATTGAAATTATTGATAAGCCTGATAAAATGTTAGGTATTGAATTGTTTGCAAGTCCAGTGGACGTTTTTAATCCTTTCGCCAGAGTAGAAGTTGGAGTTTGATCATATTGTTCCTGAGTTAGTTTACTTTTGTGGGGGAGGATTACACTGGTCATTATGGAGAATAGGTCTGAGAATATCCTGGAGAGCTGGTTTAGTTATGGAAAATTTCTTCAACACATGGATGTCATTAAAGTATTTAATTTCTCCATCATAAATGAAACTCAGTTTAGCTGGACACAGGATCCTGGGCTGAAAGTTATTTTGTTTTAAAAGATTAAATGTCGATGACCACCCTCTTCTAGCCTGAAAGGTTTTGGCAGAGAGATCTGCAGTCATTCTAATATTCTTCGCCTTGTAGGTTATGGTTTTCTTACGTCTTACTGCTTTCAAGATTTTCTCTTTCATATTCACTTTAGTGAAGTTAATTATGATGTGTCTGGGGGATGTCTTATTCAGGTTGGGTTGTGCTGGGGTTCTGAAGCTGTCTGAAATCTGAATTTCAGGATCTCTTCACATATCTGGAAAGTTCTCTTCCATAATTTCATAAAGAAGAGCTTCTGTGTTTTGCGAAGCAACTTTGTTGCCTTCAGGGATTCCTATAAGGTGAATATTAGTTTTCTTCGAATTATTCCAGAGCTCTCTGAGAGAATGATCTGTTTTTGCTTTCCATTTCTGATTCTCTTTGGACGTTTGGACATATTTAGAAGCTTTGTCTTCTACGTCTGAGATCCTTTCTTCTGCCTCCTGCACTCCATTACCAAGAGATTCTGCTGTATTTTTCAGATCTTTGAGGGCTGCAATCTCTTGTCTTAATGTTTCAAAATCTTTGGTTTTGTCTTTGAATTCGTTAAATTCTTGAGTGAATTTTTGGAATGCTCCTTGAATTTCTACTTCTATCTTTGCCTCTATTCTGTTTATCTTATTTGCAATCCAAATTCTGAATTCAATTTCTGACATCTCAGCTATCTGTTTATAAAGGGGATCTTCAGTTTCATCTGCCACATCCTTTCTTGGGTGGGATGACCTACTCTGGTTATTCATATTACCAGCCACATCCTTTCTTGGGAGGGTTGATCTACTCTGGTTATTCAAATTACCAGAGCTTTCCCACTGATTCCACCCCATGATTATTTTACCCCATTTGACTTTTCCCCTTGAAGTTTGTCAAGGACCAGTATGGTGTTACAACCTGAGAGACTGGGGACCTGCTTGGTGTGGTGGGGCTAAGTGGCTCTGTCTTATTTTCAGCTGGTCTCTGTCCTACCCTAATGATTCAGTTACTCTTGGTTGAAGTCTATGCTGTGGAGAAATACCAGCAATTAGGTTGCCCTGCCCCCCACAAACAACAATTGGGCAAGGAAAATCAAACCTTCCCTCAACCATACACCCAGGGTGCCCCTTTGAATAGTCCCTGGGTGGTCTGCCAGGTTTAAGGGGTCCAAATCAGTTGTCCCAGTCAGCACCAGTTTCAGGTGGAAGAGTTCAAATGTCTCCGGCAGCTAGATAAGAGGGGTTTGCTCGCTGCTCAGATATAACTTGCTCTGGTGCTCCATGACGGCAAAGGGACCCACCCAGCAAATGGGTTAGTCTGGGAAGGTTAATACCTCCTTCCCCACCTTGCACCCAGTCACTCATAATCCCCCAGGTCTGTGACCCTATTCACTCCAGTTGGCAACTGTTCCCGGGGTTTACAACTGGCAAAATCAGCCAGAAATCTGAGTTCAGCAGGGAGGCCTTGTGTGATTGAATTAGGCTTCTGTCTGGCTAGATTCCTCTGCAAGTCAGAGGCTGCATTCAGCTCTGGGCAGCAGACAAATAGCAGTTTACACTCAGGTGTCAATTCCAGCCTCTGCCTGCCCACTGCCTTTGTCTCAGCTGTATTACCCTGAGGACTCTTTTAATGGGCTCTTCACTTACAAAAGTTATCAGCGTTCTGCCTGTGGCTGATGACTGGAACCTCTGGTTGTCCAGAGAGATGGGGCTGGAATAGCGTCAGTTTGCAGCTCAGGATGCCACAGTTGCTGTATTGGCTTCCTCCGAGCCAACTTTCTTCTCCTCACTCCTGTGCCACAGTCAGCACAGAGCAGCACCAGTCCTTTCCTCCTCCACTTCTCTCCAGGAGATGCCAAAGAATCTGGACTCCATAGGTAACAAACCTCCAGACCTCTGAGTGGGTGGGTGGAGACTCCTTCAGAGTTCAATGTTGCAGGTGGGGAATATATACAGTTTTACAGTTTTATGCCTGGCAGGAAGGTGCCGTGGCACACCAGCAGGGGTAGGAGGTCCAGTTTTTAGGGGGGTCTGTCCCCTGGGATAAAGTGGGAGGAAGTTTGAACTCTGCTCCCTTATTTGCATGGAGTAAACTGTGAGCCCTTGTTGTGGGGGAGGGAACTCCCGTCCGCTTGGTGGTAGATTTTGTACCTTTTGGTTGTATTTTTGAGGTCGTAGTTTGCCTCAGGAAAGTTGAAGTGCGCTCTTCAATCTTCTCTCTTGGCTCTACTCCAAACCATCAGCTCCCTTGCTAAACTTCTGTCCTTTAAGCCTCCTTCTGGACGGGAGCTTCTGTAAAAAGTTGGCTGCAATCTGCCATCTTGGCTCCACCCCCGTTAATACTTTTCTTATCTGTGCAATCAACCCTTCATGTTTTCCTGTCATGGGAGGTATACCATCTATACATACACTCATTAAATTTACCAAATTCAGTCCAAATTTATGACATTTATCTTGAAAGTTGTTGAAGATGTATCTATTCCCAATGTTCTGTTTACAAGAGTAACCAGTGAGTAATTCTTCATAACAAAGAAAATCTTCTGTTATAACTTCTGTCTAAAACCTGTGCTAAGTCAGTAGAATCAGTTGATTAAACCAAAGTAATTGAGAAATACGTATTTTCCTTTTGAAGTATTATATGAAATTGTTTTGTTAAGTTGAAGGCTAACTCATGCTACCACTCCATTGAAGTTTTTCCTGAAAGAGGTAGTTGTTTGTAGTTTGAAACATTAACATGGTCTAAGCATATTACAACATGGATAATGCATTCTTCACAATTTCTGTATCACTGAATGGCTTTCCTTTTCTCCTAGTATATAAGGTGCTTTATAAGATGCTGCAGTGGCCATTTCTAGGCCTTAAGAAGAATTACAGCATGAAAGAATTGTCTTTGCTTTTGCTTTTTATCTTTTAATTTCTCCAATACAACCTTTCATGCCTCTTTAATTTAAAATATTTGTGGTCCTTATGAGTGTTATAATGCTGATGAGCATTGAATTTCTTTAATATTGATACTGCAATATTCACAAAGCAAGCAAATCATCTTATCTTGAGCAGAAACAAGATAATGTTAGAATTCCCAATCCTCATTAAAAAAATAAATCTGTGTTATTTCTTCAGAGTTATCTTGGTCTTCTTTGAGATGATGAGCTATTAAGCAGACAGAATTGAAAATACTGCCAAGTTGTGCAACTATTCACAAATTCCACTTCAGACAGAAACACAGTCCATCACTGTCAAAAGCTGATAACAAACTGGCATACTTAGCCCCCATAAACTCTCACCAACCAACCTCATTTGTTAGTGGCACCACTGGGGTAGGGAAAACTAGAATTAAATTATGAGCATAGCAGGTGTCAATTTAGGCCTTATGGCTTACTAATATTTTAATTGTGCTGTTCAATCTGGGAAGATTATTTTGTTGAAACTTATTTTGTTCTTTGGCATTTTAAATATATTAATTTTTAAAATAAAAATATAAAAGATGAACCAAAACATTAATAAAAATAAAAGGATTTGTTCTATAAAATTTAGAGTTAGCCAAAAGGCTGCACTTGAGGACCTAGAAGGCCACAGTATCCCTACACTTCTTCTAGTAACATAACCTTTGCCTAAACTAAACTAACATGGTAATCACATATTTCATCATAGAAATTGCCACAATTTGATGGATGAAAGAGCTATTATTAATGATGATGCTGGTAGGAAAAGATAAATATTTAAGGTGATAGATATCCCAATTATCTTGATGTTATCTTTATATGAATTTATCAAAATATCACATATTTGGAGTCATGCAAATGCTCCAATGGCTTTGGCTTTGGACAGGCCAAAGAAAAACTTAGGAACTGAGGGCAGGTATGACATGCTTTTATTCAGCTGGTGGTGGCAGGGGAGCAGGCATGGGAAGTGCCACACAAGTGGAAAGTCCCACACTTTTATATCCAGGGGAACAAAAGTGGTGAAGTGCCAAGCAGCAGTTACATAATCATGATATCACTGCCTACAGTTATGTCTGTCTAAGAAAAACATGGCGCCTTCCCGCAAAACCATGCTGAGAAAGCCCAAACACCCTTGTCTTGCCCCACAACCCCCCAAATATGTATATCAATTATGTCTCAAAAAATTTAAATGATGCAAATGTAAAAAAAAAAAAAGGATACTGAAACAAGAAGAGTAAAATAATTTCTGTCTATAAGCAACTTCAAACAACTTCTAAGAAGATACCTTACTTGGTTTTGTATTTTTATTAACACAATTGGGAGGAAGGATAGAGAGTGGCATCTGACCAAGAAGGAACGGTTGGCTGGAGAGTTGCTGATCTTTGTGTACTGAGTGTTTGTGGGAATTTCCACTCCCACGAGATACGGATGTGGCAATTGGTAGCCCTGGATTTCCATGTACATCAGGATCCTGGGTAAGTGTGATAGGATTTCTAAAATGTCTGGGAAAATCTAATAAATAAAAGAAGCCAAAGATGTCTACATTTGGCTCTGTAAGGTGGATCTTGGAATGACATTCACAGGTGGGTGGATATGAGGCATCCATGGCCCATCCCACACTGTGCAGCTGCAGTGTCTAGAGTCCATTTCAGATGATCTTGGCAATATGGTGATCCCAGAGTGTTACATTAGGGCCCAGCTGACAAAGTTCTGCACTGAGTTTGACAGAAGGACATTGTCTCTACAGCTAAAACTTAACCAAGTGAAAGTGACAGGAAAGCCAGAAACCATAGTGTCCCATTGGTAACTGCAGAAATCACTGTTTGGTGACCATCCGAGCTCAGCTCCTCACCTGCTTCTCTTGTGTCTCTACCTTCTCCCTAGGTGACCACATACATGCCCTTGGCAAACATGCTTTACTTATTTAACGAAATGGGTTTTCTTTTTTAAGATGCTAAATAATCCACTAGAAAACCAAGCCATGGGGTGGATATAAAAGGGAAATGTGCTTCCAAAATGATTTTCAGGACTTAAAAATTATAGAATAGGTTTTGAATCTTCTTCATGAAGCCTAAACCGTTATCAACATCTTTTTCCCTCCTTTGCAAACACTGTAGGTGAGCAAATTAGGAGAATCATCCAGCTAATATCCATACACCTTATTTTGACCCCAAATCTGTTCTGTTTTGTTTTCCACCTTCTTCCTCAACATCTGTCCCATCACATCACTACATGAGGCAATGTAGTCTGAGACTGGTCTACATCAAGTTGGTTAAACTCCAGGCAGACTAATAGCCACAGAAAATGCTATCTAAGGAGCCACATTATGAAAGCAGTTAGTTGGGGAGAGGAAACGTTAGCATTCAGATGCAAGAATTTTTTAAATCATAATCTGCCAAATAAAACTGTTTCCTTGGAGCTAAGTAAATATTCTCCCAGTGGTGGACCTGAGGAATCAGACAGCTGCATCTATTTATGGCTTCCCCTGTGTTTCCCTCTCTCCTCAGAATCAAATCAGCTGTACACAAAGCAAGGACGCATCCTTTATTAAGCCTCCCTATTCCCAGCAAGGGACGAAGTAGTGAAACAGAAAACCAGCTGCCGTTGAAATGTTCCAGCCATCTGTGTCTTCCTTATTTTCCCCTTCTCTGTACACATTTAAATGTCCTTCCTTGTTTATCTATTTGCAGGGAGCAGATGGAATCATCATATTACACTTTATTGAGCATTTACTATCTTCTAAGTACTATATTCACTTCATATAAATTATCTCATGTCATCCTCACAAAATAATTATTATTGCCCTCTTTTACTGATGGTGAAACTGAGGCATAGAAAGAGAAAGAGATTTGCCAAAGGCCACATAGCTAATAAGTAAAATCTCTAACTTTAAACCTCTTTCCTTTGAAAGAAATTTGGGCTGCAGTGCTAAACCTTCAGAAAAATGATGAAGTAGGTGCAAGTGTTTTTAGCACCCTTTCAGTGCCCTCTTTTCAAGATGTAGGAATACTTTATTGCCCTTTAATACCCTTCCCCAAACTTCCAAGGATCCCAGCACCAAGAGTATCCCTTTTTTGGTGGTATTTGCACTTACATATGGGTCTCTTGGAAAGCAAAACAATTGAAAGATCCAAATAAGCATACCTCTAGAAACTGAGTTTCAGACCATGCCAGCAAGTATAGGGAAGCTCTCTGTAGGGTGGTAGACCTCCCCAGGTGAAGATCCCTTCTTTGGTGACTTCAGCTAGATACCTGGCATTCTCAAAATTTTAACAATCCTACACCTTCAGCAGTGTAAAAGTGACACACAGGACTTCTCAAGATAGGCTACATAACAAAGTTTCCAGTTCATTAAAGCCAGGACAACAATATAAATTCTTCAGGTCATTGCTATAGTCTCAGTATTTTGGGGAGGGTGGCAAGGGAAATTTTGTCAATATAGTGGTCAAATGAACAAGGTGGTTATTTTCTAACAAATAAAAATGTATTCTTTGGCTACTCATCTTTGGGGGCCCTAGGACATGCCCTCGATCTGCTGTTGAAAATCTAAAGCATTCCAGTTGGCAGAACAATAGACTTTTCTCTTGGAAGACTACTGTGAGTTGAGTTTGGACAATGATTGTTCTGTTTCCAGAAAGTCACTGGGGAGTGGGGAAGGGAGGACCTGGAAACTCAGCCAGGTGTTAGACACTCCCAGGGGGTCCTCCTCTGCCAGGCCCTGAAATCCTAGGCCTGGAACAGACCTGGCTGACTTTTTCCAAAGTTTGAACTTTTACTAAAGAGCCAGAGGCAAGAGATTGTTTTCTACACACAGTTCTTCAGCTCTGGAATTCCAGATTTGATCTCCCAGTTGGGGAGAACTTACATACACCATCCTCTAAGACATGTTGTGACTATAAAGCATTCAGTTGTTTTTCTTTCCATAGCCTTTCTCGTTGCCAGGAAGAAAGGGGTTGAATGAGAGGGGCATTTGGGATGCTATTTGGCTTAGAAGTAGGTTCACGGAAAATAATGTCATCCTAGAGATTTTCTATGATAGGTAAATTTTTCTCTTTCACTAAATGAATAATTAATGTTATTTTAATATGGAACTGGCCCTTAATGCACACAATTTATATGCATGAATTTATCCCCCCAACCTTTCTCTCAAAGCAACTGAGTTTTTCTTTTTAACCCACTAGGAGGACAATTTGAAATAAAATAAGTAAATATATGGGTGGTCTATTGATATTCAGAGAGCACTTTTAAAATTAACTCATTTGCCTTCTATGAGAAATAGAGTTTAATGTTCCAAAAACTGGAGCTTTGAAATTAAGTAGCTAAAGTTGTCTTTGTATATCCTCTAAACTGCTTAGGTTGTTATTTTAATGGCAGCTTTTGCTAATGAAGGGAAGGAAGTTGCCAGAACTAGGAACAGCAGGCCCTGACGGGCCTCCTATGATGTATGGAGAGAATTTCAATCAGGAGTGAATGAGAAGTTGTTCACCCCTCTCTATGCCCTGGCAGCAGAGAGAGAATCCCTAGGGATTCTTAGCCAGCTAGCTTCAAGCTGAATTCAGCCAAAGAATGACACTGACAAGAAAGTCAAAGGCTGGGAGACAGAGAAGTTGGAGTATTTTTGCCCTCCTCCCTGGAATTCAGGTCTCCTATAACAATATTTCCTTCCTTATCTCTGCAGCCCAAGGATGGCCATGACCACTTGGGTTTGCTCATCTCTGGCTGCCTTTGTTCATTTCCTAAAGCACACCCATACCTCCCTTGCATAACCACCTATCACTTCAACCGACAGTGGAAGTGGTGATACATCCAGTTTACTGCTAGGATCCTGACAAACTACTCAACCGGCTTTTCTTTATGATGCCTGAGCAGTGCTAGGAGTCAGCTTCCTTATGATGACCCCAGAGTTAGATCAGTAATCACAGAAATGAGAGTTAACAGCCACCGAGTGCTTTCCATGTTCCCATCCGTTCCCATCCGCAGGGCTCACACCGCATGTAAAGAACCTCAGGAAGTGGAGATGAACCATTTTCTTAAAGTAATGAACTGCAGGGGTGAAAACCATTTACAGGACACTGAGAGCCAAAGCCTGCTTATGTCCAGAGACAGAAAGCTTTTGAATAATGTAGTAAATATTACTTTTATTAAATATTAATAAAAATAATATAAAAAGATACTTTAAGGGCACTAGGTAAATGTGACCAAGGGGGCTATTTTAGTAAAACTCTTCTTTACTTAATACTTGCTGTGAATTTACTATTAACTCTCATTCTAGCCCTATTCAGCCCTATCATTTGATGTGTGAAAATGTTAGTGTTGAGGTAACCATGAATTTTTGTTTCATTGATATATAATTCACATGCCATAAATTTTACCCTTTTAAAATACAAATTCAGTGGTTTTTAGGATATGTACAGAATTGTGCAACTACCACCACTATCAGATTCCAGAATGTTCCATCACCCCATTTCCCTCCCTCTTCCCATTCCCTCTCCTCCCAGCCCCTGGCAACCCCTAATCTACTTCCTGCCTGTGGGTTTGCCTGTTCTAGCATTTCCCTATACGTGAATGTACAATACATAGCCTTTTGTCACTGGCTTCTCTCACGTAGTGTAGTGTTTTCAAGGTTTGTCCATGTTGTAAAGTCAGTAGTTCATTCCAAAGTAGCTAAAAAATATTCCATCGTATAACTATGCCACAATTTGCTCTCCCATTCATCAAGGGATGGACACTAGGTTGTTTCTGCCTTTTGGCTACTGCAAATAATGCTATCATGTACATTCTCATATAAGTCTTTGTGGGGGTGTGCATTTTCCATTCTCTTGGAAATCATGTTTTTGACAGCACAGCATCTTTTGGAAGCACAGTACCTTCTCGGTTTTCCAAAACTCATGGTCAATCCCCTTAGTTCAGATGTGCTATATTTCAATTATTGGCCCCAATGTGGTAATGTAATTCAGACAGGCCAATGAAAGTATTTAATACCCCTGGTTGCAGTGATTGGTTCATTACTAGGGGTGTATTTCGAGGTGAGCCAATCAGTGTTCTTTGCTGGACTGATTATGGTGACATAGACTTAGTAGAGGGTGAGCTCTTTCTATAAGAATAGATAATCAGGTGGGGTGGGAGAGCTCACTCCAAAGATGAAGAGAAACAGGTAGATCACTTATAACATCATTTAAAAGCCAGGGCCCAGTTTGATCTCAAGTGAGATCAGTTGAACCTGGATTCTTTCTGAGTTACGGAAATCAGTGACAAAAATATGGGATTAAAAATCTTAATATCAGGCTTGGCACCTGTAGCACAGTGGTTATGGTGCCAGCCACATGCACTGAGGCTGGCAGGTTCGAACCCAGCCCTGGGCCAGCTAAACAATGACAACTGCAACAAAAAATACCTGGGCATTTTGGCAGGTGCCTATAGTCCTAGCTACTTGGGAGGCTGAGGCAAGAGAATTGCTTAAGCCCAAGAGTTTGAGGTTGCTGTGAGCTGTGATGCCACAGAACTCTACCAATGGCAACAAGAGTAAGACTCTGTCTCAAGAAAACAAAAATAAAACAAAAAAATCTCAACTTAATATCTGTCTTTTTCTCCTCTTCTCCTAACTTCTCCTTGAGGAACTCACAGGCACACATAACAATATGCCCACTCCACCATCTGCCACGTGGGCAAAGCAGCAGAACCTTGGTTATGTGCTCCTTGGGGACTGGAGATGGGAGAGGGATTCCCGTGCTCCTAGGGAGATTGTAAGAGCTAGTTTGGTTTTTGACACTCTTAAGATTGGTCTTTGGAGCTGATGTGTTAGCTTATGAGCTTCCCTTCTCTGGGGTTCTCTTTATACTAACAGGTAAATTGCTTCAGGTGAATGTATTCTGCTGGCAGGAAGAGAAAGTCCTTCCCAACTTAGCCTCTTTCATTTTCTCTTGAAATCCTTGTTCTTTCTTCTTTCCCTTTACCTAAAAGAATGTCCACGTTTCCAGTTCTGCTAAGCTGTGGAGTAGTATTTCATCACTGTTCATGCAGTATTGAGTTTGGGGTGATGGAATTGGTGTGTACACATTTCTTTGAGTGTGTGTGTCTTGTTTGACACTCTTCCTTCCTTAAAGTCAACTAATGGTGGGATTAAAAGGCTTTTCCTCCTACTTATCATGAAAATTGAACCCGAAACCTAACATCTGTCAGAGATGTCATGCTTTCCCGCCTGTGTACTTCTGATGACACACCAAGTTTACCAAGAACAGGCAAAGTCATTATAAATGTGGCTCATCTTTACTGGAAGAACCTGGGAGAAAATTATGCTGAAATTAAAAATGAAATAAATCATACAGGAGAATGTAGGCTGCTCATGAATTTTTAGGATAAGATGGGAGGCATTAGATGTTGCTTTTTCAATAAGTAACTTCATGGAATGCTGCTAGGTTTCCCGGAGTGATAACAATGTCAGCTAACCTTTATCCAGTCCTTACTATGGGCCAGACATTATCTGATTTCATCATGGCACATCCCTGTGACCTAATTGTTATGATTTCCATTTTATAGATGATGAAACTGAGGTTCAAAGAAGTTAGGTAACTTGCCTAAGGTCACACAGTCAGTAAGTGGTAAAGTGCTGACTTTATATGTGATGCCAAAAACTTAACCACAACACTACGTTATTTACCTGTGCATGCAATTTCTGTTTCAGTTTTATTTTTAGTTATATAGTTACATAATAGGTACTCATTACTTTTTAAAAAACCAAACCATATAGTATTATGCAAACTAAAAAGAGAAACATTTCCATTCTTTCCCATTCTTTCTCTTTTGTTTCTGCTTCTTTGTTGGGTACCATCCTGGTAATAGCCTCTTTGGACCTTGACCCTGGTCTTCAGAGTCTAAACTCCTAATCTCTATGCCATGCTGCTGAGTTACCAGAAAAGCCAAGAGGCACTTAAATAAATTTCACCAAAAGAACAATCTACCCAATGTTTAATTTAGATCCTATTTAAATAACATTCCCATAGGGAGCATCTGTTCGATCTCTTTGTCAGAGTATAATTTTTAAAAAGTTGCAAACATAATGCTCTCAAATATATAGTGAGCACATGTCAGGATTTTTTTTTTTTTCTTTTGAGACAGAGCCTCAAGCTGTCCCCCTGGGTAGAGTCCCATGGCATCACAGCTCACAGCAACCTCCAACTCCTGGGTTCAAGCAAGTCTCCTGCCTCCACCTCCCAAGTAGCTGGGACCACAGGCGCCCACCACAACGCCTGGATAGTTTTTTTTGGTTGCAGCCGTCATTGTTGTTTTGGCAGGCCCGGGCTGGATTTGAACCTGCCACCTTAGGTGTATGTGGCTGGCACCTTAGCCACTCGAGCCACAGGCACTGAGCCAGGATTTCTCAGTAACAAGGGACACAGGACACGGCAGGATGACAAAGCTGCTTCAAGAAAGATGTAAGAGATTGATATAGATTTGGTCAGTCCAAATCACCAGAACAAGTTTGTAAATTTAGATACAAAACTGGATAATTTCCTTGAAGGCAAAAAATATCTATATATAACCTGTGGGGTTATCTTTTCTTCTGTACAAAAACTATTTGCATCTCTAGAGAACAAATGTCATTTTCAATTATCAGTCTTCTGCCGGTTAACATCTACCTTTATGGAGTCTGAGTTTTAATTAATAGTCAATCTTAAGGGAATACTATCTTCCCACAGAGCAGCTGTCCAACCACTTTTGGCAATGATGGAGTTCTCTACTTATGCTGTCTAGTATGGTAGCCACTAACTTCACGTAGCCATTGAGCCTTTGTGGCCAGAGTGAATGAGGAACTGAATTTTTTATTTTATTTAATCTCTAATCAATTCAGGTCTAACTCTAAAGGGTCCCATGTCACTAATGGTTACCATATTGAAGAATACAGCCTAAGAGCATCAAGTGACTCTCACGAAAACCTGGAAAGAACTGTTAGTGTGACTTTGAAAGGGCTCACAGTAATTTCTTTGCCTTCTCTCTGACTTGGGGGATCTTTCTCCTGACATCTTTCCCTCCTACATGTTCTACCATCAACCTTTATTTTCTTCTGCTGTGAAGGGCGGGAAGGAACAGCTCTGTTTACAGATTTTTGCCCGACAGTGGCTCCCCTCCAGCTCTCACATCAAACTGATGACTCCTCTGAGGACTGAGGATGCAGTCCCCGGGCACTGCAGTCAGGGCCGACGCATGTGCAGCTGCGGACTGACGGAGCTGACGCGCTCTCCCCGGGAGCCCGGGAGCAAATGTCACGAGAAAAGCCCTCGAAAATGGTTCTCATCCTCTTTCTCATCACAGACAACCCAGAATGGACTGTTCTGAAATGTTGAACTTTCATATTATTAATAGTTGGGAAGGGCTTCTGGTAAAGAGATTACAGGCTAAATAGGTCACTAGGTTTTTACTGCTGATCAATGAAGTTCCCAAAAATTTCTTCATGAAGGAAACAGGCTCATATAAACTTTAAACACACACACACGAAGGAAAGAAAGAAACAAAGAAAGAACGAAAAAAAGAAAGAAAAGGAAATATGTTGTTTTTATATAGCAAGGCAATGCAAGAAAGATTTTTGTTGAATTTTTTCAACTATTTATGAAACAATAAAGATTTTTAAAGGAAAACAATGAAAACCCTGCATTGGTCTCTGTTATGCCTTACCCAAAAGGTGACAGGTAATTTAATTGCATCTTAGGGAAATGCACTGCTTATTGTGTTTCTGCCTGTATTAGGGCATTTTAACCTTCCCTAAACAAAAAGCCCCTCACTGCTAATTCCTATGGATGCCTTTCAATGCCTTCTTTTCAATGATCCAAGCAGTTAGGTTTGGCTCTCTTTGTACTGAACTTGCCTGCAAATGGCTTGGTGCTCTACCTGGATTTGCCAGTAGCCTGTGTCTGGAGGGGACTTAGGCCTAAGGATTCTGAGCGTGAGATCACTTTGCCAACCCTGGCAGCTCTGGGCCTGTATGACTTCTTTAATCTCTCTCTTTCTTATTCCCCTAAATAAGCCGAAGCCTTTAGTAGAAGGTCATGTAAACTTTGCTGTAAATCACCAGAGGTTCCAGAAAAGAAAAGCTAAAAAGGAAATCCCGATTATTCTGAAACAGTCTAAAGTTCACTTTGAAAATTATTTTTAAGCCCCTTGTGCTTCAAAGAAGGTATATAAAAACATATATGACTTATATGAACCAGAATATCTCTTAATTTTTTTTTTCAGGCTGATAACTAACTACAAATGGGTTTATTACCCCAGTGCTGTTGGTCAAAGTGTTCTGGTGTATTTTTTTTACCTTCTCACTTGTTAATCCCAGCAAGCATCATAAACTCTACATTTCTTTTAATATCATACACCATACTAGGCCTATAACTAATCATTTTCACTTAAGTTCTCAATATAATTTACCTTTTTAGAGATTAGTGATCGAATTGAACATGCAATAGTTCCAATACCTTCTCTTTCACAAGTTGGGGAAATCTTTTGAAATCAACTTTGTGCTAACATTTCATTTTCTTTTTACATTCAGCTAAGATTTATTGAGAGCTTACTGTGAGCCACTTGTTTAAGTGCTTGAAACAAATGATCTCTTTTAATACTCTTCTTATTAAAAATGAAAAAACTGAGTTTAGAAAAGTTAAGTGACTTTTACTTAAGTGATTTAAGTTACTCAATTTGCATTCAAACCATGACTAAATTCTAGTTGTGTTTTGACCACACAGCCTTGCGGACAACTGTCAACAAAAAGTCTCAACAAAAGATTTGAATTCCATTCTCAGATCTGAAATTTACAACCCAGTAGTTGTTGGATCTTTCTAGGTGTCTATATATTTACCTTCAAAATGGGAGTGGGAGGTAATAGTATTTCCTTTCCAAAGTTAGAGTACTGAGACTTGTGAGAAGTTATTTCTAAACTCTAAAACGTTAAATATGTGTAATTCGTTATTACTTTTATATGTTCATTACTTAGTGACATCTTTAGTTAATTGAATTCTAATTAATTGATATATTATGGTTAGATTACAGAAGGGAGGCATCATTATTCACCACTGAAAAGAAACTGGTACAAGACCTCCTCCTGGACTTGATCCAGCAAGGCCTAGTTATCGACTTACCACAAGGAGCTCAATTAAAGGTGGTCAGGCTAATGAAATAACCAGTTGACTAGGACTGGTCCCAGTTTTGGCTCTCTTATTTGTTTTACAAAGTATACAAACATTCAGTAATCTAAATAATTTTCCCTTTGAGATCATCTTTGATAGTTTGCCTCATATCTGTTCAGGTAGGCTTCGAAGAATAGTGAGTATGACTTCAAAAGGGGCTCACAAGAATCTTTTTGCTTTATACTCAGCTTTTGAGTAATTTTTCTTAACCCATTTTCCTCTCCTACATTATTATTTATATCCCAACTATTAGGATAGTCCTCCTAATTTTGATGGGACTTTTTATGACTTAAGACTCTCTTTTCTGACACAGAGCGAAGAGGAAAATGGACTTAATAAAGATCACTTCTGTATTGGCCCTGTGTTCTCTGAAAACTCTAATGAAATGCGCCTGAAAGCAGAGAGACACTCCTAAGAAATAACCTTGTCTTCTAAAAGTGGCCTTGCTGGGGTGAAATGGTTTTTGAAAGACATTAAAATTCAATATTGCAAGGGAATGTATCACACTGCATTGATCTTTAACTTTTAATTTTTTCTATTTGGAAAACTGCATTCCTAGTTCAAACAATCGCTTCTTTAAGAAAAATCACAGAGAAAGTGATTAAGTCATTTGGAGCTGAACTTCCCAGCAGCATTGCTGCATATTCATGATGTTTAATTTTTAAATCTCTCTCAAATGGAATTCCACGGAGACATCGGATTTCATCATCGAAGAGGTAGATCAGTCAAACATATCCACAGACATTATCAGAGAAAACAATCTGTACCTTGTGCATTCCCCAGTGAGCCACTTTTGAAGATATGGTGATAGAGTCTGCACAATCAAATAACTTAAAATTAGCTACATGATTCTGATAGTTGCTACCTATATAAACATTTGTAAAAAAGAAAAAGATAGAAAGATGGCTGAGACTGATTGGGTTAAGGGGAACCATCACAAGCCAAGTCATATTCTTCATATTCTCAATTGATTTGGCTCTTTTTGCTTCTCGCCTATAAAAGTACTTTTTGGCAAGTGAAACAAAAGGTTAAAGTCTCACTTCAACACTAGGGAAGCTCTGAAGGTAAGAGTAAACAGAGCGAAGAGTTTACTTGTTTCCCAACACCTGACCTCAATATCTGAGAGTTGCTGGTAATAAGTGAACAGAACAATGATAAACAGAAAACTAAACCCCAGAAACATTGAGCTTGAACTCCACAACAGGGGGAAGTTAAATAATAAATATGCTCAAAGAAGTATTTATCCAGTAAATCCTACTTGTCATTTTTACAAACTTAGTATTAAAAATCCCACCCAAATGTTTAGGACACAATGATAAAGCCAAGTAAAGATAAATAAAATTGCTCATCTGTTTTCGTTTAAAAAGATATTCAATTTTCCATATTAAATACCATAGGTCTATTTAGACTGTAACTAACACATGCCTCTTTGGGAAAAGAAATTTAGAAAAGAAAAAGTTAAGCCCTTTAAAATGACAACAAACTGTGTAAAAAAGATAAACCATCAGAAACTTAGTGAAGATGACTTTTTTCCTTCTCTTAAAAGAAGATCATCTTGGTTTTAACTGTCTATGAAAGCAAGACCTACTTTTAAAATCATGTTTCTTACTGGTAAAGCATCTTGATAGGAGAGAAGATTGAACTAATCATGATAGAACTTTTCAGTTTGATTGACGTAGTAAAGCTGCATCATGTTGAAGGCTTAAAACAGTCTTCAGAACATACACCAAATATCTCCTTGGGCCATGGAGTGCCTATGAACTGTGGCACCATGTGGGCCTTAAGAATGTCTTTTAAATATTTCTCCTTCTTCTCTGGGCTCTGTGTACACATCAGAACATTCTGCATCCACATCAGAACGCTTTGTACCATAGAGAAACAATATAAATAAATCATGCAATAAAATAACCTTTCCCAAATCACGTTTTGGCAAGAAGATGCTTTTTACAGCTGTCGCTTTGCTCTAACTACAGATGCCAACAACAGGAACTTTTACAAGGCCTACTAGACGTTAGACATCCAGTCGAATTCAATTCTGGGGAAGCTAAATTCAGCCTGCTTTTCACATTTTTGGCAGGTTGAAAATATATACTGCCAAGAAACCAGGGTGTATACAAATAACATCCTTATCTTTGGCCTTAGAGTTTGCTTCTGAAGAGAAGAAAGTTGTTCTGAGAGAAAGATCTTGTGGAGGAACTAGAGAGAGGGTTATTTATTTACTGTATTTGTTTATTGGCTAGGTTAAAATAGCCCATTGTGCTGTCCTGGGAATTGCTGACCACAATGACATATAAATTTTTAAAAATCTACTTGAAAAGTGACATGTGAGTTTGCCTTTTATGCTTTGCTTTTGCTCAAAAATGAGATGGTCTTGAGTATTCCAGGAGATGAGATGCATCCTTAGGGGGCGAGAGGTTTGATTCATTTTCTGCAGGTGGCAGTGCTTTGTGGAATATCTGAGAGACCACACTATTTGTCAACACAGCCTAACCCACAAGTCAAACAACATTTCCAGTCTGTTTCCAGGATCTGGCCTGACCATGTTGATTATCAGAAAGGTCAAAATTCACACATATACATAAATACCCAAAAGGATTGGGTAGGCTATGAAGGGTGAGGGTAAAATCCAGAGAGCACCTGTCTGTTTTTGTTTTTTACTATCAATTTTCTTTTTTCTTTTCTTTTTTTTTTATTGAATGGTAACTGTATACATTGATGCACTTTGGGGGTACAGTGTGGGGTTTTCACACACAATCCAAGACACTTCCATCAAACTGGTTAACATAGCTTTCATGTAACTTTCTTGGTTATTATGTCAAAACATTCATATTCTACTCATAGAAAGATTCACTTGTACCCTTGTAAAATGAACCACAGAAGTGAACCCTCGAATCCCCCTCCCTCCACCCATTCCTCCTGCCTCCCCATTCCCTGTATCCTTAGGTTGTTATTAGGTTATAGCTTTCATATAAAAGGTATAAATTAGTTTCATAATAGGGGTGTGTACATTGGATACTTTTTCTTCCATTCTT
>NW_003852410.1:22528510-22537718 GCF_000181295.1 Otolemur garnettii
TCCATTTCTTTTGATCTTTGCGTTCCTGGGCTTCTTCAAAAGCTTTGTCTTCAGAATCAGAGATCCTTTCTTCTGCATGTTCCACTCTGTTATGGAGGGATTCCACTGTGTCTTTCAGATCCTTGAGGGCTACAACCTCTTGTATCAGTGTTTCAAAATCTTTGATCATTTTATCTTTGAAATTGTCGAGTTCTTGATACATCTTTTGAATGACTTCTTGAGATATCTTTTGGGTAATTTCTTGAGAAATGTTTTGAATAATTTCTTGAGAGATCTTTTGAATCATTTCTTGAACTTCTTCTTCCTTCCTTTCTTCCATTGTGTTAATCTTATTTGCTATCCACGTTCTGAACTCGATTTCTGACATTTCAGCCATTTGCTTGTGGATGGGGTCTTCAATTACATCTGCCCCATTTTTCCTTGGGGGAGTCGATCTATTCTGGTTATTCAAGTTGCCAGAGATTTTCCACTGATTCCGCCCCATTCTGAGTTTACCTTGTTTGGAGGTCTTATCAGGACTGTTCAGTTGGTGGCTTCTTCTGGTTGCCCAGAGAGAGAGAGAGGCAAAGTGTGTCTGTGGTCTATTCCCAGTTCTCGGGTGCTGGGGCAACTGGGGTGCAGTGGAATGGCAGCAGCTGCACGGGAGTGTGCGTGGCCAGATTAGACCTTGTTCAGCCTACTGGGGCAACCAGTGGGCAGGAGACCCGCCATAGCCGAATCAGTCCTAGTTGAGCACCCTGGAGCAGTCGGAGGGTGGGGGAATGGCAGCGGTAGTGTAGGGTACTTAAGTGACAAGATCAGTCTTATTTCGGCCCTACCAGAGTAGCTGGGGGGAGTGGAGGACTCCTTCACCGTGGCCTGTTGGACGTGTGCGGCACTAGCAAGCCAATCTATTCCCTCCCAGCCTGGGGGCCAGAGTGGGGAACTCCTCCACCTGTGTCTGTGGGACACACGTGGCTCTAATAAACAGTTCTTGGCCCGCCCAGAGCGCTAGACTCCTCCACCGCCTCCTGCAGGGCGCGCGTGGCTCTAGCAAGCAATTCTGGGCCCACCCAGCACAGGTGCCTGGAGCAAGGAACTCCTCCGCTGGCCCCCGTGGAGTGTGCATGTCTCTAGAAGGCTGTTTGGGGTCTGCCTGGAACAGAGAACTCCTCTGCCACTGCCCGTAGGACACCCGGCAGTTCTGGGCCCACCCAGAGCCCTGGAGCAGAGATCTCCTTGGCCGCCTGTGGGGTGCACGGCTCTAGCAAGCAGTTTTGGGTCCTCCTAGAGTAGGGGACTCCTCTGCCGCTGCCCACGGGGTGTGTGAGGCTCTAGCAAGTAGTTCTGTGCCTGCCCAGAGCAGGGGAAATCCTCTGTGGCCACCCGCAGCCCACAGGAGGTGTGCGGCTCTAGCAAGCAGTTCTATGCCCACCCAGAGCCCTGGAGCAGGGATCTACTCTGCCGCCCATGGGGTGTGCGGCTCTAGCAAGCAGTTCTGGGCCCTCCCAGGGTGGGGGACTCGTCCGCTGCCACCTGTGGGGGTGTGTGGGGCTCTAGCAAGTGATTCTGTGCCTGCCCAGAGCAGTGGGAAGTCCTCTGCTGACACCTGCCACCAGCAGGAGGTGTGCGGCTTTAGCAAGCAGTTTTGCGCCTGCCCAGAGCCCTGGAGCAGGGATCTACTCTGCCACCCATGGAGCACACGGCTCTAGCAACCAATTCTGGGCCCTCCCAGAGTGGGGGACTCATCTGCAGCCACCTGCGTGGGAGCGCTAGGCTCTAGCAAGTACTTCTGTGGCTGCCTGGAGCAGGAGAACTCCACTCAGGCCACCCACCGCCCGTGGGAGGCTTGTGGCTCTAGCAACCACTTCTGGACCTGCCCAGAGCCCTGGGGCAGGGTTCTTCTCTGCCGCCTGTGGGGTGCGCGGCTCTAGCAAGCAGTTCTAGGCCCTCTCAGAGTGGGGGGACTCGTCCGCCACCACTGGCGGGGGTGCACTAAGCTCTAGCAAGTACTTCTGTGGCTGCCCGGAGCAGGGGAACTCCACTCCGGCCACCCGCCGCCTGAGGGAAGCTTGCAGCTCTAGCAACCAGTTCTGGACCTGCCCAGAGCCCTGGGGCGGGGTTCTTCTCTGCCTCCCGTGAGGTGCATGACTCTAGCAAGCAGTTCTAGGCCCTCCCAGAGTGGGGGACTCGTCCGCCGCCACCAGCGGGGGTGTGCTAAGCTCTAGCTAGTAATTCTGTGGCTGTCCAGAGCAGGGGAACTCCATTCCGGCCACCCGCCGCCTGCGGGAAGCTTGCGGCTCTAGCAATCAGTTCTGAACCTGCCCAGAGCCCTGGGGCAGGGTTCTTCTCTGCCGCCTGTGGAGTGCATGGCTCTAGCAAGCAGTTCTAGGCCCTCCCAGAGTGGGGGACTCGTCTGCCGCCACCTGCGGGGGTGCGCTAAGCTCTAGCAAGTACTTCTGTGGCTGCCCGGCGCAGGGGGCTTCTCTGCAGCCGCCCACCACTCGCGGGAGGGGGGCAGCTCTAGTGAGCAGTTCTGGGGCCCGCTTTGTACCTGTATTTTATGTTCTTAAATGATCTTCCTTGGATTTATAGCTTGCCAAACTTCTTTCTGGGCTCAGCTCCCCGTCTTTGGCTTCATAGATTCTGATTCCAACCAGTTTTTCTTCCTTTGCTCAGGAGCCTCTGACAAGGGTTGCTACCAGTCAGCCATCTTCCCAGAATCTACTATCAATTTTCTAATTTAGTATAAGGCATTGAGCACAGAACAAGAAGTACAAGCTGAAGCTGCAGTGGGCTAAGATAGCAAGACTAGAAACAACCCGCACACACCACTCTTCAGGAGAGGATTGAGAGTTGTAAGGAGATGCTGACCAACAGATGGATCATCTTAGAGCACATTAAATTAACAGGAAGCAACTGGATACACACAAAGTAAGGGAGCAGGAAACTGGGTGAACTGCTGAGGACAATCAGAAGGTACCTGGTGAAGCACCCACACATGGGGAAGGGTCAGAGGAAAGAAGCTGGGGGCTGCACAATTCTCCTGTGGATGCTGCAACCCAAGCTTCCCTGGCCAGGGAGTTGCTTAGAGATTGTACCAGAAAGCAGCACAGCAGGGACCTGGTGGCTTCTGATCTCGGACTGCTGCAATTGACACCATTCTGAGCTCTCAGCCTGGGAGTGGCCAGTGTATTTAGGGGTTGGCTCTGCTATAGCCACTTCCCCGTTGCTTTGCCAGGCTGGGGAGGGAATGGGTAGGCAGGAATTGGCACACACTCCATGTCTGGGTGCCACATCCTCCCTCTGCCACTGAGGGATCTAAGCAGAGCAGGTGCCCACAGACCCAGATATCTGCCACTGCCACCTGAGCAGCACTGCAGCAGCTGCCACCACCATTCCTGAACAGAGAGAAAGGCCCACAAATAGACCACAGGGCTCCACACACCTCTGTGGCCCTACCTCCCATGAACTGAGGTGGCCTCACATCCTGCAAGACTCAACAGCTGTCCCCACAAATTGGGCCCAGCCACTGCAGCCCCACCCCTCTGATTGCCACATGGTTACCATGGCCTCTTTCCTCCATGTACACAACATGCTGCCTGGCCAATACAACCACACTGCCCACCATGTGCTGTCCAGCCACAGCAGCCCCACTTGCCTCAGCCATTCCCTCCCACTACATGCCAACACTGTACCCGGACCAGGGCAGAGCACAACCCACAACCCTGGCACCCTTGGTCACCATCTAAATAGCCTCATGCAACCATGACTGCTACTACTTCAAGAAACCCAGGCAGAGCACACTCTTATACCACCCACCTCCATGGAGAAGGACATGCCAAGGCACCCCCTATATTTCCAGTAGTGGTCTGAAAATCAACTTACTGCTCTGCACAAACATCCCCTAGCACCAGAGTGGACTGTGACAACTACAGGAGAATGGGACAACATGGGAGGACAGCTATGTTACAGGCTCTGAGTGCATCTGTTCCTCTCCTATGTGGCCAATCCTCCAGAGTAGGAGGTAAAAATGCACCATCCAGAGACCTTTCCTTTTTTGTACTAGATAAGATAGTTCCCAGCAGAAAATAAGTGTACTGTAAACTTATTTATCTTGAGCTCAGAGAAGAGTTTTCAGAATAAGAATTCTGGCAATATGATAAAACAAGTTGTTTAACCACCCCCCAAAGGATTTCAATACATCTCCAGCAATGGACTCTACCCAAAGGATACTGTCAAATGGTCAGATATGGAACTCAGAATATGGATGACAAATAGCATGAATAGAATTTATGAGAAAGTTTAAAACCAACACAAAGAAACAAAAATTTTAAAAATTAGGATATGAGCCAGGTATGGTGGCTCACGCCTATAATCCCAGCACTCTGGGAGGCTGAGGTGTGTGGATTGCCTGAGCTCAAAAGTTCAAGACCAGCCTGAGCTAGAGTGAGACCTCATCTCTTAAAAATAGCCAGGCATTGTGGCAGGTGCCTATAGTCCCAGCTACTTGGGAAGCTGAAGCAAGAGAATCACTTGAGCCCAAGTTTGGAGGTTGCTGTGAGCTGTGATGCCATGGCACTCTACCAAGGGTGACAAAGTGAGACAGAGTCTCAAAAAAAAAAAAATCAGGATATGAATGAAAAAATCTGTAAAGAGGTAGATAACAGAAGATATAACAGAACTTAAAAAATGAGTCATTTAGGAAATTTCAAAATACAGTAGAAAGCATTAACAAAAGACAAGACCAAGTGAAAGAAAGACTCTCAGAGCTTGAAGAAAAGTTTTTCAAATTAGCCTAGTCAAAAATATAGAAAAAGGAAGGATTAAGAGTGAGCAATTACTCAGAAAAATATCAGACTATGTAAAATGAACTAGTATAAGAATCATAGGTCCCTGAGGGAAAAGAACAAAAAGCAAAAAGCATGGAGAAGCTATTTGAGAGAATCATTGAGGGAAACTTCTCTAGTGTCACCAGGGATTTAGATATTCAGATATGAGATGGTTACTGAATAGCTGGAAAATTCATAACAAATGAAACAGAAAACAGCATCAAGTCACATGGTCATCATCAGACTAACAGCAGACTTCTCAGCAGAGACTTTATAAGCCAGAAGGGATTGGGGTCCCATTTTTAGCTATTTTAAGTAATAACCCATAGCAATATCTTACTAAATGGGAAAAAGCTGAAAGCATTCCCCCAACACACATAACTAGAATAAGATATTGTCACCACTCCTATTTAACATACTACCAGAAGTCCTAGCCAGAGAAACTAGGCAAGAGAAAGAAATAAAGGACATCCAAATCAAGAAAGTGGGGTCAAACTACCTGTTTGCTGACAATATGATCTTGTATCTAGAAAACCCTAAAAGACTCCCAGAATTGATAAATAAATACAGCAAAGTCTTAGGTTAAAAATCAATGTACATTTCTATATACAAATATCAGTCAAACTGAGAGTCAAATCAAGAACAGCTGTAATAAAAATAAAATATGTAGGCTTATACTTAAAAGATCTCAACAAGAACAATTACAACACTGATGAAAGAAATTGTAGATGAGACAAATAAATCCCATGCTCATGGACTACAAGAACAAACATTGTTAAAACTTACATACTGTCCACGGTGATTTACACATTCAATGCAATTTTCATCAAAATCTCAAAATTTCAACATCATTTTTTCATAGATCTAGAAAAATAATCCTAACTTTATGTGGAAACCCCCCCCAAAAAAGCCCAAAGAGCCAAAGCTATCTTAAGCAAAAATAAAAAGTCTGGAGGCATCACATTATCTGACTTCAAATTATACTACAACACTATAGTAATCAAAACAGCATGCTGCTGTTATAAAAGTATAGACATAGGCCAAAGGGATAGAATAAAGAACCCCCAAATAAAAGCATATTGTTATTACCAAGTGATTTTCAACAAAGCAGACAACATATACCCTGGGAAAGGATGGCAAATTTGGTAAATGGCACTGGGAAAACTAGGTAACCACATGCTGCTTTGACATACAATGTGAATGCTTACATTGAACTAAGTAACCCATCCCTCACAATTATACTCATCTCTTAATAGTTTTGAAATGTACCATTGCATCATGCACATTAGGTGAGGTCCCCCCCAAATACCCTCCCTCCTCCCATAACCCCCTCCCCTCCCCTCTCTCTCCTCTTCCCTTCTACTTTCTGGACTATAGTTATGTTTTGCCATTCATATGAGTGTGCAGGTGGTTATATATTGATTTCATAGTAGTATTGAGTACATTGGATACTTTTTTTTCCGTTCTCAAGATACTTTACTAAGAAGAATATGTTCTACCTCCATCCAGGTAAACATAAAAGATGTGAAATCTCCATCCTTTTTATGGCTGCACAGTATTCCATGGTGTACATATGCCACAATTTATTAATCCATTCATAGGTTGATGGGCACTTGGGTTGTTTCCATGTCTTGGCTATTATGAATTGGACTGAAATAAACATTCTGGTGCAAATGTCTTTGTTATGAAATAATTTTTGATCATCTTGGTATATACCTAGTAGAGGAATTGCAGGATTGAACCATAGGTCTACTTTAGTTTCTTGAGTGTTCTCCAAACTTCTTTCCAAAAAGGTCGTATTAGCTTGCATTTTCTCCAGCAGTGTAGAAGTGTTCCCTTCTCATTGCATCCATGCCAACATCTGTAGTTTTGGGATTTTGTGACATGGGCTAATCTTACTAGAGTTAGATTATATCTCCACATGGTTCTGATTTGCATTTCTCTGATGATTAAGGATGATGAGCATTTTTTTCATGCATTTATAGGCCATGTGCCTGTCTTCATCAGAGAAGTTTCCCTTCAAGTCTCTTGCCCACAAGGAAATGGGGTTATTTGTTCTTTTCTTATTGATTAGTTTGAGTTCTCTGTGGATTCTAGTTATCAGACTTTTGTTGGAAGCATAATCTGCAAAATTCTTCTCCCATTCTGAAGGTTGTCTGGTTGCTTTACTTACTGTGCTCTTGGCTATGCAAAAGCTTTTTAGTTTGATCAGATCCCAATAATGTATTTTTGGTGTTGTTTCAATCGCCAGGAGGTGGGGGTCCTTCTCATAAAATATTCTCCCAGGCCAATTTCTACAAGTGTTTCCCCTGCACTTTCTTCTAGGATTTTTATAGTTTCATGTCTTAAGTTTAAAACTTTTATCCAGTGAGAATCAATTTTTGTTAATGGTGAAAGGTAGGGGTCCAATTTTGGTCTTCTACAGGTTGCCAGCCAGTTCACCTAGCACTGTTTGTTAAATAGGAAATCTTTCACACACTGAATATTCTTGATAGGCTTGTCAAAGATCAAATGATAAGTGGCTAGGTTAATCTCGTGGCTGTCTATTCTGTTCCATAAATCTACCACCCTGTTTTTGTGCCAGTGCCATGCTGTTTTGATCATAGATTTATAATATAGCCTGAAGTGTGATAATGTGATACCTCCTGATTTGTTATTTCTGAATAATATATTTGCTATTTGAGGTTTGTTCTGATTGTATATAAAACAAAGTACTGTTTTTTCCAGTTCTTTAAAGTATAATAATGGTACTTTAATAAGAATTTCATTAAATCTATAGATTGCTTTGGGTAGTATGGACATTTTAACGATGTTGATTCTTCCCAGCCATGAACATGGTATGTTTTTCCATTTGTTAACATTTTCAGCTATTTCTTCTTTTTTTAATGGAATTTTCTGCCATCAGTCTAGCTAATATTTCATCTTGATACCTTCTGTGATGAGCAAAAACGTAGGTGATGATTTCCTTTCTTGCATGGGACCTTTTTAGAACAAAAGGCAGACAGGTAATTTGGGTCCATGAGTTTAAATGCAGTATGGATGGCCTCCCTGGTGGACAACATCTGCTTATCAATTGTGGATATTTCCCTTTAGGGTCATTGAACAGAAAAGATGGAAGAGATCTCAGACTGTCTGGTTTAGTCTCCTCATTTGACACTGAGGGTACCGAGCTCCCTGTATAGGACGTTTACTAAAGCTGTATATGATATTCAGTGGCCGAGTCAGCATTACAATTAGGTCTCCAGGCCCTCGCTGCTTTCTTCCACTGAGTTGCTAGCCTGACTGTCATAACCTGTACCATTTCCTTGAAGAAAATGGATAAAATGTATAACTGTGTGCTTAGAGAGGTGCCGCACAAGGTGGAAAAAAGGATGGAACTAGAGTCAGAGAAGGCATGCTTGGCCTTAACCAAGACACTTGATCCCCTGAGGACTCAGTATCCTCATTTGAAGACGAGGGATGAAAGAGGAAGGTTGTGATGATGAAGAAGGGGTAAGTTATGTCTATGTGCTTTCTAAACTGTAAAACATGATTTTTGCATTCCATCAACAAATTACCTAGAGACCTACTCTGTGCTTGGTACACACAGAACACTTAACACAACGTTAATTCATGTTCATGTGAAACTTACTTGTATTTTACCACAGGGAGACAGAATAAATAAAACAGGAAAACAATCAGTAAGTCAGAAGGGATGGGTTATGGAAAAAAAGAAAAAAAGAAAGCAAGAAAGAGGTGGCAGGGGTATGGAGGTAGCTGGGCCAGGCAGGGAAGCCTCACTGAGAGCAGACAGCTGAGCAGCTCCCTCGTAAGGAAGGAGCAGGAATCCACCCTGCAAACGGGGGAAGCAAGGTCCACGGGGAGCAAACAGCAATGTCTGAGGGCCCCTTTGACAGTGGGGGAACCGAGCTCCCTGTATAGGATGTTTACTGTGTTAAGTAGTCTAGTTAACACAACCCTGCTGTGTTAAATAGACCTTCCCTCTGTGACATCATGGTTTCTTCAAATTCATCCCAACCTGCTACACCTATTGGTCAAGTAGTGAGGTTTGCTCAAATATATCTCCAGTTGTACTTACCAAGGTGGCAAAAGAAAAATAGAGGCAGAGGCAAGCAAAGAGAGGATTTGAGGGCAGAGATGCACACGTTGGCATACTCCTTCTCAAAGGGGAACATAGCACAGATCATGTATGTACTTCCACCCAGAAGTTCTAGCCATTCAGATTAAGAAAATGCTATAATTACATATGATACATTTTTGTAAGAGGAAGTTACTTTAAAATGACACTAGAGAGGGCACAGTTCTTATAAAAATGTCTGCAATGACTTGGCTTCAAAAATGTTCATTTATCTCTGCAGTATTTATAACAGTTCAACAACAGTTCAACATTTAAAACA
>NW_003852410.1:22540393-22595790 GCF_000181295.1 Otolemur garnettii
CTCAGGAGGCTGAAGCAAGAGGATTGCCCAAGCCCAAGAGTCCAAGGCCACTATGAGCTATGACACCAGGGTACTCTACTGAGGGTGACAAAGTGAAACTCTATCTCAAAAAAATAAAAATAAAAACTATGAGAAGACACCATGGCAGGAGAGATATCCCTTTGCTTGCTCTAAAGGTCACGTAGAAGGACCTAGGAGTAGCATCCAGGAGCAGACAACTACCAAGAAAAAGGCGCCCTCTGTCCCACAGTTACAAGGAACCAAACTCTGCCCACAACTGGAATGCATGTGGAAGCAGGTTCTTCCCAGAGCCTCCAGACAAAACCCAGGCAGGCTGGCACCTTCTTCAGGTATTTCTTTTGTCAGAGTTTCATAGTTCTCTTTATAGAGATCTTTCACATCCTTTGTTAGGTAAATTCCCAGATATTTCATCTTCCTTGGCACTCCTGTAAAAGGAATAGAGTCCTTGACTATATTTTCAGCTTGGCTATTGTTGGCATCTATAAAAGCTACTGATTTGTAAGTATTGATTTTGTATCCTGAAACACTGCTGTATTCCTTGGTCACTTCTAAGAGTTTTGAAGTCCCTGGGATTTTCCAGGTATAGGATCATATCATCAGTGAAGAGTGAGAGTTTGATCTCCTTTGACTCTATTTGGATACCCTTGATCACCTTTTCTTGCCTAATTGCTATAGCTAAGACTTCCATTACTATGTTGAATAGCAGTGGGGACAGTGGGTATCCTTGCCTCATTCTTGATCTGAGTGGAAATGTTTTCAATTTTATACCATTCAATATGATATTGGCTGTGAGTTTGCTGTAGATGGCCTCTATCAATTTAAGAAATGACCCTTTATGCCTACTTCCTTAAGTGTTCTGATCATGAAAGGATGCTGGATATTATCAAAGGCTTTTTCTACATCAACTGAGAGAATCATACGGTCTTTGTTTTTTTATTTTATTGATGTGATATATTATATTTAGAGATTTGTGTATGTTGAAACAACCCTGTAATCCTGGAATAAAACCAACTTGATCATGGTATATAATTTTTTTGATCTAGGGTTGAATTGTGTTTGCTAAGATCTTATTAAATACTTTTGCATCAATATTCATTAATGATATTGGTCTATAATTTTCTTTCTTTGTTGAATCCTTTCCTGGTTTGGGGATCAGGGTGATATTTGCTTCATAGAATGTGTTAGGAAGTATTCCTTCTTTTTCTATGTTTTGGAAAAGATTGTATAATGTAGGTACTAGTTCTTCTTGAAAGATTTGATAGAATTCAGATGTGAAGCCATCTGGTCCCAGACTTTTCTATCTTGGGAGATTTCATATTGTTGATGCTATTTCAGTGGTTGATATAGGTCTATTCAAGATTTCTAATTCTTTCTGGTTGAGTCTAGGAAGGTGGCCTGCTTCCAGGTATTGGTCCATTTCCTTCAGATTTTCATATTTCTGCAAATAAAGATTTTTGTAGTAATCATTGAGGATTTTTTGAATTTCTGAGGTGTCTGTTGTTATTTCTCCTTTATCATTTCTGATAGATGATATTAGAAATTTTATTTTTCTGTTTCTGGTTAGGTTGGCCAAAGGTTTATCAATTTTGTTAATCTTTTCAAAAAACCAACTTTTTGTTTTGTTGATCTTCTGAATTATTCTTTTGTTTTCAATTTCATTTAATTCTGCCTTAATTTTGGTTATTATTTTTTTTTTTCTGCTGGGTTTGGGGTTGCGATGTTCTTCCTTTTCCAGCTGCTTAAGATGATCCATTAAGTTATTGGCTTCCCTTCTTACTGTTGTCTTGAAGGCAGCTTCCAGTGCTATAAATTTCCCTGTTAGGACTTCCTTTGCTGTATCCCACAGGTTTTGATCATTTGTGTCTTTATTATCATTTTGTTCCAAAAATTTGGTGATTTCCTTCTTAATCTCATCTTTGACTCAGCTATCATTCAGCTTAAGATTATTTAGTTTCCATGACTTTGTTTGAGTATGAAGATTCCCATTGCTGTTGAGTTCAACTTTTATTCCATGGTGGTCCAAGAAGATACAAGGAATAATTTCTATACTTTTAAAAAATTTGCTGAGGTTAAACTTGTGTCCTAGGATATGATCTATTTTGGAGGATGACCCATGGGCTGATGAGAAGAATGTATATTCAGTTTTATTAGGGTGAAATGTTCTATAGAGGTCTGTAAATTCCATTTGTTCTAGGGTCAGGTTTAAGTCTAATATTTCTTTGTTTAGTTTCTTCTTGAAGGAGCTATCCAAAACCATCAAAGGAGTGTTAAAATCTCCAACTATTATAATGCAAGAAGATATCAAATTGTTCATATCCATTAAGGTCTGCTTTATGAATTGAGGAGCATTCTGGTACAGTGCATAAATGTTGATTATCAAAATCTCTTCATGTCAGGTGTTTCCCTTGACAAATATGTAGTGACCTTCCTTATCTTTCTTTATCTTTGTTGGTTTAAAGCCAATTATATCTGCTACTAAAATTGCAACCCTTGCTTTTATCTGGTTTCCATTTGCCTGTATTATATAAGTCCATCCCTTCACCCTGAGTCTATTTTTATCCTTTAAGGTAAGATGAGATTCTTGTCTACAACAGATATCCAGTCTGAGTTTATGAGTTTAGGTATCCACTCAGCCAGCCTATGCCTCTCTAGAGAACAATTTAAACCATTCACATTAATTGAGAGAATTGATAAGCCTGGTTATCTTTGGGGTGTCATGATTTTCTGATATCCACTGGACATTTTTAATCCTTTCATCACTGTGGAAGTTGAGTTTTGTTCAAAAATTTCTGGGTGAGTTTACTTTGGAGGTAGAGCATCGTGCTGGTCATTGTGGAGGATGGGTCTGAGAACATCCTGGAGACCCAATTTAGTTATCACAAATTTCTTCAACTTTTGTATGTCAATCAAAGTATTTGATTTCTCCATCAGAAATGAAACTCAGTTTAACTGGATACAGGATCCTGGGCTGGAAGTTGTTTTGTTTTAGAAGGTCAATGACCATCCTCTTCTGGCTTGAAATGTTTTGACTGAGAGATCTAGTCATTCTGATATTTCTCCGTTGTAGGTGATGCGTTTCTTAACATCTGGCTGCTTGCCAAATTTTCTCCTTCATCTTAACTTTGGCAAAGTTAATCACAATGTGTCTAGACAGGCATCCTCAAACTGTGGCCTGTGGACCACATGCAGCCCACATAGGACATTTATCAGGGCTGCTGGGTGTTTTTGCCTCTGCTGCCTGTCCTGTTAGCAGCCAACTCACCCCAGGGCCCACAGTCCAGCCCTCCAACGGTCTGAGGGACAGTGAACTGTCCCCCTGTTTAAAAAGTTTGAGGACCTCTGGTCTAAGAGATGCTTTACTTGGATTGAGTCTTGCTGGGGTTCTAAAACTGTCTACTATCTGAAGTTTTGTATCTCTTGCAATGCTTGGGTAATTCTCCTCCAAGATCTCTTGGAGTAGAGCATCTGTACCTTTAGGACTATCCTCTTCTACTTTGGGAATTCCTATAAGGTGAATGTTTGATCTTTTGAATTGATCTCACAACTCTGAAGGAATGATCAGTTTTTGCTCTCCATCTGTCTGCCTCTTTGAGCATTTGGAAATGTTCAAAAGCTTTGTCTTTAGTTTCAGAGATCCTTTCTTCTAAATGGTCAACTCTATTACTGAGGGATTCGACTGTATTTCAGAGCTCCTCAACTACCTTTTCATTTCCTTGAGCTCTACAATCTCTTTTTTCATTGCGTACATTTCTTTGGTAACTTTGTCTTTGAATTCATTAATTTCTTGAAACAGTCTTTGGAATTCAATTTCTATCTTTTCTTCCATTCTATTTATCTTATTTGCCATCTATATTCTGAATTTTATTTCTGACATTGCTGCCATTTGTGTACACATGGCATATTCAGTTGTATTTCCTTTGTCATTTATTGAGGGAGAGGGGTTGTTCTACTTTGGTTATTTGTGTTGCCAGAGTTCTTCTGTTGGGTCTGTACCATATTTATTTTCCACCATTTGGTTATTAGAACTGGTAGAGTGCGATTGAATAGGAGTTCCCATATAGTAGAGATAGCCCCTTACCAAAGCACTAGGCTTTGCAATTGTGGCTTATCTCCCATAACCTTACAAAGGCCCCTTTCAGCGTTTTGGCCAGAGACTCTGAGGACCTACTTGGTGACATAGCACAAGCTAGCTCTGTTTTGATATCAGCCAATCTCTACCTTATCCTAAGAAGTCATGGTATTAGGTTTAAATCTTGGTTGTGAAGAAATACAAACAGCTGCGGTGCCCAGCCCCTACCCTTCAGTTCTTTTCCACCTCAGAATGTCCCAGCATGGACAGCCCCAGACAAGAGTTCCAATTAAATTCTCTCAGGCTGTGCAAACCCTGCTCAACAGAGAGGGATTTAAGCATCTCTAATAGCACAATTGGAGCCAGGGAATCAATACCCCCACCCATCAGACTCAGTCCACGCTGTTGTCCGCTTCTCTGCTCAGAGGTCCAGTTGGAGCCAGGGGCCATGCCCCCGCCCATGGGTCTCAGCCCACACCCAGCTAGCCTCTGCTTGCCAGTCTCAGTCCACTGCATGGCAAGCCTCTGTTCTTGGGCTCTGTGGAAGTCAGGGCATCACAGCCTGTCCACAGGTCTCAGTCCTCCCCCAGTAAGCCTCTGCTAACCGGCCACTGGAAACACAACCATGCCCTTGCTGTCAGGTCTTGGTTCACACCCAAGAAGCCTCTTAGAGGGTTCTGTTGCAGTCAAGGGACCATGCCCTTGCCCTCAGGTCTCAGTTCACACCTGGTAAGCCTCTGCTTACAAGCCCAGCAGGGGCTGGGGACCAGCCCTGCCTGCCAAACTCAGTCCACACGGGGCAACCACTCTCCCACTGTGGGTGCCATCAGAGCCTGGGGTTCTGCACCCCGTCCCTCTGGACACAGCCCAAACCAAGGGTCAACACTACCACTGGCTGGGCAAAGTCGTAACCAGGGACTGCTCATCCTCCCACAGAGCATCCCTTTCTTCCCACACCCTATTTCTTCCCCATTAGTCACAGATTCTGTCTTGATGGTTGGCAGTCCACACTATGCCCAGATCTCTCAGGAAAAGACCAAACACTCTGCGCTCTGAAAGGGGCAGAACTTCAGACCGCCATACAAGGGAAGAAGGGTGGAATGGGAGTTTGGACTTGTTGGGGGAAATATCTGTTCAATTTTATGCCTGGTGGGGTGGTGTCTAGGTTCATAAGTGGGACCTCCTCTGTTTTCTTGAATGTTCTTTCTTGAAGTTACAGCCTGCCGAACCTCTTTCTAGGCTCAGCTCCCCACCTTTGGCTTCATAGAGTCCAATTCCATCCAGTTTTTCTCCCTTTGGTCAGGAGATTCTGCTGAGGGTTGCTTCCAGTCAGCCATATTCCCAGAATTCTCTCTCACCATTTTCAAAAATGAACTCTAAACTTAAATGTTAAACCTGAAAACCATAAAAAGTCTGGAAGAAAACAGGAAAAACTCTTACAGATATTGGCTGAAGCAAGGAATTTATGACTAAGCCCCCAATAGCAATACATCAAAAGGGAAATAATAAACAGAGTTAATACAAAACCTACATCATGGGAGAAAATATTTGCAAACTATACATCTGACAAAGAACTAATATCTAGAATCTACAGAGAACTCCAGCAAGAAAGAAACAAATAGTACAAAAACCAGAATGTCTTCAAAGAAAAATAGACAAATGGCCAAGAAACATGAAAACATGCTCACTTAGTCATCAGGAAAATGCAAATTAAAACCACAATCAGATACCACCTTGCCCCTGCCAGAAAACTCATTATTAAAAAATAAAATAAAATAATTTAAAAATTAAAAAAACAATAGACATTGGCATGGATGTGATGTAAAAGGAACACTTATACACTGTTGATGGGACTGTAAATTAGTACCACTTCTATGGAAAACAGTATGGAGATTCATTAAAGAACTAAAAGTAGACCTCCCATTCAATCTAGCCACCCAACTGCTGGGTAACTACCCCAAAAGACACCTTCACTCAAATGTTTATCATAGCACAATTCACAATTGCAAAGATATGGAATCAACCTAACTGCCATCAATTGATAAGTGAATAAAGAAAATGGGATACTACTAACCTATAAAAAGGAATGAAATAATGTCTTCTGCAGCAACTTGAGTGAAGCTGGAGAACATTATCTCAAGTGAAGCATCTCAGGAATGGAAAAACAAACACCATATGTTCTCACTAATAAGTGGGAGCTAAATGATGGGCAGCACAGTCATATAGTACTATAAAGTACACTGGAAACTAAGAAGGGCTGGGGAACAGAAACTTACCTATAAGGAACGTTGTACACTACTCTGGTCATGGGCACACTAAAAGCCCTGACTTCAGTATTACACAATTCATCCATGTAACAAAAACACTTATACCTCCAAATTAAAAAAAATTATAATTCACAACAAGAAAAAAATTTAAAACAAATGAAATTGAAGCTATATATTCTTTCTCTCATTTTAGCAGTGCTAAAATGTTCCTGGCTCCTTTGCTCTCCCAGTCACTGATGCCGCTTTTGAAAGACAGTAGGGAATAAAGTCATGATTACAGAAACAAGTCACATTCACTTCCCTTCTTTTTTCTTAAAGTGACCAATCTAGAGGCCATGGATTAGAAACCACAAGTTCCACCCTCCTCCTTCTTCTCCATCCTTTCTCCTACTCCTTTCTTCTTCTATTCTTTTCACTTCTCTTCCTTCCTCAATTATTTTTCTCCTCAAAATTCCTCAAAGTCTCCCAGTTTGTCTAGTTCTTCTCTTTCTCCAAGTCTTCTAATTCCTCTCATTTTCCTTCTTTCTCTCCCTGCCTCAAGACCCCATGTCCAGCTTACTCATTTTCTAGCTTATCCAATCTGCTATATTTTTTTCTCAGAATCTTAGAGTATATCCCACAGAACTAGGCATCAATTTTCCACTCCTGCCTCTCTACCTTTTCTCTTTGTTCACTAAAGGTAGAGTTTCTTTGGGGGCAGAGTTAGGGGGGGACTTCCACAAGGAATTGTTACAAACTCTACAGTTAAAAAAAGATAAGATGAGGCAGAGTCTTATAAAACTGCAAGCGGATTGACCACATCTATTTATGAGTAACCTCTCTTTCCAACCAGAAGACTGACTTTTTGTTTTTCTGGCTTATTCTTTATAAACAGACATCTATACCTTTATTGTACTTTTAAATTCAGTTACACCTTGGGTTTAGAAGATGGTAAAAATAAAACCAATGACAACTATTTAATAAATGTCATAAAGTGAAATATATTGATCTGGCTAAGTTCTAAATTAAATGTGTAACATTGTCAATGTTCAACCATCTTTTTTTTTTTTTTTTTGAGACAGAGCCTCAAGCTGTCCCCCTGGGTAGAGTACCGTGGCATTACAGCTCACAGCAACCTCCAACTCCTGGGCTCAAGCGAGTCTCCTGCCTCCGCCTCCCAAGTAGCTGGGACCACAGGCGCCCGCCACAACGCCCGGCTATTTTTTGGTTGCAGCCGTCATTGTTGTTTGGCGGGTCCGGGCTGGGGATTCGAACCCGCCACCTTAGGTGTACGTGGCTGGCGCCTTAGCCGGTTGAGCTATAGGCGCCGAGCCAATGTTCAACCATCTTAACCAATAAAAATGAGAATTTCTTTGTGGTTCAGTGTACTAGGTGAACTCCACGTACAATTGTGATTTGGGCTAAATATGTCTTCAGGGTTTTCCAAGTCCTGGAGGTCCCCAAAGGACTTGATCCCTGGCTTCTATACTGAATCATTAAAAGGCCTCGGAGTTGGAATCTTCCCTCCTTACATTGTGATGGTACGCAGTCCACATGAAGGTGACAATTGCAGGTGAACAGCTCAACTTTTAGTGGTCTACAGAGTATTTGAGTTGCAGTAGCAGAATCAAAGCTTTAATTTAAAGATATATAATTCTACCAGCTGTACTTAAAGACATTATTGTGAGGATAGAGATGGTATTTCATGGGATTATATATTATTGAAGCTGTAGTCAACCTTAAGTATAATTTTATATAAACCATTCATTTCAAAAATGAGAAAACTCAAGTCTAGATACACCATGATCATTAGAACCAGACACTCAAATATGGTGGCTGACAGTGCAGGTTTCTTGCCACCACACAGTCCTGTATTCTTCACACCCCCTACCTATTTTCTAGTCCTCTCTTTCTCATTTCAAGTCACAAATTATAGAGACATTTTTCTTAACTCTACAACTAACACTTTTGATCTCAAGACAGTAAACTAAACCTCTTTTCCCAACCCCAAACCTTCCAGATGTAAAATGAATTTGTACATACCTGTGGAACCAGAAAAGAACTCTCCATGAAAACTCTGAGGAATCTGTAAAAGGTAGAAATTAGGTGAAATTAGGTTGAGCAGTAAAACTTCAGCCCAGCATGTGCCTGGACAGTCCATTTGGACTCTACCAAATGTAAACTTCACCTCTCATCCAGAGCTATCTCAGTCCCTTCTTCCTCAAAGCCTTCCTTGCCTTAAAAGTTTTTTACTGGCTTGTCCTACACCAGTTTTTATCAGTCTTCTTTTCATTATTATTCCTTAAGGAAACTTTGGAAGCATTTATTTACCTAACCCCCACACACAATGAAATGTGAATACCACAGATGTACTGTGAATGTGTTGATGTTCTATACATACATCCATAAGTTATTTACAAAAAGAGAAGATTTTGCCCCCCCCCCGAACCAATTTTTGCCTTCTGTGGGTAATGTTGCCCCTCTTGAGAGTGTGTATGTTGTAGCCCAAGAATCCTATAGATTCTCTTAGAAGATTCTCCCGGAGAGGAGGTTCTCTGGCTATTCTTAAGTCATAGCAGGAAAGCAATCAATATTTCTGTGTCTCAAGATTGCCAATTGTGGATGAATGGTTATAATATCTGTGAACAGAATCTTTTTTGTTAAATGGCTTAGGGTAAAACTTCATAAGGGGCAAAATTCCAAGGATTGAAACAGTTTAGAAAACTTTGACTTCTTATTTGATTTCTCATTCTTCGGTCCCCAGGACACACTTTATAGAGAGGGCTTACTTCTAGATAATCCACAGAATGTAGGTATCAGCATGTAAAAATCTCATCATGGTAGGCAACCTCAAAGATGGCCCCAGTGATGTCTTTTTTCCTTAGTATTCATGACCTTGTGTATTTCCTCCTCCTCCTTGCTTGTGGGCCAGATTTACTTACTCATTTCTACCTAACACACAATTTAGTAGAACTGATAGGATTTTACTTCCAAATGTAGGTTACAAAAAGACTGCAGCATCTATCTTGCAGTCTCTCCCTCCTTCTGCCCCTCCATCTCTCTGTCTCTTAAATCATATACTTTGGGGAAAGTCAGTTGCCATGTTATGAACAACTCTCTGAAAATTCCTACATGGTAACTGAAACCAAGAGCCACATGAATGAGCTTCCTCAGTCATGCATCGTGTGAATGTCCCCTGGCTGATGTCTTGATTTCAGCCTCATGAATGACCCTGAGCCAGAATAACCCAAACTAAGTTGCTTTTGGATCCCTGACACTCAAAAAATATAATATAGTATGTGTATGTAGCTTTAAGCACCTATGATTTGGGAAAATTTATTATGAGCCATATATACCTAATGTATTCAAATTAATTTCCATATTTTTTTAACTTCCTCCAAGATTATCCATCATCCTTTATTGGCTAGTTCATTTGTTTTTATATTAGTTTAGATACTTATTTCTTTTAGACAAACATTGGCAATAAGACTAAATCACCAATCCAAAAATAAACACCAGTGCATTAAATTAGCATGCAGTTTCTAATGTTACTGGTATAAGAAGAGTGATAAATTTGGAATAAAATGTGATAGTTTCAAACTGAAGTAACCAATACTTGGTTGTCCTTTTTAGTTTAGTTATTTTAAAAAATTTCTAACTACATAAAAAGATTTTATGAATTGTACTCCCAGCAATTCAAAATTTATAATTATTTGATAGAGTCTGAAGTTTATTACCTTTGCATTTTAAAAAATTAGCTAAGAAAATACATTATAAAAAGATTGCAAGGGAAATATTCACCAGTTTATAAGAACAATTTCTTTCCCCAAAACTATAATAGCTCTTAAGCAGATGGAAAATGATATTCAAATAGCCTTCACCTAGGCCCACCAAAGTAGGTCCAATGAGTCCTATACGTGGTTCTATTTTTGCCCAGTTCATAGCATTTTATACTTTCCACACTCCAGTTTGACTGATTCCTTCATCCATCAAATATAAAATAATGGCTTTCTTTTTTTAACTTATATTTTAAAGAACATATTTTATTAATTCAGAAGGAATAAATTTCTCTCTGTTTAGTAACTACAAATTAGCAAGTTCTTTCATTGAGACCATTTTTAATATTTTTCTTATCTTGGGCCCAATAGTGTTGGACCAGCTTGATTAATTTGTATTCAGAACCTACTTCTTTTTGTTAAGAGTCCAGTCAGAATTTTTTTCTGGTGAATAAGAAACCTAGAAAATATTTCTCCAGAACTATTGGCTGATGGGTCACATTAAAAAATATATATATATATTTGCATAGCAAGGGTGTGAATACTGACTCCTTCATAATCTGGTTTAATGAGTCAACATTACCAGATAATATTTCCCATGCCCAGTGTAGTTCAGGTGCAGAGAGCAGAGAGCAATACTAGAGGGAAAGGGGGTACACTAGGTGTGGATTCCCATACCAGAAAGAGTATGTTCTTCACAACTGACCTGCAGCTATAGTCAGGCGGATGACCAAAAGCGATGACATTTTGCAGACCTGAGTCTGAAATTTGACTGTATCTCTTATTACTAAGTTTTTCAAAGCCTCTCAGCCTCAGTTTTCCATTCTTCAAAACAGGGGGAAATAATTCCCCCTCAATACTGTTGCTGTGAAGTTTAAATGAGATTAATAAACTAATGCTTAATTCTTAGCCTGGGGCCTGATACACTGTAAATGGATTGTATGTGGCCAGGTTATATTGTGAATGGCGAACCTGAACTCTGTTTCTAATAGATGACTTGCCAGATATCAATCACTGAAACACAAATTGAAGAAATGAGCTATTTTACTCCTTTCTTCAATGAATTTGATTTAAATCTTATTTTTTTAACTTATTGGAATTTCCCTTCCAATAGGTAAAAAATGGTTTAATACTAGTTCATGTGATCCAATCTAATGGTAGTGTTAGATCCAGAAAGTACAACCCAAAGGAAAAACACAATTTTTTTTTTTTGAGACAGAGTCTCACTATGTTGCCCTCGGTAGAGTGCTATGGCATCACTGCTTACAGCAACCTCAAACTCTTGGACTTAAGCTATTCTCTTACCTCAGCCTCCCAAGTAGCTGGGACTACAGGCACATGCCACAATGCTCAGCTATTTTTTTGTTGTCACTGTTGTTGTAGTTGTCATTGTTGTTTAGCTGGCCTGTGCGGGGTTCAAACACACCAGCCCCAGTGTATATGGTGAGTGCCCTAACCACTGAGCTACAGGCAAAGAGCCCAACCCATAGAAATTTTAGTTATAAGAATAAGTTGATAATGGTTTCCCTTGTACACCCATTAAAATGCCTAGGTTTTAATTTTAGGGCAAAGATAAACACAAACTTCAAAACTGTTCAATTACTTATCTTTCTATTCTACTAACATGGTAGTCCAAACCTGTTAAACTTATAGGACCAATTTAGAGAGGTAAAGTTGAAACTTCAGTTAATTTACTGACAGTTTTCCATTGATGTAGTTGTAATTGTTTTCACTATAATTTATATGTTTGATTCTATTTTTATAGAGAAATTTAAAAACCTTCCTCTTTAATTGATTGTCTCATTGCTCTCAACACTATCCTGACAAAACTCAGGCAATGAACCAGAAAGATAGTTTTCTGTATTCAGTTAGAATCTTGTTTTATTGTTTGGCTTTGGTGGGGGCTGGTTTAAGAATTTCCAAGCTCTCAGGTTTTGTTGTATAACAATCAGATCTGTCATTTTCTCCAGACTTCAAGTTATCTGAACATAAAGCCCAAGTTCATGGATGGGGTAAAGGAATAGCAAGCAGAAATCTTGGTTTCCAGGCCTTCAGTTGCCACATCAGATAATCTGAACATCAGGGGGCAGAGTCAGAGTATTAAAGTCCTAAAATTTCTGTACTATACTTTTATTGTCTATTAAATTCTTTACCTATAGTATTTAACCCTCACAAAACTCCATAAAAAATATGTTGTTTTTTTTTTAAACTTCCTTTACTAGTGGAAAAAGTTAATCTCAAAGTATTCAAAGCAACTTATTAGAGTTTCCACCCAGCCTGTAAATCCTAAACTGCATCTAGGACATTCGTTGTCAGCCAAGGATGATTTTGCTCTCTTCCCAAGGGACATCTGGAACTCTCTGGAGACATTTGAGGTTGCCATAACTGGGAGAAGGTGCTACCACTGACTATGGTTAGACACTTCTTAAATATGTTACAATGCACAGGATAAGCCCCCTCACCCCCAGCAAACAGTTGACCAGACAAAATGTCCCAGGCCAGAACTTCTCAACTCTGGCTTAGATTTGAATTCAGCACTGTATACCACACCTTTCCATGATGAAGCAAATGTTATACTTGATGATGTAAATGTTACGCTAAACACTTGAAATGTGGCTAGTTACTAAGGAAGTAACATGAATTTCAGATAATTTAAATTTAAACAGCCACATGTATCTACTGGCTATTTTGTTAGACAACACAGGTCTTAAGTAGATACATTACTTCCTTGCCTATAAAATGTCACAATAATAACAATTTTATAGTGTTGTTGTACAAATTAAGTGATGTAAGTACACAATAGGTTATTAGTTGCTATTTTTAAAAGTGAATAATAAGTGTATGTATGCATACTAACTGTGCTGATAAGTATTTGCATATTGATATTGTATGTGTACACACACACAGTGATGAAGTAGGATGGTCTCAAATAACAACTACATGTTTAGATATATCACAGGCTATTCAAATGCACCAACCCAAAGCCGCTGGTCTTGCTGAGTCTCCCTGTGTCACTTCCTGCAACTGCCATAGATGTCAGCAGCTCAAATATTAGAGACCCCCTTCACTAGACTACTTTAACAAATAAATTAAGGGGTACTTGTCAGCTTTCCTCCATGTCAATACCTTGGTGCATATAAATACGGTTTGATTTTGAAAAGTAAAATCAATGTAAGCTTTTTGGAACCCCTCTTTCAGTGGTTTCTAGTTTGAAGGCCCAGCCCACTTACACTATTTGAAGGTGCTTCTGGAAGATGGGCAGCATGCCCCACAAGACTCTTTGCATGAGAACCCCAGGGGCCAAGTGGTCACACCAGCCTACTTTGGGGCTGGCAGTTAGGGCTGGACTCAGACTTCTCTGCTGCTGGGGAAATAAGGTTAATCCTTAAATCTCAAGGTTTTACACATATCAGGGAAAGGGCTCAGCCTGTAAAGACTCTGTATGCACAGACTTGATACTGGAATAAGAACCAGTTTAGATTCTTCTGGAATCAATGTTCTGATGCTCTTTTACTTTAATTCCCTTTGGAACAGGATTTGATATCAAAGGAAGAAAGGTTGGGACTAAAGAATGAGTAAGAATGAAAATAAATAGGATCATGGCCTTTCTTTTCTTCTCTTCCTTTGGGGTTCAGCGTAAATATCACTTCCCTAGAGAGGCCTGACCCAAACAGCAGGTAGAAACAGTGTTTCCTGCCTCATCCTCTGCCTTACTGTTATCTTATCACTGTATTGGTTTCCTTTATGGCTTTTTGAGAATTCTTAACTATATATTTGTAAAGTGACCTACTTAATTTCTGTGTGTCTCCCTCATTAGAAGATAAGCTCTGTGAAGGAGGAGATGCTTTCTGTCTTGTTCACCATAGTGGCTTCATAACCCAGCACACTGGCTGACACATACTAGATGTCCAATGTGTATTTGCTGGTTGAGTGGATAATTAAACCAAAATTAATTTGTATTTAAATGCCACTGGTGACTCTTCTGATTGGAATAAGCCATGAAAAGTAGTCAAAGATATTCTAGGAAAGAATGCTCCCAATGGGGTTAATTTTTCCAGGATCAGAAGCATTTTCCAAATCACAGTTGCCCCTGCTTTTGGGATTCAAGGACAAGGTCTCCGGGGATGAGGCCATAGAGAAAATAATCCAAACAATGATATTAGACATGTAAAGGCCAGGCCCAAAGTCCACACAGCTACTGGTTCCAGAGGATTCTGCTTTTGCCAAGAGCAGTTGCCAACTGTGATGTCGCTCCCAAAGTCCCTAGTTGAGTCTTTTCAGACGTATAGTTGCTGAGACTTTCCTTCCACAAACACAATGAGTTTACTGTGCACATGGAGACAGGAGTCACAGCTGAATTACAAAGAATACTCAGGTAATACAGCTCAAGTTTAAACGTTTAAATTCTGCAGATTTAAATTCAGTTCTCAAGTTGGGCACTTACTGGTGACCTTGGGCAAGTTCCACCTCCTTCCTAAGTCTGTGATCCCTTATCTGTAAACTGGAGTGATAATATCATATAATTTACACAGTTGCTATGAGTATCCTTGGTTAAGCATTTAGCACAGTGCTCAGCTTATAAGACACATTCGATAAACACTCATCATATGTGATAATTCAAAAACTTGGCTTCAAACACTTTGGTGCTCTTCTCATGAAAAGTTAGAACTATGTCCTCTCCCCCTGAATCTGGAAGTGTTTGTGACTTCTTTAACAATAGAGTGTGGTGGGAATGACACTTTGTGTCTTCCAAGGCTAGGTAAAAAAGACAGCCTCTACCTTGCTTGCTGGAATACTGATCCACCTTGGAAGTAGTCCTCCTCCCCAAGGCCTCCATGCCAAGGAGGGCACAGGCAGGTGTTCTGGCAAACAGCTACATCATAGTCTAGGTTTCTAGTCATCCCACCCAGGTGCAAGGCCACATCTCTCAGAAGAGGATGCACTGGCCCTCGTTCATTGCCCCAGGCTGCCCAAACTGTGCAGAAAGGACTCCTGATCCATCAACTCCAAGACCATCATAAAGTGTTGTTTTATGTCACTAAGTTTTGGAATAATTTATTACTCAACGATAGGTTGTGGCACACCACAATTACCATTTATGTTAGTAATACAAATGACTATGATAATTATTAACATTAGTCCTAATTACATAATAATTACTTTCAATAATAGAGTAGTTATCATTCTTACCTTCTCCTGAGGGAAGCCTGAGAGGTACCTAGATCTCTTTTATCTTTACTCTGAGCCTTTGCTCCTTCTAGAAGGTACTTCCCATCCTCCAATCTTTTTCTGACTTGCTCTTATTCATCCGTTCAGATCTCAGATCACTACCTCCAAGACAGCCTACTCCCCATCCTGGGGCAGCCCCCTCTGTGATCCTGCAGTGACCTGTGAATTTCTCTTTGCACACCACATGTAGTACATTGCATTATAAATTCCTGTGAACTCCTTGATGGAAGGTACTGCTTTGGTAAACATTGTTTCTCCGGGACCTTCTATTTGCACAGAAAAGTCAGTATCAGGTGCTCAGGGACTGAGAGCACAGGCTCTGGAGCCAGACTGCTGGAGTCTAAACCCTGGCTCTGCCATCTACCAGCTGTGCCGTCTTCCATCTTCCTTAAAAATGTGCCTATCTCATATGTGAAGGGGGCTTCATGGATCCTACTTCACTTATAAAGTTCCTTACAATTTAAGGATTAAAGAATTTAAGGAATAGAAAGAATTTGAATCAGCATTGGATACATAGTAAGTCCTCAAGAAGTTGCTATTTTTGTTGTTGTTGCAGTTTGGCCAGGGCCAGGTTCAAACCCACCACCCTCAGGATATAGGGCCAGTGCCCTACTCTCTGAGCCACAGGCACTCCCCCTCAATTCATTGCTATTAACTGATTACAAGGCTGTACTTGTTGGCTTGGTTCCAGGTAGAGGGGCAGCCCTGCCATCTCATCTTTCTCATTCTGTCTGCAGTTTTCTCTTCCTAAATATTTCATCTGCTTTATTTTTGTTTGTTTGATGTAGGATTTATCAGTAATCTCCAAACCTAGCTGTGTACTCTAGGGAGTTGCACAGAAAAGTTCAGGCACTGCTTCCAGCGCCCGTGTACAATGTGAGCCCATAGCTTTAACATGTTCACTGAAAATGTGCTTCCATCATTTGGGAATATTGACCTAGAATTTTAAATTTCACTGCTTTATCTTCTTGCTCCAAATTTCCAGAGGGCATGCCACACACATTTTTCCCTCTCAAGCAGCAAGTCTGTTTAAAACAAACATCTAAATGCCATTTTAATCGCTTTCCTTTTTTTTTTTTTTTCAAGCTGTCCTCTATGACCTCATTTTGTCCCCTTCACTGGCAGTTAGTAGTTCACCTCATCTTGTTCACTAAAGGAGGGGACCATTTGTAGTTGGTGGACAAATAGCTGATGGCCTCCTTTTTTAGGGGAGCAAAATTGCAAATAAGGGTGTTCTCTGAAAGAGTCATTCTCTTGGCACATTCTGTGAGTCCCTATCCCAGAGGAGGGGAAAACAGGCTTCTTCACAAGGGAATGATACCGGGTGAAACACTAACCCAAGAGAGTCAGATGCTATTCTTCTTTCTCCAGTGTGGAATGCCTATGGCATATTTGTTTATGAATTTCACAGTGTATATTCCTAAAACACCACTCCTGGAGGAGGATAATCTATACTTTTGGCAGAATTATATTACCCAATATAATTCCATTTAAATTTTAGACAGATGAGAGAAAGCAGAAAATCAAGCCTAAGAATACACCTGTGAGGCCCTTTGAATAGCACTTAGGGAATGAATTGCCCTTTATCTCTCTCCCCAATGATACCATCACAGCTTAACTGGCACTAACACAGCTGTTCACAGCTGCACACAAGATGTTAGCAAGAGCACAATGTCAACCATTTGTCCTCGTGTGCTGAGGATTAATTTATTTCCTTTGAGTGTGGAGTCTGGTACTGTGATCTAGCAAGAATCCAATCAGCAAATCTAAAAGACATTCAGAGGTCAGATTTAAGGGATGAGATGAGATTCTGTGTCTGATTCTTCTTCGGGCTATCTCCCCCTGCCCCTTGAAACCTATGGAGTTGAGAACTCATCTTGACGGTGAGTTTGTTTTTAATAGATCCTGAGCAGGAAGTGAACTGAGGTGGAACAAATGTTCTCATTATTGGAGGGAGAACCATAGCCACACTTCACTTCTCAGCTGAATCAACGGATGCCAGAATGCTCGTCACAAGCCAGCTCAATGCAATGTCACACACACACACACATACACACACACATTTACTGGGCATCTATTGCACACAGAGCAAATGAGCAGGGCCAAAAGAAGGCAATAAAAAGGTTTCATTTTCATCAGGATGTAAGTTTCATGTCTTGCTCCTAAATGCCTTTAACATGCCTGGCACAGTCCAGCTGTTCAATAAATGTTGAATAAATGAATAAATAATGCACTCAGTAAATCAATCTTATAAGCCAACCCAGGGTAGATTGGTAGCAGCTGCCCAGAGGGCTATTCCAAGAAATATCCTGAGGCTATATTTAAGCTCAGTAGGAAATGTGACCTGATTGATTAGCCGTGTCTGCCAAGGGCAGCAGAGAGGTGAGTTCAAGTGTGTCATATATAGTCGCCATACTTAGGTAAAACATAAGTGACATAGCTATTTGTACTCTCCTTTTCACTCTGCCTTAAAAAGAAAAAAGAAAAACTAGAAAACCCTTTCCCCCCAATATCTAGAGCAAGCTAGGTGGCTACTAGGGTCTACTCAAAAATAAAAATCTTTTTTTTTTCTTTTTTGGAGACAGCGTCTCACTATGTCACCCTTGGTAGAGTGCTGTAGTGTCACAGCTCACAGCAACCTCAAACTCTTGGGCTCAAGTGATTCTCTTGCCTCAGCTTCCCAAGTAGCTGGGACTACAGACACTCACAACAACACCTGGCTATTTTTTTGTTGCAGTTGTCATTGTTGTTTGGCGGGCCCAGGCTGGGCTGGAACCCACCAGCCCTGGTGTATGTGGCTAGTGCCCTAACCACTGAGTGACGAGTGCCAAGCCAGAAATAAAAATTTAACAATCTCCATCTCTTCTGAATCCATCTTCTTCCTCCACTTATGAGAAAAGAGCTAAAAGGTTTTGGTTTGCGGGAACCGAACAGACTGCTGAAGGAAATTTCATTTCACACTACCACCGCAGTTCTGCGTGTTGGTGCAAAATAAAAGATCAAGCAAGCAATGTTCATAAAACTGAGGTATAGGGTTGACATCATCTTGACTTAATTTATATATGCAGCATTCTCCTAATCCTGAGTGTGTGGGGATGTGGCTGAGAATGCTTGATTTGTGTGGTTTTCAATGCTCCTTGCATAAAAACAGACATATACTTTCTTTCCTTGATGCCATACTCCAAGTTTTTCTTCTCATTGCCCACTGCATCTTGTTAAATAGAAAAACATTAAAATACAAAAATATAAATCTCACCCTCAATTAACTGGGCTGCCTTATTGCAGTTCTATCTGAGTTAGAGGAGCAAGGTTTGGCATTACTCTCTGGGAGAAGATGTTGCAAAACAACATTTATTTTACATTTTATCTTGAAATCCAAAAAAGGACCCATCCAAACTGACCTAGGAGCTCTAGGGGAATGCCTGTTGTGCCAGCAATAGGACAAAAAAGTTTTACTGAGAGCCAACCTCGAGTGACAGAAGCCATACCAATTTGCCTGATCTTTGGGCAATTAGATCCCAAGATGTGACAACAAAACACAGCCAACTTCTTCCTTTATACAATTTGGTTTGAATCTGAGGTAACAAGTATGTGTTACTTTATAAATGGGGGAATATAAATATATATATCGTGTGGATATAAGTGGTATACATATGGAGATTGTTTTTTAAGGCAGTGTTTCTAAAATGGTATTTTTCTTTGAGTTTAGAACAAAATGAAACCAAATATTCAAAGGTGGATGCCTTTGAGTGGAATTGCAAACAGTTTTATTCTACTTTAAAACCAAACAAGCAAAATGAGACAAAAGGTATATCAGGAGATGAAAGTAAAAATAAAGAATGAAGATGATAACCAAACTGTATAAGAAATTGTTCCTATACAGTTAAAGTAAGCTGACAAAATATTTGATTTGACAAGATTCTCCTTTTTTCCTAGTGCTTTTTCTGGATATATTTGTTAAGTAAATAAAAATGGGCAAAAATCAGCTTCAAATATATTTAAACTCAGAAGCTTATGCTTTGGGGGAATTTTTGTCTGAACAAAAAGTAGAGATTGACATCACAGAACAGGCACTAGGGAATATAAACAGGAGTAAATCAAATTTGGATTTTTTGAATATATCTTTTCAAACATTTGACAACCAAATGAACATACAACAAATATATAACTGATTCTTTGGTGCACTAAGAAAAATGTTACATAATTCATTAGACACAGTAATAGACATTGGAAATGTATCAAAATGTATCCTAAAGTTGCCAATGTTTTCACTTACATTTAAAAAAAATCACTACATAAGCATTGTTGTTCATAGCCCAAACCAATAGAAATATAGAATCTCTTTAGCTTTAAACGTGAAACAGTGAAAAAAGAAACCAACAGAAATATGTCAGAGTGGTAAACAAAGCATCAATCTCAAGACCTCCTTAATGCCTCTTGAAAACTAATTTCTCAATTAGAGATTTGATTCAGTGCCAGAGGCATGAGAATGAATTTGCAAGATGTGCTTCCACCTACCTTTTTTTTTTTTTGCTTAAGGGTTCCAGTTATAAGGAAATGTACCAAAAAAATCTGTGACAGGTAAGAGAATCCTTGACGCACCGATGAAGATGAGAAAGAAGTAATTTGTATTCTTTTTTTGTTTGTTTTGAGACAGAGTCTCATTCTGTTGCACCAGGTTAGAGTTCTATGGAGTCCAGCCCTACTTCACAACAACCTCAAACTCCTGTGTTTAGGTGATCCTTATGCCTCAGCTTCCCAAGTAGCTGAGACTACAGGCACCCACCCACCACAAAGCCTGGCTAATTTTTGTGGGTTTTTTGTTGTTGTTGTTGTTTGTTTGTTTGTTTGTTTTGTCACCTCAAGTGACCTACCAGCCTCAGCCTCTCCGAGTGCTAGGATTACATGTATGAATCACCACACCTGGCCAGTAATTTGTGTTCTAAAACCCAAGAAGGGAGTTTTAATGACCTTAGCAGACAATGGTCAAAAGGAAAAAAAAATAATCTATCTGATGTGTACATCATGCCAAGCTATTCATAGTGGTCCTACTCAGAACTTCTAGGTAGTGGTTTGGCCCCAGGATTATCACAGGGGATGATTAAACACCATTGTCAGTGAAGCAGGATAGTACACTGGGCCTTGGTCCTCTTTGAGTTTTTCCTACTCTTCGAGAAGGTAGGCAAACCTCTGTATTCTCTTCTTTCAAGGGGCTAGGCTCATAGGGCAGAAAACTTGCCTGAAGAGAACTCCTACTGCCTGGCTTTTGTTTTCAAAGTCTACACTTTGATTAAGTCACTATTACTTTGAGTCTCTATTACTCATAACTGAACCTAATTCTTACTGAGCATGAAATTACCACCAACCTGGATGAATGGTAGTTCAAAGTAAATTTATGATAATTTGATTTTAGAGAATGGTGTTATGTTACTATATCACCAGAGTTTAAGATATAATACCTATTCTTGTTCTACTAAATTCAGAAGAAGGTACAATTAGCCTGGAAGTGGTCTTAATCCTTCTAAAATTTTAGAATGCATAAGAATCACCATACAGATTGCTAGGCCAAAGCCCAGAATTTCCAATACAGCAGGTCTGGGGTGGTGGTGAGAACTGCATTTCTAACCAGTTCCCACATAGGACTGGTCTAGGAATACACTTTTGAGAACCATTTTTCTACATCAATTCTCAAACTATATTTTCTTTTATCCTATTTTAATTTTCAATCTGTCCTAGACTGATGCTTTTGTAAAATATAATAAGTTATTAGAAAAATGAAATAACATAAATATAACATGAATACATGCCCCATTTGGGCTTGGCACAGTGGTGATGGCACCAGCCACATACACCAAGGCTGGCAGGTTTAAACTCGGTCCGGGTCAGCTAAACAACAATGACAACTGCAACAAAAAATAGACAAGCGTTGTGGGGGACACCTGTAGTCCCAGCTACTTCGGAGGCTGAGGCAAGAGAATTGCTTAAGCCCAAGAGTTTGAGGTTGTTGTGAGCTGTGACACCATGGCACTCTACCCAGGGCAACAAAATGAGACTCTTGTCTCAAAAAAAAAAAATTATTATTTGGATTCATAGGCATAAAATTGCATATTGCTATAAATGTTTTCAAAAGCTGACTCTCAATATCTATTCATACGTTGTCGTAGACTGGCTTTTGGAACTGACAAATGGGACATGAATCCATGGCCCACCATCATATTCCCAGCATGATTAAGAAGCATTGGTTTAGCGGCCCCTCTGATTCTTCCTGCCATAGAAATTTCTGCAGAAGAATCCAATACCAAACATAGGCCAAAATTCCCTACCCTGACAATAACTGTTAGAAAGCTTTTTTTTCCTGGTAACACCAATATGAAGGGGGCAGATAGTGATCTGTTTCAGGGCTGGTTTAACAGTATGGAGAGCTTCCTAGCATTCCTCATAATGTGGCGTTCTAGAGCAGTCACCAAAAAGCTTTAAAAGGAAGTTGTCTTCAAACAGTTGTCATCCCTACTATGGGATCTTCTCCCCTTTTAAAACACTACTGATCAAGGGTAGCACCTGTGGCTCAAAGAAGTCAGGTGCCGGCCCCATATACCAGAGGTGGTGGGTTTTTACATGTATGAATCTGACCCCAGCCAAAACCTGCAAAAACAAACAAAAACACTACTGATCAATAATAGGCAACATGTTTTGAGCACTTACTATGTGCCAAGAACAATGATAAACAGTTTATAATTAAATGCATGCCTGTGCTTTAAGTATTTGCTCATTTAAGTTCTCAACAACTTCACAAGGGAAGGCAATTTATCATCCTCATTTATAGAGGAGAAAAAAATAAGACCCAGGAAAGTGCAATAACTTGCATAAGATCCAACAGTGGGATGTGGGCACTTAGACCCAAGTCCTGAAGGCACCAGAAGACCCAGGGCTAATTCAGAACTCTGCCTCTAATTAGCTAAGGGCTGTGGAGAAGTCTTTTTCCTTTTTGAGCATTATTACATTCTCAACCATAACGTTCTTTAAGAAATAAGATTCCTCAAGGGATTACCAGATGTTTCATAACAAATGGGTTCTGTGGCCAAATAAATTTAGGAATGGCTGGGTAGACTAACACCATGGACAATCTTACGGGAGATAGGGCAGGTCTGATGACAACTGCTTGTTTGCTGACAACTTCCTTTTAGAGGCTGCATCTGAAAGGCTCTTTGTGGGGTTCAGAATATGATACCCCAATAGATAATAGCTTGGCATATTGAGTATTTTAAGCTAAAAGAAACTGATAAAAATCTATAGAAGCAGGAAGGTCTCTATGATCTTCCTTCCTCCGTGCCCTCCTGAAGCAAATCAGAGAAAGTGGAGTTCCCCAGGCCCTTTCTTCCCAGAGCAGACCATAAAATCTGGACCTTCTACCTCCCTCCTCCCAGGAAGACCCTCAGCTGGCAGGTGTCCTGCCCAGTGCCTTGAGGAAGGAGTCAGGCAGGGATGCAAAGAAGAATCTGAACAACAGGTCTTGCTAAGTTCTCTCTAGTTTATCACCTTTAGATCATAACCTTTTGTTGTCTAATCATACTTCTGTACAATTATTCATAAAAATACAGTTTTCCCCTATTGGGGGGGTCATTTCTGAATACACAACATTCATATGTGTACATATTGAATAATTTTGTATTTGTATTACCACCAATGTGTTAATACATCTATAAATGTATTTATATTACTAAATTTGTTTTATCTTGTTAATCTGTCTTTTGTTACAGGGGTCTCAGCCATGACCCTAGTAATGGATGAGGACAAGATTTAGTTTTTCTCTCTTACTCTCTGAAAGATCTTACAGTAAAAGTAAAAATGGTTTTGATTTTATTTAACCTAGCATTTCCCAAAAACCATTGATCAGAGAAAACCTTTTTCATACGTAATATCTTACTTAGTATCTCAAATAACAGTGGATATTCATGGAACACATTTCTGGAAGCAATACCCTAAAATTTCAAAATTCTGTGAGTCTATGACTGGTGCTTCTGCTAATATAGAAAAGGAAAAAGAAAACCCCCAAATAATAACAAAAACAATAATAATAGCTAAAGCTTGATGGTAGGTGCTATCATTAACTATGTGCTGGACTAGAAAAACCAGACACTATTCTGAACACTATACACATACAAACTCATTTAATCCTTATCACTACCCTATTATAATAATTATAGACATTATTATCCCCATTTTACAAGCAAGAAAACTAAAGTGAGGCCCTGAAAAGAGCAATTATGTGTCTCTCAAACGGGATCCTTCCTTAAGACTTGGGCTTTCCTGCCTGCCCCAAGGACAGTGTCAACAATGGAGTAGAAGCAAGTCCATTTACAGCCCGTTGCCTCTCGTGCTTTATTTGCATACCAAAAGCACTCTAATGTGACTGTAATCTGTGCTGTTTAATGTTTCTGACTTGCTTTTACTCTCCCTCTGTTTAGCAAGGCTCACAGTCATTACCCTCTTGATCAAGTTACAGACAAAAGCAGCCTTCAAATTAGGCCTGTTAAGATTTGTTTTTAATGAGGAGATAATTCCTCTAACAATACAAGCCAGATTCACATGGGTATGATTACAAAATCAGGCCATCTTGCAGAAAAGAAAAGCAAAACAGATTTTTGCCTTATCTTTGAATGATTTCAGCCAGCCTTGATTAACTTGATGCCACTTAAAAGCACAAAGCAAACATAGTATTTGGGACTTCTTCTGAGTAATGAAGCAATTACATGGCCTCTGCTCCGCTATGACAGTGGGAGAGCTTCTATTACAGGGATTTGAACCTCTTAGAAGGCAAATGCTCAGATGCATAATATTAGGAATCACAAGGGGAAATATAAATGCATTTTTCCTACTAGGGTGAGTGGTCCTGCTTTCATTGAATTCATTTGCCAGCCCTCCCTGTTTTTCATTGAATTAATTTGCCAGCCTTCCCTGTGTGACTGAATAAAACGATTAGATAATTAACCCCAAGCTTTTGGTATATCTCTGTCTGCTTTTTATTTTCAAGTTAGTTATAATAAATCATGTAAAAAATTCTTCCACATATTCACTTTCGAAAATGTTCCTTTTTAGATATATTTACATCCTCTGCATACTCATTTTGAGAGCATTGGATTAAGAAATCTTTATTTGTAGCTTAATAAATATTCAATCATCTGTTTCTATTTCAAATCTACCTAAACTATCCTTTTTACAATGATATGTAATAAGGAGAATTAATTTGAGCCAACATAGATTTGGTATTCCCCAGTAGCAGCCTAAAAAGCCTCTTCCAGTCCTCACTGTAGCACCCCAAGAAAGAGATGTGAGGAGTTTCCTTAAGGATTGAAAGGTTGTTAGGCAGCTTCAATTTGTTAAAGTTGTTTGTGTAAAACAGAATTGAACATGAATGTCAAGGAATAGCTCTTAACCACAGGCAGGAGATCTGTGATAAAAGAATCGGGTAGGAAGAACAAGACTTAGAACCCCACACCTGACTCTACATGCAGAACTGGGCACAGCTAGATGATTTATTTGTTCTGTATCAACATGGCAGAAACCATCATGTGGCATTTGGGGGCTGAGTAAATGAATCCCAGGAAATGAAATGGCCCAAAACGGATGGCCAAGTCTAACTTGTCCTTGAACATCATCACCCGCTACTCCATCCTGACACACACTGCCACACACTCTCACAGGTCTCAGCAATAAACGCATTCTCCTTTCAGTAAACACCCCAGTTTCTTTTCTGATACAGCCCCTTTCACACACTGTCCTGGGTTTCTAGAACTCTCTTTACACAAACATTCCTATGGCTGCTTTTTTTCTTCTCCATTTTAGCCCAAATAAATCAGAGCCACTTTCCTTGAGCACACTTTCTAAAGCAAATCTACCCAAACTCTATTATTCTCCACCTCCTCTCCTTGTTTATCTTCAACTTATTTGATTTATTCTTTTGTTGTTTTGAAACCTGTACTCCTTATAACAGTGTATGATCTTTGAGGGAACAGAAAAATATCCATGGTCCACTGCTATATCTCCTATCCATAGAGAATGTGATAAAATAGACACTTTATGTTTTATTTGCTTGGAAGAATGTATTTTCTTGCTCCTATATCATTGGCCATTTGGATTTTCATTTTCAGTATAAATTGCCCTCACTGGAGGCCAAAGTTGAGTTTTATGTGCATCCCCCTTCCATCCTTTAATAAATCCCTTCACCTTCCTTCCCCCATATATTTTGAGTGTGATTTTACTCACTGCCTCTCAATGAGTATTGTAGGTAAAAACGTTGGAGAACTCTATCCTTAGAGACTTCACTTAATATTTCTCCCAGATGGACTTACTGCCTCACAAAAGGACTCTTTGTCTTTTGCATTTAACCGGCTCTTTGTCTAGGCTGGTATCCAGCACCACAGGAGTAAAATGTCAATGCTCTCTATTTAATCAATGTTTTATTCTTGGCTTGTATTTCAATAGGGGGGATGAAACAGCAATTCAAATGTCATTGCAGATATATTTTTTGGTCCCTTTTAAGTTCCTGGTCTATGTTATGTGAATCTCAATAATTGAAAATTTATTTTCAATCTGTACAAATCCCTTGGAGAAATGTGCTATTCATTTGCTAAAAGACATAACAGCTGTGCTACCCCGACACCAAAACCAAGATTGTCTCTCCCACCACCCAAGAGGTCATCTTATTACATTCAGCTACTTTTTTTTCTAAGTCAAAATTATGAGACTCTATTGTTTGTAGATGAGTTGTTCCCAAAGTTCATTTTATGGACCGCTAATCTATAACGATATCTTGGTAAAAATGGTTTTAATAGACAAAAGAGTTTGAGAAAACTACCATACATTAGCATATTCAAGGCTCTGAGAAGATCCATTAGAAAAATAACTGGTTTAATTTGGTTTAACTTTTGGGAATTCCTCAATTTACTTGACTTTAGCAATGGTGGTTTAGCAAATGGTGGTTTCCCAGACCACCAGGAAACTTGTTGGGAATGCGAATTATTGCATACCACCCCAAATTTATAGAATCCAAAACCCTAGTGGGGAGGGGAGAGGCTCAGAAATCTGTTTTCACAAGCCTTCCAAATGACTTTGATGGATGCTACAAGTTTGACAACCACTGAAATACAGAATCCTTATATTGGGACCAGCTTCTAAGATCATGAAGCCATGGTATTCAAATCATCTGGGGAATAACCTGGTAGGCCTGGGATACAGCCTGAGATTCTGTATGTCTCACAAGGTCTCAAGTGACACTGACACTGCAGGACTGTGGGCACACTGTGGGTAGAAGAGCCTCCAGACGATTCCAGCTGCAGCAGGTATGGCCAACATGCATATTTAGGTTAGTTCTTCCAACAGAAATCATGGGCCAACTGTTTCGTATTGCCCATCTGACAGCCCTTCTCTGGCTTTCTGTAAAAAGATGAATGAAAATGGCCACAGTAGCCTAATCAACTGGCCACACCAGGTGTACAAAGATGATTTCCTCGTGGAAAAGGAAGATGAGGGCAGGGCTTCTTGAGTGTGGGAATTTTTCTTGCACTTACAAGTAAAAATGAATAGCTCTGTGCTCTTGGGCTGGCTTATATAACTCCCCAGAGACTGGATTTCTTCATCTGTCAATTGGAATTATTAATAGCACCTGTGTTACTAGTTGTACAGAAAATCAAGTATGATATTCTTGTAAAATGCTTACACTGTGGCACATATATAGTAGACACTTAACAAATAATGATGATGATCACCCCATTAAACTAAAACAACTAGAAGTCAGCCTCATAATTCAATGGGAAAAAAAAGGCTGTGGAAGCCAAAGTCAAGTCATCTTATTTTCTCTCCATGCCCAGGGAATGCAAACTACATATTTTCACTTTGATTCTCTTTACATAGCCCCGAGTGTCAAAACCACCTACCAAGATATCCACCAGATTGTTAATTGTGGGGGTTTGTGAGCAGTAGAACTGATGTTGATTCTTATTTTTTGTCTTTTTAGTATGACTGGGATAAAAATATCTTGCATAAAGGTTTACAACCTTCCCTCATCTCAGAAGGTTCCAAGGAAGATTCTGGCCTTTTGTTGTGTGGATCCACGTAGTAAGGCAGACACATGGGAAGAGGTTACTCGGATCGAGATGGAAAGGCGAGAGCACCATGTGCAGAAGAACTGAGTTGATGGATGCTAGGGCACAGGCAGGGAGAAGAGACAGGATGGCCAACAAGGGCTGGAGTTTGGGGTCAAGGTTGAGAGATGAGAGAGATTGTGAAAAAGCAGCTGCTGTGTGCTGCAATGAGAGACAGTGAAGGGGGTTTAAGGGCATGTCAGTGGTCCGTGACTATATTTCCTGTCCCCATATCTCTTAGGGGAATTGTACTAGAGAGCTAAATTTATTTTCATTGATCTTTGGGCTTAGACACATTGCAAAAACTGACCTTAAGGCAATTTGGTATCATTTCAGTAACATATATTTCCATATTTCATAAATATAAATATTTATTATAGTTATAATCAGAAAGAATAATACCCCCACCTTAATAAAGAAACTCTTCTCTTATATTCTAGACATCCAAACTTGTCCAAATTAGTAAATCTCAACTGGGGGGCTATTTCACCTTTCCAGGGAACATGTGGCAAAGTCTAGAGACAATTTGGCTTGTCACAAGTAGAGAATGTCAGTAGTGGCTTCTGGAGATAGAGGCTAGAAAGCTGCTAAATATCCTGTAATTTCAGAACAGCCCCCATAACAAAGGACTGTCTAGTCCAAATAGCAATAGTGCTATCTTAGAGCCCTGATTGAAATTACTAGAAATTTTCCTTTTGGGATTCCAATTCCAGGGTGTGATTTGGATAATTCCCCTGGATATCATTTAGGCACTGTTAAAAATCATAATTCTAGGAGAAAATATTCTATATGTCAGGTAAGAACTATTAACTCTTCTTGGACAACTTTTCTTTCCATCTTTTTATCTGTCACAGTAAATACTTTTTTTCTTTTTGAGACAGAGTCTCACTCTGTAGCCCTGGGTAGAGTGCCGTGGCATCATCAGAGCTCACAGCAGCCTCAAACTCCTGGGCTCAAGTGATCCTCCTGCCTTCATTTTTCTATTTTTAGTAGAGGTGGGGTCTCACTTTGCTCAGGCTGGTCTTGAACTCCAGAGCTCAAAGAATCCACTGGCCTCTGCCTCCCCAGATTGCTAGGATTACAGGTGTGAGCCATCATGCCAGACCCACAGTAAATACTTTTAATAAACTACCAATTTTCTCTGGAGACTCCTACTATGATATTAAACTCAATTATCCATTCAATAAAGTATCTAATTCTACCATGTCAGTTACTTTTGAAATTTTCTTGCCAGTAACAAAATACATGCTGACTTTTTTCTAATTGGCATGGCCAGTGTTTCCCATGAAACTGCCATCTCGGAGGAGCTCCTGCCAGGCACTTGAGGAGGCAGCGTGGCTAAATGCAAAGGGCCTGTCCAATCCTCTTCTGAGCAACTTTCTAGGCCCATTCACTGATTTCTGCACCAGCAAACTTCTGATTTGGGGCAAGTCACATCACTTGTCTGAAGTACAACTGCCCCACCTGCAAAATTAGTAAGAATTACATTAAGTTCACCCTAAGGTACCTCCTGGGTCACTCCAACTTCTGGTTGAGGTTTCTCCTCCATGAGAAATAATGTCTTTCAGTTGGGCTTTTGTAGGAGTATTACATAAAGTTCAGGTCAGCCTCAAGTTCAAGGAAGTGTTTTTGCTATTTCTGAAAAAATAGGGAACAAAATGGAGGAAAGTATGGAAAGTTGCCACTGTTAAAACGAATATATCCAAATGGAAATTTAGCATTTTCCCTGCTAAAATAAACCTACACACAAGTAGAATTTGAAAATTAGTAAAATTCCCGCAGAAAATGAATGAATCAAAACTAACATCTGTTATACTTTTTTTTTTGTAAATCAGGCTAACACCAGGCTATAACCCACAGTCAGTACTCATTACTCCCCTTGTTATTGCTCTTCCAAAAACAAGTAAAATAACAATTTTTTTAAAACAACATAAAAACAATTTGTATTGACTTCATTGTAACAGAATGTAAACCAAAACATATCTTTGAAGTTCCCGGCACAGATGGCTGGTCCTGGCTCTCCCATGGTAAATGCTAAGCAAAAAAGTGACTGAACTACAGGAAGTTGAGAAGACCACAAATATCTAACACTACGGAGATGGCCCAGAACTGCCACTGATGAACACGGAACACATTAAACCAATACATCTTTCAGAAACAGTCCATTTTCTGGGTCTTCGAGCCAAGTCCTTTTTTTTGATTTATTATTATTATTTTTTTATTTATTTGCAGTTTTTGGCCGGGGCTGGGTTTGAACCTGCCACCTCCAGCATATGGGGCTGGTGCCCTATTCCTCTGAGCCACAGGCGCCACCTCCGCCAAGTCCTTTTCATTTGAACTTGTCAGTAGGTTTTTATGTATTAGCAATAGGACCCTCTCTCTTGAGCCTTTTTTTTTTTTTTTTAATGGGAGAGACAGATATGGGCTGCTTTGCTGACGTCTACCACCTGGTTCCTATGATGACCTGTAGCAGGCATTTGTAAGGCTTCTTGAGATCTGCAGTCTTGTTGGGCAAACTATTTTGTCCTCAATACATAGTTGGGAATACATTTCACATTGATCCCTATGGTCCCCACCCCCCAGGCCATTGACTGGTACTGGGCTGTGGCCTGTTAGGAACAGGACTGTGTAGCCAGAGGTGAGCAGGGGGCAAGCTAGCAAAGCTTCATCTGTATCTAGAGCTGCTCCTCATGGCTCACATCACTGCCTGAGCTCTGCCTCTTGTCAGATCACCAAAGGCATTAGATTCTCATAGGAACACGAACCCTGTTGTCAACTGCTCATGAGAGGGATCTAGGTGGCAGGATCCTTATGAGAACTGGATGCCTGATGATCTGAGGTGGAGATACAACGTGCTTGAATCATCCTGAAACCATAGCCCACCCCCCAGGTCCATGGAAAAACTGTCTTTCATGAAACCGTGCTGGTGCCAAAAATGTTGCTGGCCTAGGCTTAAGGCTCTTTGGTACAAAGTTACCACTCAACTTTTCCAACTTTAACTCCTGATACTGTAGACTGTAGCACACACACTTATACACACACACACACTCTCACTCACACTTCCCCAAAGCATCAGTACCATTTCTCTCTGCCCATCACTTTTCCCTACTCTCTCATTGCCTTCCTTTTCCAGACAATCCCCTCTCAGGCTGAGAATACTACCCCTCTAACCTGCGTCCCACGTCTTTGATCCCTTTATCACAATAACAAGCTGCATAAACACATACAAATAGTATGCATCCTGTGCAAAAACTGAATCTCAAAAGCTCTGATTCATCTCAGAGCATCATAGAAGTTTTAAGCAAAAAGGGAACATAAAAATGAAGAGAAGCTGCTCACTTATGTTTCCTATAACTCAGGGATCAATCAGAGCCACTGTAAGTGTCTGAGTATTGTGGCTCATTATTCTAGCAAGTCCAGGGGAAAGAGTCCACTTATTTAAGACTGAACAGGCTAATAAAAGCATCAAGTTCTTTTATATGACTTTGATGAGAAAAAATAGGCAGATCTATTATTACTTCAATTATTGATATTAGCTTTTTTTTAAAAAAAAAAAAAAAACCTCAAATCATGGGGAAAGTAATTTTTTAAAATTCTTGGGTATTTCCAAAAAATTTGAGAGCCCCTTAGCCTTATGTCTTAAACTTTACAATTTTAGAAGCTGAGCTGCAGAGAGGGTAAGCGGTCTTCTACTGTCTTCTACTGTCCATCCAGTATATAAAGGCAAAACTAGAATGCACAATCATAGCTGAAAACTCAGAACTCCCCTCCAAAGGCACAGTTAATTTATCTCATAAATATTTTATGAAAGTAATGCACATAACACAATCTCTGTCTATGGTCAAGTATAATAATCCAGCAAACCTAATCAAGATCTGTTATATTCAGGACTAAGCTGCATTCATCACCCTCAGAAAGTACAAAGATGAGTTAGTTGTAATAATCCTTGACTTTAGGACCTTAGGTTTAATAGTGCCCACATTCATTCTCTTGTTTAACCCTATGGGGTAAATGCCACATTATTTCCATTTTGAACAGAACAGGTCCTAGGGAGAAAGTCCAGAGTAAAAGTTATAGTATCTTCTTGTCTGTTGAGTATGTTTGCATATTTCCATTTTTAAAAAATCATAATCTTCACAGCAGTGATAGCACCTGATGTCCTTGTGGCTGCCACATATATTGCACAGGTCCTTTGAGAATTTAGAGAAAGGAAAAGTTAATTCTGGCTGTGAGATTTGTGTAGGGCTTCTCAGATAATCTGGGAGTTGAAGCATGCAATGGATTTCAACAAAAAGACCATTGCAGGCAGAGGGAACCAAAAAAATTTCAGACCTAGTTCTCGGAAGAGGTAGCAAAAGGTAAGGTCTGGTTACAGAGGGCCTTGCATACCATTCCAAGAAGCCAGAAATTCCCAAAGTGTGTTCCACAGAGGAGTTTCTGCAGGATGTTAACATGAGCATTATATACAGCCAGATTTGAAAATACCAGATTAAAAAGCTTTAGCAGGGTCTTTCCCGTAAGGTTGCTCAGAGCCTTGAATAGGCTACTATGCATTATAAACATCTGAGAAGGGGATAAAATTCACAGCTTTTTCCAGATTTATTTGATAAAATCCCTTTTATTATGAATTTATTCTTCCTTAAAACGCAGCTGACAGACTAGTGTTCCATAGACTACACTTTGAGAAACAGAGCTACTGGCAATGGGGAATCTGAACACTTAGGAAAAGGTGGAACTTAGGGGCCCTGGCAATAGTGAAAACAGCATGCTAAAAGAGAAGTGAGATCCAAGACAAGGAAACCAGATAGAAGGTCCTTGTAAGAATCCTGTGTGGAGGGTTAATGATTACCTGAAGATAAGTCCGGAAGATTGGAGTAAAAATTCACAAATCAATGTGTAGTGTAAAAATAAATACATTTGGGAAATGATTGACCAATACTGGACACAGACTATGTTTTAGATGGTATTAAGGAGGTACAGTTCAATTTGTATGTTATCATTGTAGTCATTGTTTATTTAAAAAATCTTAATATGGCCTGGTGTGGTGGCTCACAACTGTAATCCTAACACTCTGGGAGGCCAAGGTGAAAGGATTTTTTGAGCTCAGTAGTTTGAGACCAGTCTGAGCAACAGCAAGACCTTATCACTACTAAAAGTAGAAAAATTAGCTGGGCATTATGGCAGGCACCTGTAATCCCAGCTACATGGGAGGCTGAGGCAGGAGGATCACTTGCATCTAGGAGTCTGAAGTTGCTGTGAGCTATGATAATGTCATGGCATTCTAGTGTGGGCAGCAGAGGGAAATTTAAAAAAAAGAAGAAAAATCTTTATATGTTAGATACATGCTGAAGTATTTATAGGTGAAATTAAAAGCATGCCATTTTTAAAAATCATTAGATGAAATCTGCTAAGATGTTGATAAGGTTGATGAGTTATTTTCTTGGCTTTTGTGTATTTTTACATATTTTCACAATAAAAAACTTAATGTGAAAGGAATTGGGAAGGAATATTCTTCACTATTTTAGGTTGGGTTCCCTGGGAAATTGCATGAAGATATTTGCGTGAAGAGGGAAAGACTTCTCTTGAGATTGAACCCAATGGGAGGCTGTAGAAGTGGGGAGGAAACACCGAGTTGTGTTGTAGCCACGGCAAAGACCTCATTTGTTCCAAAAGGGGAGCTCTGTAGCCAGGATGATCCCTTAGGTCACCCAATGTCAGAGGACCAGTCCCACCCACATACACAGTGACCAGTCACTGGATTTTGAGCTGTCTCTAGAGAGCAGACATGACAAGGACGCTTGTCTGAGGATAATTCCCAGAGGAGGACTCCAGTAGCCAAGACTCTGAACTTCCAAAAATTGGGGTGATAAGAACCCCAGTCCTTAAGCACAGCATACATCACTGTCACCCTCTCTTCATCCTAAAACATTTGCAACGATGACATTTTTCTCCCACTTATGCAGCTGAAGATCATGTATGTTTGTTGTTTTGTTAATGATTATAAAAGAATGGCATATTTGCATAAAGAGGGTATGTGTTGACAAGAAATAGATCTATGGCTTTAAATTCATCTTGTGAGTGGTTTTCATTGAAATAGCAGGAAACTAATATCCTTTTAAAACTTTATTAAAATCATCTGGATGTACTTGAGCTAATAAAAGCACATGGCTGCTGGACTTCCTGTAGCTTTAGATAGGGAGCAAAAAGTGGCTTCAATGATATCCTGCATTTGAAATTGTATAGTAAGGCACGTTATTGGCCTAGGGAAATATGTCGTTTAGGAAGCAGATTAACAAATAGCATTCTTGCTCTGTTATCTATCTAGTGGTGTGACTTTCTCTGTCTTTTGGCATTTTGTCACTTGGCCTCTTTGTTCTCTGTGTGTTCATACACATCAGTGCCATTCTGTTGGGGCTGCTGCCTCATCTTGTTCAGTCCAAGACGTCTCACCTCTCCACTCAAAAAGGTCAATTGCGAAGTGACCTTTGCCAAGAGCTGTATCATCCTGAGCTTCAGAATCATTTCAATTTTCTCTTCCATAAAAAAGAAGCAAGTTGCACCTTCCTCACAATTGGATGCTACTTAACCTAGCCATTTTAATAGTTAATTATAAATAGGAGGGAAGGAAGGGCAGGGGCAGCAATATTTAATAAGGTCATTCGGGTGGGCAGGGCTCTTTCTGACATGTGATCTATTTTACTGAATTCTGGTTTTAAAAGACAAGGGGGAAAAGTCAATTTGTGTCCTGTTGTTGAGTTACTTTAGAAAACTATGACCACTGTTCATTAAAGACATAATTGCATATAAATTCACATATGCTTACCCTCAGAATTCAACAGGCAACCTCAATTGCAGTTGATTCCCGGGGTTTGAAATGCAAAGAAAAACACCAAACACAGTGGGGTAAAAGACCTTTGCAATGGGGAACTAGGAGGAAGTCTTGAATCTCGTTACTCTGGCCAACATACACAAGCTTAATGTTACTTTCTGAACCTATGGCCATATGCATTAAAGATGAATATTTTGCCTGTAAAAAATCAATGTCCCAGAGCTGTTATAACCACTGTTTCTTTGTGAAATGAAGTATGCAAAATGCCTTTTAAGAAAGCTATTTTTTGGTGAATAGATAGTGTCTCTTCTTTTGGCTTGTGCTATTAGAAAAGGCCCTTAAAGGGCTGTAAAGCAAATGAGCAAACAGGTATCGAAGAGCCAGCCAGAGTCACAGGAGCATGGAAGTGGATGGAGCCAGTGAGCAAGACCAATTTTCGTCTTTGTGTGAAACAAATAAAACGTCTCTTCTGTTTTCTTTTTTGATCTTTTAAAAATGTAAAGGCTTATTGCTTTTTTCTTGGTTAATAGATTTGAGTTTTTAAACAAAGAAGGCTTGAAGGCCAAAGTAAGAACAGCTAAGTTAAGGAGAGCTAGCTTGGAAGCTCTGTGAATTATCAGATAAATGTTATGTCTGGAGTAGAGACTAAGATAACCAAGCCTCATGAGGTCTTGTATCAATTTAATTTTGATGAATGACCAGTTCGGTAAATATTATTTACATTACCACACAAGCTGGGTCTGTTGCATTCATGTTTGGACAACCCACATGGTCTGCTGTAGAACAGCTTCTCAAGTAATCCCCACTGGCTGGCTTTCCCCACTGTTAATTCACACAATTAGAAGGATAATTAGTAATGAGGGCGCTTTGCTTTTGAACTAAAAAGGAAAACATGAGCGAATTGCTCAGTAATCTAGAATTGCAGCAATTCTTGAACCACAGACCTCAGAACTACATTCTCAGTGATCTACATATGTGGTAGTATTAATTTTTCAATTTTGCTTTCGCTTAAGAAAAATGATACCGCTAGGAATCCCTTATCTGAAATGCTTGGAACCAGAAGTACTTCAGATTTCAAATATTTTCAGATTTTGGAATGTTTGCATTTTTCTATAGATCATGCATCCTAAATCTGAAAACCTGAAATCTGAAATGTTTCAATGGGCATTTCCTTTGAGCACTGTGTCAGCATTCAAAAAGTTTCAAATTTTGCAGCATTTCAGATATTCGATTTTCAGACTAAAGATATATATTCAATGCATCTTGTTAAATAAAATATGATAGGATTTCAAAAGAAAAAAATTTCCAAGCATAATCCTATTCCTGATTTAACAGTTTCTATTTATATGCATTTTCTTCCATTCTTTAACCACATGTATTCATTCATTCTTTCACTTACTTATCAATTCTACAAAGGTTTCTTAAGGACTTAATATCTGTCAGCAGTTTAGGCCAGCAAAGAGCAAACATTTTCCATAATGGACCAGACAACAAAAACTTTAGGCACTGAAGGCCACAGTCTTTGACACAATTACTCAGCTCTGCTGTTTTATCACAAAGCAGCCACAGGAAATACATCAACAAACAAGTCTGGCAGGGTTCCAGTAAAACTTTACTTAGAAAAACAGGTAATGGGTCACATGTGGCCAGCTGGCCACAGTTTACCAAACCTGCCACAAGGCCATGAAGCCCTAGACCAGTGTTTTTTCAATCTTTTTTTATCTCACAGCACATTTGAGCCTATAGTTAAACTTCGGCTGAACACTTAAATTATGTAGAGTAAAAAAAAGAATATATTTACTGTGCTTTGAACTTCTTATGAAAATAATTTAATTAATGATTTTTAAACACTGTTGCAGCACACCTAAGGTTCTCTCATGGCACACTGCTTTGGTCCAGAGACAAAGAATATAGTCAAAGTTCCCTTGACACTGGGAGGCTGAGGCAGGTGGATTGGCTGAGCTCAGGAGTTCGAGCCCAGCCTGAGCAAAAGCCAGACCCCGTCTCTAAAAATAGCTGGGCTTTGTAGAAGGCGCCCATAGTCCCAGCTACATGGAAGGCTGAGGCAAAAGGATTACTTGAGCCCAAGAGTTTGAGATTGCTGTAAGCTATGACACCATGGCACTCTGCTGAGGGTAACAAAGTGAGACTCTGTCTCAAAAAACAAACAAACAAACAAAAAAAAACCCAAAGTCTCATCAAACACACATTGCAATTGATAGAGGAGTATAATAGCAAACAAATAAAGATAATTCAGAGACTACCAAGTACAATGAAGGAAACATTTCTCACATTGAAATCAGAGTGTTACTACGGTTCAGTGCTGTGCTTTCCTTAATATTTTTTGTGTGTATTTTCTATGTGGCTACTCAATCTGCACCTGTATTGATGTTCCTGGCCTCCTAACATCCTCCCTAGTTGCTTTCCCTTATTTTACTTAATCCTTCCACTGTGTTGTATACTAAGTTTAGTCTATGAGCACACAAATGAGGGGAACAAATAAATCAATGTGTTCATCTCATAATCAACTTTGTCTTAATTCTCTGTTTCTGCTTTGGACAGAGAAGCCCAGAAATTCTAGATCAGGAAAAAGGTACAAGGGAGGAAGGTGAATGAGAAAAGTTTTTGTCCTATGCTAAGAAAGTTTTTGTTAATTTTCAGTTTTCTATAGTTTCAATGTGGTCTGCTAAATCAGGATCCAGAAGGTTAGAGGGTCCAAAGAGAGTGGCAGGCAGAGGAGACTCACTTATACCTTCTGTTCACACCTGTACCCTATGGCCAGGCAACCAAAAAGAGCAAAATCTCTCAGAGGAAGATGCCCATCTTCACACCCATCAAGTACTGACTGAGCGCAGACTGGATACAAAGCTTGGCATATGGCTCTCTGTAACGGAAGGACATACCCAAACAAAATCTGTTCTCTCCAGGTAGAGACAGGGGCCTGCAGAAATCACACAGGTTCAAGGCAGACTGTCAAGTGACCGAATATGTAGAAGGTAAACCTTCCCTCCCAGTTGAGAGGGAACGCTTGACACCCTACTCCTCAGGAAGGCGAAGCAGGGGAGCAATGCTTCTCTTTCAGCCCCCTCCTTTGCTCTTCCCTTGGGGAAGGATTAACCTCTGACGGGTGGGATTGGAGAAGCATGTATGTGGCAGTGCTTTCTGGATTTTTTTTTCAGATATTGATAATGGCAGACATGTGCTGGAGTTTCAGTGTGCCAGACACAAACATTTTCCTTTATTCAGACTTGCATGACTGTCCTATTGGATAATATTATTATCATTCCCATTTTACAGATAAAAAGACTGACTCCTAGAAGGACTGACAGACTTGCATTGCTGCTTGAGGAATGACAAGGGCAGGATTACTCACATAGCCTAGCTACAGGGTTCACGCTGTCAACTTCTCTGCTCTATGGTTCGCCTGAGAAATTAAGAGTATTCTGCTCATCTCTTATATAATATAAGCTGATATAAGCTAACCTGAATCAGGGCCAAAGTTTAGGCTTTATTCATGCTTTCTCTGCCCCTAATGGGGAAAACAGAGAAATTATGATGTGCAGATACACAGGGTCCCCTGGGTTATATGTACCAATCCCTGGATTTGGCAGAGGTGGGCAGGAAAAATCAATCCATGGTCTTGAATTCAGCAATATTGATACTGAAGCTATTATTATCATCTCTCATGGTTTGACACCTGTATATGTGTTATCAAATTTTAGTACCTAACTTAGATGGAAAAGGATGTGACTAATTCTCATCCTAAACCCCCAATATATCACTTTTTGGCCTTTTGGCTAAGATTAAAAGTAAACCTCTAATAGGTATGAAAGATAGCAGAAGTAAAAAGTAACTAACACTTTTAATTATGACCTGGAAGGCACTGTGGGAAGTGCTTTAGACATATTATCTCTTTGAATATTCACCACAATCCCATCAAAGTGGGTGCTATATGTTGTGGAAGGGGGAAAAGGGTTGAGGTTGTCAAAAGGACTGTTGATATATGAAAGGCCAATACTGTTTTATTGGCTATATGACATATTGATAGGCAAATGCAACACTTGATGGCATGGTCTTTGATGTTACCATCATATAATCCTGCCTTTCCTGGAGTTACTCACAATAGTCGATAATTAATATTGTCTGAAAACACCAAAAGGTCGAAGTGACTAAGAGGTACAGGTCTACAAATAGAAGAGTGAAGTGAGGTCAAGACATTCAGTCTAAAAATCTCTTTGATCTGTCCACTTTTTCCTATCTTCTTTGGCATTGCCCCAGAGCAAGCTATCTCCATCTTTCACTTGTGCTACCGAAACAGCCCCCATATTGTCAACCATATGCCTTCCTGTTGACGTAAAATGCTTCCTCCATAATGCAGAGAGTGTGGTCTTGCTAAAAGCCACCCTCCCGCCTAGGACATTCAATGTCTTCCAGTTTGTTTTTAGAATGAGGACCAAAATGCTCAACACATTCTCATGTTCTCCAGAGCCCCCAAAGGTCTGGCCCTTGACTGTCCTAACCTCTTCTCCCCTCTCTCCCATTTGTGTACCCCAACAGAATTCTTTGGCCATCCCATACCCCTTCCTGACACACTAACTGTTCTCTCTTTCGCAAAGATTCTTGGTTTTCACATACATGAACATATTTAACATATTTACGCTTCAGGATTCAACTTAAATGTTTCTTCCTCAGAATTTCTCCCCTGCTGGCCTAGAGTCTCTCCAATAGAGAACCATTTACTATCTTGCTCCTATGCTTCAGAGCACTTATATTTATGTGGTTTTTATAATTACCCTTTTTGTGTATGTCTGACTTCGTCTAAAATAACGTTCCATGAAGGCAAGATCAAGGCTGTCTTACTCACTGCTCTAGTTTCAGTGCCTAGGCCAGTGCCTGGAACATACCTACTCAGTAATATTGTTGAAGACAGGACAGTGGGTATAGTTCTACAGGTTGTGCGCTGCTCAGCTTCAAGGGCACCATCACAATGATGATATAAATGACACTGCCTGGAGATGAGCAACCCAGCAGCACTGTACTCTGTGACTAAATACATTAATGGATGAGTAAGTGAAATCATCGGTCATTCATACAGAATTGCCTCATTGGGGAAACCATATTTGATATCCAGTATTTCCTAAAACCTACAAAATCCTATGTGGTTGTATATACCTTCATATACACCTCCCAGAAGCAATTACTTTGGCATTTTATGTGATATGAATGATATCTCTTTTGCCCTCATTTGAATTTGAATTCCATATAATCTTGAATTTGGTCCACATTCCTTCAGGTATCAGTACGCATAACATCCTACTTTGGGTTTTTAATTGTATAAGGACTTCATTTTCAACTTACAGGTGAAAAAGAGCTGAAGCTGCATTCCATCTTTAATCCACAGTACATTTTTAATATAGTATAATATTTTTATTCAATAGGATGCAGGAGTAATACCTACAATGTATTATATGTGGTAGTACATTATACATAATCTCAAGGGAAGAAAAAAGTGACATTGAGGGTGGCGGGTTCGAACCCGGCCCTAGCCAAACTGCAACAAAAAAATAGCCGGGTGTTGTGGCAGGTGCCTGTAGTCCCAGCTACTCAGAAGGCTGAGGCAAGAGAATCGCCTAAGCCCAAGAGTTGGAGGTTGCTGTGAGCTGTGACATTACAGCACTCTACCGAGGGCAACAAAGTAAGATTCTATCTCTAAAAAAAAGAAGAAGAAGAAGAAGGTTATGGATCATGGTGCTGAGAGCTGGATTAGCTGGCACAGGTACTTTAGATAACCAATGTCTATTGGTAACAACAAATTTTGGCCATGATGCCAATCTCCAAGTCTTGCAACATAGCTACATTCTGTTTCTGAGTCCAGGCTTCTATACAGCAGAAATTGAGCCATGATTATTGCAAATACTATTAAGTAACAAACTTATAATGGACAATAGTTTAAAAAAATAAAATGAGAATTCTGTATGCATTTGAATTCATTAAGTTAGAGTTTCTTAGGACCAAGAATCACTATATCATTTCCATTATCACCATTCATTTCACCTTGTAAGTCATATTTCTGCATTCTCTTTGAAAGGCCACAAACTCCCTGAGGACAAGACTCAGGCTTCACATTTGTTTCTATATCTAATTCACACATACATGACAATGTCCTACACATAGAGGGCTTATAGGTCTTGATTTCATAGGATTGAATGAAATTATTGAGCCAAATAATTTAAATCAGACTTAAAATTCCACAGTGCTCCAAAACATTGCTACTTTGCTTTTTCAAACTAAGAACAGAGCACTGACAAGGGCAAGTTTCTCATCAAAGCTTAATCCATGAAGATGGTAGAGAAGCCATGCCACCCTCTCCAGGAGTGAAAGGTTTATGTTCCCAGCTACTGAAGTGCTACCAGGAGCCAACACTTGATTGCCATCCACCCCTTTTCCAAAAGGATTCTGCTGAAGAGTAGGCTGCCTTGCCCTTCTAGGGCAAACTCAGCCAATAACTCCTCAGCACTAGTGTATAAATGCCAGGCTCCCTCTCTAACGAAGAACAATGAGACCCCAGCTCCAGCGCTTCAATGAGGTCAGCTGAGGCCTTTGTTGAGACTGCAACAGCCCAAGTTCTCCTTCTGCCAATGTACATCCATCCCATTCCCATCCCCAGAGTATTCTCCACTATAGCACCTGAATGCTAGGATGTGCCCTAAAATTTGCTTCCCGGGGAGCACAGCCTACAACCCATGCCTCTAGGCTTCAATAGAATCCCACACAAAGGAGCTGATTCAAGAAATTTTTTCCCCCGTTAGAACAATCTAGTAACTAATGACATCATCATTATTTGAGAAAGTGACTGGATCTTGATAGGAGCTACATCAAGTGTGTTGGAGTCACATTCTTCATGTCATACAATGGAATGGCTCTTTCATAGCCAGCAGTAATAAGCAGTAATTTCCTACATTGCATGAGAGGGCTGCTCCCAAGACCACATTCAAATTCAGGAAATTACAATGGTAGACACAAGTACACACTTAATCATGGGCAGTGTCATAGAGGTTTTGAATTTTTTAATTAAACTCCAGAAAGCCATTCTATTTTTTTTTTTTTTGAGACAGAGCCTCAAGCTGTCCCCCTGGGTAGAGTGCCGTGGCATCACAGCTCACAGCGACCTCCAACTCCTGGGCTCAAGCGAGTCTCCTGCCTCTGCCTCCCAAGTAGCTGGGACCACAGGCGCCCGCCACAACACCCGGCTATTTTTTTTTGGTTGCAGCCGTCATTGTTGTTTGGCAGGTCCAGGCTGGGGATTCGAACCCGCCACCTTAGGTGTACATGGCTGGTGCCTTAGCCGGTTGAGCTATAGGCGCCAAGCCAAAAGCCGTTCTTTTTTAATGCCTAGATGTTGTTTGTTTATATCTCATCCCCTAAAACATGCAGTAACATGACAACCCTTTAGGACATCTCTAAGACACTGAGGTCAAAAGTCTCGTTTCCCTTTATAACTATTATAATAAAATACAACTTCTGATGAACTAGCATAATTATATGTATTATAAAACTACTCTAACAACCAATGTGGCTCTCGTATAGGAGCAGCAAACTATAGACCAGAGGAGAAGCCTAGGCCACCAGGGGCAGAATCCAGCCACATCCATTCCTTTATAGGTTGTCTATGGCTCTTTTCACACTATAGTAGCAGAATAGAGAATTTGTGACATGGCCCATAAAGCCTAAAGTGCTTACAATTTGTCCCTTCCCGGTCAAAGGACAATAGCAATTAGTAGTTGCAATATAGTGGTAAATGAAATAAGAAAATGTCATGGTCACTTTATATATACATGCAAAAAGACCAGTATCAATCTTTAGGCATTGAGATTAGAGGTGAATTTTTGTATATTCTCTTTTGAGTTTTTGGTATAAAATAGAATATCAGTCTTTTTATTTTTACCATGTTATTTGTGTGTTTTTCTTCACATTTTTGCCTTTCCCTGGCAGCTCTGAGTGTGTGTGTGCTGAAGGACTTGTTCCCTAACACTACCTCGTGTCTATGGCAAATGTGTAAACAATGTGATGTAGAGAAGCTTGGCCAGCTACCGGATTAAGTATCCAGTTGGTCATCAGAAGTTTAAAAAAAAAAGAAAAACAACAGCAGCAACCCTGGGTTGTTTTTGTGACAGCTGGCTCCATTTGGTAAGCTTACACATACTATGCCTAGAAACAGTTTATTCAGCCATTGGTTTCTAATGCTTTCTAAGTTCCCCCATTGGTGCAGAAAACCAGCCTCTATTTTCCAAAGCCAGGCCAATTTGTGGACTAAACAAATAACCCAATAGTCATTATCATAAGATAGCTAAACATTTTTGAACAACTTACTTAATAAACAGCAAGCCCTAAGCTTGGTAATTTTTTCTTAAATTGTTTAAAATGTTGTTTTTTATTTTTCTATGTTGTGGGGTTTTTTTTATTTATTAAATCATCATAGCTGTGTACATTAATGCAATCATGGGGTATAGTGTGGTGTTTTCATATACAATTTGAAATACTCTCATCAAACTGGTTAACATAGCCTTCATGTCATTTTCTTAGTTTTTGAGTTAAGACATTCATACTCTTTTAGAAAGATTCACTTGTACCCTTGTAAGATAAACCATAGAGGTGACCCCACCAATCACCCTCCCTCTACCCATCCACCCCTTCCTCTCCACTCCCCTCCCCCTCCCTCCTTCCCATATTCTAAGGCTATAATTAGGTTATATCTTTCCTATGAAAGCTATAAATTAGTTTCAAAATAGGGTTGTGTACATTGGATACTTTTTCTTCTATTCTTGAGATACTTTGCTAAGAAGAACATTTTCTAGCTCCATCCATATAAACATGAAGGAGGTAAAGTCTCCATCTTTCTTTAGGGCTGCATAATATTCCATGGTAATATCTCAACAAACTAGTGAGAAAGATCTTCTCAGCCCATTTTTTCATCTGAGTAATCTTACCTTTAAAGTGACTAAGTAAGTGGCCAAAGGACCACCAGCTAAGATGGGGCTTAGCCAGAGTCAAGCCCCCTCTCTCCAACTGTGCTGCCACCTGGGCATTAGCAGGTTCCAAAATGTATGCTCATGCCTATCCTGGTGGAAACACACAGTTGGCATGCAATATATATTTGCAGAATGACCAAAAATTGTGCTTCTTAACCCATTCAATAAAGACCACCACAAGGAAGTAAGCGTTGTGGCATTAAAAAGAACTAGGGGTTGGCACCTGTGGCTCAAAGGAGTAGAGCGCCAGCCCCATATGCTGGAGGTGGTAGGTTTAAACCCAGCCCTGGCCAAAAACTGCAATATATATATATATATATATCCTTATTAAAAAAGAACTGGGAGATGGTGACTTTCATGTTTCACATTTCTTTGGAATCATTTTTCAGAGCTGATATAAAATGCTAGCAGATTAGGTGAGCTCCTGTCAAATGCCCTCCCTCCTCACCTAATGTGCACAGAGTGAGAGTATTCAGCGCACCCCGTGGGTGAAGGGCTCTTCTACAACTTGAACTTTACCTTGAAAGTGAAAACATTATAAAATAATAATGTGTACCCTCACATTAATTTGAAATAAATAAAAGAAGAATATAATAAAAATAAATAAATGAATATTGTTGTTTTCTTTAAAAAATAAAAAAATAAAATTCTAGCAGACTAATTCTATATGATACCAAATACTTCTTATTCTAGATAAAAATTTCAGGAAATGTTTTGGTATAAACATAAATCCACATTTCCTTATTTATTCAAATAAATATTAAATTTTATATAGAAGTTATATTTACTTATTCTCACATTTAATCTGACATTACATATCAATATGCCATAGAAAAATATCAGAATACTTATATTTCCACTTTTTTCCATCTCTTAGGCATTTTGGAGTGATGTGTTTTCACCTGCTGGAAACCTGGGTTTTGTTTTTTTTAATATTTGAATTAAAACAAGTATTACTATATTTATGATTTAGCGACCCTGGATCTGTATGGATGCTGGAAATGTATCTATTAATTATTGATCCTTTCCTAGTTCTGTATCAAACAGAATGAGTCTTTGACATTTTGAAATTAATATTTAGCCATACTAAATAAAATCAATTGCTGGAAAATCCTTCTATTTTATGGATAGAATTATTCATTCTATATCGTTCTATTATGTGCGCATATAAAGAGAAAATGAAATTGGGGGTTAGAACTAAAATTAAAAGTTTAAATTTCACGTCATGGAAACATATTTTCAGTTAAAACTTACTAATAAATAAAAATAAAAAATATTTTTAAACCCTCACAACTTCCAGGCTTGACAAAATGCCAACAAAATATTATAGGTACTTTATTACTATTTTCATTTTCCAGAAGAGAAAACTGAGGCTCAAAGAGTTCAAGAAACTTGTCGCAGGTCACGTAACTATAAAGGAGCACAGGTGGAAGAGAACTCAAGTATTTTAGATTCTAAGGAAGGATTTCTCAACCTCAGCACTTTTGACATTTGGACTGGCTAATCCTTTGTTCTGGGGGTTGTTGTACACTCAGAAGGATATTTAGCAGCGTCCCTGGCTCCTATACTTATTAGATTCCAGTAGCATCTCCTCTTCCCCCAAGTTGTAACAGCCAAAAATGTCTCCAGACATTGTCAAATTTTCCTGGAGAACAAAATCACCCCTGGTTTAGAACCACTGCCTTAGAACGCCTGTCTTAAACACTACATTTTCCTGCCTGCCTTTGGACAATAGGTCAAGTTCATTCTTGCAGAACAGGCCCCCAGCAAGCTTGTCACAGTCTATGACCATCTGGGCCTCAGCCAATTTAGTTTCTCCCTCATTCTACCTAGGAAGGAAATGCCGGCTGCCCGCAGTCTGGGGTGGTTTGGGCTACATACCCAAAGCTAAAATTAATAAAAAAAAAAAAAAAAAAAAGAATTGCCCTGCTCTCATTACCAGAAATCTGAGCTAGAACTGGATCCATGTGCTCAGGGAGGAGACTGTTAAAAGGGGAGCGCAGTGAGAAGACTTTTTCAAGTTCAGAGTACTCACTGTTTCACTTAGAATTAATTTGATGAAGAAATAGAATAAGAATTGCAAAGTCATCAAAGCTGATGGCTTTTCCTTTATGACCCTTGGCAGGAGAACAAAGAGCCTATTTTTGTGGTTTTTTGGATTTCCAGAATAAAGGGAATAAAAATGTTTAGGTAATGTTTGGATGATTTGGAGACTGTACATACATTAGTGATAGGTCAATTAATATCTGAACAGTTCAAAGAAGCAATTATTTTAATTTATAAATCACTTCAGAGGTAGAGAGCTGCCATCCATTAATGTGGCTTTTACAAATAAGAGCGCTCATGGTTGTGTGTGTTTGTGTGTGTGTTTCTTCCCATGTCATTCTATCTGGCCTAAATTTGCCGACCGGATCGCATACCTCCGTGATTAATGTATTTGTCTTTAGAGCACTGCCAAGCACATAAAGCATCGAATCTGCAATTTGACCCTTGCCTGAGACCACCCTATTTTCTGAGTTTTCTCTATGCTGAAAGGTACCACCACGCACAATGTTGCTTCCAGAAATGACCTTCTTAGGTTACACTCTAAATGGCAGGGTCTATGAGCTAAGACTCTCCTGGGGGTTATAATGCCTCTTGGTAATCAAGAGTGAGAGGAGAGGGCCAAATGATTTCTGGGCATGGTGCACCTAGCAGACACTTTGACAGCTGGTGAAAAGTCTCTAAGAAGCAACTTAAAGATTTCCTTTAGAACCATGTGAGTGTCCCTTTGTTTTATTTTATATTTTAAAAAGTACTGAGGGACAACCAAGTGTCAAGGTCAATGCTTAATAATAGAGGTATGCAAGACAAGTGCAATCTGATGCAGGAAGCTGGAAAGGACAGTGTAGTCTGAGTGCTACAATGGATCAAGTGAGGCACCAGAGAGTGTCATGTTTGGGGAAGCTTCCAGAAGGAAATGGCCTCCACTTCAAAGTTAAAAGATGAGTAGGCATTTGTGTGGTACACTGGGGATGTGGGCAGGTGGAGGTGTTTCAGGCAGACAGAAGAGCATGTGCAGTGGCTCAGCAGGGGCAACAGAGAACACGATGATGGAAGGCAAAATGGCCTGAGTCTAGAGAAGAAGGGAGTAAGGCACGAGCAATGAAGCTAGCAGTTTGAGCACAGGCAGGATTATAGAAGATCTTCCAAGTCATGGTGAAGAGTTGGATTTTATCCTAAGGGCACTGGCACATGATGAAGACTGGAGCATGATATGGTCAGATTGGGGAAACCAACAAGAGGAGAGAAGAGTGGTGGGGGTGGGGGAGAAATGAGAACCTTGAGGGATTTACATGGCTTCCATCAGTAAGTTAAGAACTGGAAGGAAGGAGCTTGTGGATGATGATTAATGGAAATAAGAGAATTTAGTTGTGACTAAAAAAGATCTAGCTAATAACAAATGCACTAGTAACCCTTCCCATTATATGTGTTCCTTCCCCTTTTTACTCAGGGTTCTTCTTATGCAAAAACAGACCTCACCAAGAAGACAGTTATATAATCTCTATTTTTGTCCTTGCTTCCATTCATTAAAATTTTCAAGTATTCCTTGAGCACCCATGACATGCTATTCTAGGTGCTAAGGAAATGACAGCTGACCAGAGACCATTCTTGCTTTCAGGGAGCTCTCATTTCAGTCACGGAGACAGTCACAGGGAAACAAAGCACAAGTGTCCAGATAACAATCAGTCCTATAAAGATAGGAAAAATAAGATCATGTGAAAAGTCACACCCAGAAGAGAGGAAAGACTCCCAAAAGATGACATTGCAACTGGGACAGGATCAAAGATGTGTCAATGCAAAAAAAAAAAGGGGGGGGAGGATATTCCAGCAGAGGGACAGCAAAGGCCTTGGGTAGGATGATCAAGATCTTCTGGGGAAACAGAAAACCAAGGGAGGCGCATTGCCTAAGGCCTTGTAGGCTACGACAAGGCATTCAGGCACTATTCTTGTATAGTTTCTATCTCAAAATCAGTGCCTTTTATGATTAGACGTTATCAAACGCATTCCAATGGCTGGAAAAAATAAAGTTCTTCTTTGAGCTGTGACATGTCCTGGTACTCAATGTTTTATCATGAAATTTCTACTTTTCTACCTACAGATGATAAATCTTTTGGTTCCATGCATTTCATGGGGAGAACAGAGAAGACAGTCAAAATAACTGCCCTTAATTAGAACAATGATTATTTATGCTGAAACTCAAGGCTACTAAGCATCAGCCAATTGTTTAGGCCATTTCTCCAAGGAAGAGCAAAAAGTGCTCTACGGGGTTCGCCCAGCCCTTCACTTAGAGGGAACATGTCCAATCCGAGTGACACTTTTGCTACATGCTGGCCAGCTGCCTCACAGTAATTAATTCAGTTCTTTAATCACAGTGTTATGGCAACTCAAGTAATGAGAGAAGATCATCCACAGGTAAGTGTCTATTCCAAGGACCCCCTTGCGTGTTGCCAACTCTCCTCCTGCTCCAGAGCCAAATGACAGTGCAAACACTTGCCGGCAGATGCTCATGGGCGCTCATCAGGGCTCCACTCCCTACTGGTTGTGTGGCCTCAGGGACAAAACTTAATGTCTTCCAACTTCAGTTTCCCCAAGCCTATGAAATGGAGATTATAACAGTTAGCTAATAAGACTGTGTGGAGAGAAAACCTGGGGAACTATGATCATACCCTCGATAGAGTAGATTTTTCTCACATTTACACATGTCTCTGGTTGCCCAGATTTGCTCTGCTGGGTTCCATTTTTTCCATACAATATCAGGCTTCCAAATAAAGCACTGATAATTCCTGTGCAGCCAGTCTTCACCAGGCCTTAAGAGTACAATGCTATTAACTTGGCTTCATTTTATCATCACCAAAGGGTGCAGTTAATCAAGATGCTGTTTATAAAGAAAACCTTGAGATTCTTTCTGATGAAAGACTTACCTAAAGGCTATTGTTTGTGACTGAGGTGATATCAGTGTCTAGTAAAATTTTAAAATACAAAACAAGATTGGGGGTGGAGTAGGTTGAGAGAAAGAATTCTCAGTGAAGTTAAATTATATTCGGCTCATCTCTAACAAGTTACATCATACTGTTGTGAAAACATTATCACAGTGTTACAAAATGTTTGTGAATGTGCCATTAGAGTTATTTCCTGTATTTCAATGGCGTGATTTCACCACATTAAAATTAAGAACATTTACTACTGTGGCAGACGGTTAATAGCTTTCTGCTTTGAATTTCATTTACTTTGAAACTTGTCAAGTACCTGTAGTTATTTTTTGGAGGGGAAAGTAAAGTCAGCATTTATGCCTTCCACCTTTTCCGTCTGTAATTGTATTTCATGGTGGCTAATCTCAGTACACAGAGGCAGTAGGATGTCTTATGAACTGGAAGAAATATGGATGAGGACCTGCTCTGTAGTTAACTGCTATGGTGTTACACAATTTGGAAATAGATTTGTGTAGTTGACATCTTGGGCTCTGGAATTAGAAAAAATGAGGTTCAAGTCCCTACCCTCACCCTTCCCCACTCTTTGGCTTCAGGACAAATTCATATTATCTCTAAACCTCCATTTGCTTATCTGTGAAATAGGGATAATAATAATAATACAGTAGCAGTTATTTTCCTTAGAAGTTGTGATTATATACATACAATATATATGTATGTATATGTTATGATATATACATAACAATATTTAGAACAGAGCCTGGAACACAGTAAGAGTTCCAAAAATCTCTTTCTCCGAGTTAAAAATTAGTGTTACTTTTACTAGGCTTTGAACAAGCTACTTAACCAACCTGGAATTTAAATTCCTTGTTTGTAAAATAGAGGATTTGAACTAGAATCAGTGTTTCCTAAACTTAATCTTTCTTACATGGCTTTAAACATTTTGCCCTTTGGGTGGGAAAATATCCAGGTAATATAGAGTCGAAAAGAATAGTCACACATGCACATTCAGTGCATCTGTGTAAACATGTAAATGTACAATAAATCTGCAATTTAACATGGGCACACTGGTTTTAATTACATAGTATAAAATATCACACTACCCATTCTCCCATCACTGGAGGACTGCTGGGCTCAGGGGCACATCTGGGCACCATGTCTGTACTCGTACCCTGAATGTCTTAGGCTTATCTAAAGTGATAACGGCTAGTTATCTTTTTGTTTTAAATATACATTAACATATTATTACACAATAATTGAATATATAACATGTGAAACCAATAGATGAGTATAGTGGTTGGGAGCATAGACCCTGGAACTACATGGTCCACATCCAAATCTCAGCTCTGCTACTTGCTCTGTGATGATGGGCAAGTTCTCTGTGCCTCAGTTTCCCCATCTGCAAAATCAGGACAATAAGAAGGTCTACTTAAAAAGTTATTGTGAGATTTTAGATGAGCTGATAGACGTAAAGCGTTTATAACAGTGCCTGGGGCTTGGCACTTATAGCATAGTGGTTACCGTGCTGGCCACATGCACTGAGGCTGGTGGGTTCAAACCCAGCCCAGGCCAGCTAAACAACGACAACTGCAACAAGAAAAAATAGTCGGGTGTTGTGGTGGGCGCCTGTAGTCCCAGCTACATAGGAGGCTGAGACAAGAGACTCGTTTAAGCCCAAGAGTTTGAGGTTGCTGTGAGCTGTGAAGTCACAGCACTCTACTGAGGGCAACAAAATGAGACTCTGTCTAAAAAAAAAAGAAAAGCCTGGTACCAACACCTAGTAAGTGAGCTACATGTGTGCACATAGGCGAATACGTTACACTTTGACAAAGACTGCCTAACACCATCTCTATATTCCACTTGCCTCTGAAGTCTTCAAGGTGCTGAGACAGATCTGGGTCCTAATTATATGTAGAGTAATCATTTAATGTGTCTAGCTCATATTTTTCTTCCTTTAAAATTATCATAATACTGCCTCCCTCTAGATGCTTTCTAAGTCTGGTAAGGTCTGTTATGGGTAATAGGTCTGCATTTGAACAGCTTTAACTGCCCCCAAACTTAACAGTAGATGATGCGATTGTTAACTTGTAACCTTGTGACTTCAGCTTGAGCAGAGGGTCAATGTGAGAACCCAGTGCTGGTTGGTGACTCTCCACAGCTTAAGTAAAACCACCAGGGAAAAGAAAGCCATTTCTCTTCCTATGGCTTTCCTGCCAAGAACACTGAAGAAAATTAGAGATAACGTGAATTCCATATGTCCACATATATTATGATCCCATTTGGTCATTAAATAAATAAGTCCCTCTGGCTTACCATCCTTGAAACTGAATCATTTCTATTTCTGACTCAAACCCTTCCTCTAAATCTTCACACACCTGCATCACAGTGACATCCAAAATAAGCATGATTCATTGAAACATATGAGATTTCTGACCAAAAACAAGCACCGTGAGGATAAGGGAACCTGTGAACCCAGAGAGTAGAAATAAAACATGTGGATGAGGGAGTGTGGCAAATAGATTCCAGCCTTAGTATGTAGTGGGGGAAATGCAGGGGGAACAAATCAAGTGTTTAAATTACTCAAGTAGAATTATTATGTGCTTAATTACAATGTCTCACATGAGAAAATTTTTGTAAACCACAAAGAAGTGGTAATTACACCCTCATACACACTGCAGCACATTTTAACAGACCATAGACCCTCTGTACCTTCCAGCCTGAGTGCAGCCAGGTTTGGCTCTGGATTATACACAAGTCCTCCTGTCAGAACTGTGAGTGGATGGAAAATTCAAATGAAGACAGCAGAAAGGAGATATGGAGTAAAGCCAAGTGCTGGGCAAATTATCTTATTCAAAAGAGATGCTTCAAAGTCAAGAGAATGAGTATGCTTTGGTTTTACTTCGTCTGTTACCCAGCTGACTACCTTTGAGACAGTAATTGCCTCATCGGAGATTACCTCATTCTCCAGATCCCACTTACATGTTTTCCAGAGTGAACGGCAACCATGATTGTGGTTATTATCTGTCCATCTCTGACAAAATTAGGTACTTTCTTTTAGATAGGGAAATGATAGTATATATTAAATGCTGCTAAATCAGAATCCATCCAGGTAAATTTGACAGGTTACGGCTGGTAGAATTTGGGGGAAACACACTCTTCCAATACCTTCTTTGCTAACTCTGACCTAGGTCAGATTATTAACTAAAAAAATAAGCTTATCTTTCAGTTCTCCGGTGTCATGTTTTCATCATTTCCCTTTCTGAAATAATCTTTTCCTTTACTCTTCCTACCCTGCCTAGGCATGGAGAGGGGTGAGGTGTTCTCAACAGGCATCATCATGTTCTTGGCAGATTTCAGTTCCTCAGAGCTGCCCACACCACCCTTCTAATAAAATTCTATTTTGCTTAACTTTGGCAGAGTCAACTGTGTCTCTTGTATCTAAACTACCCCATGTAATATAAGGAACTGACCAAAATATTTTATACATACACACAGTGGGCGCCAAAAAATGTACACACATTTTAAGAAAGGAAAAACCTATTGAAATTGTAATACTCGATTATTTATTGATAATGTTTGTTATTTTGTATATTGTGTCTGGTATCTCTTGTAATTGCAGAAGTCAAATGGGACATGACTATTACAATTTTAATATAGTTTCTTTTTCCTTTTTAAAAAATATGTATACATTTTTTGGCACCCTCTGTATATCATTAACAGAATTGTGTGGGTATATATATTACTTTTTGAGAACTTACCATGTTAGGTTCTATTCCAATCTCTCCAATAAAAGATTATAGTTATTCTTTTATGCTTAAAAGTGTATGGAAATACCCTTCTCTGCCCACATTTCAGCACTTTCCCTCCGATTCCCTCCTCTATTTTTTTCCTGCTTTTCCAAACATGTCTTTCCAACATACCTTATAATTTTCCTAGTAGGTTTACTGTTTATCTGTCTCACTTCATTGGAATGCAAGGTCACTGATGTATCTCAAATGCTTAGGACAGTCTCTGACACATGGCAGAGACTCAATAAATAAGTTTAATCAATTAATTAGCTAATTATTAATGAGCCACATGCCATTATTTAATTTATTATGAATATTCCCTTCAATCCACTAGCTTCTCCAAACCACTTTGCAGGACCTGCAGAGTAAAATATCTGTTATCCTCTCTCTGTGAAGCTTTTTAAGGACGGGCTAGATTTTCACATCTGGGTTCTTGCCCAGCAACAGGGGACTAGATCAAATGACCTCTTGAGAGCTGTCTGGCCCTTGACATTCTAATTCAATTCCACTTAAGTGTCCTAAAAGTAATTTGCAGAGAAATTCTTTTCCTCCTCCTCTCCCCTGATTGGAGTGCACATTTATCTAATTATTTCCTTGGTAGATTGACCTAGCTTTAAAGAAGCGTGGTGTCAGCTCTCATGCATTTTTTCCCAAGCACTCACTTTATAAAACTAAGAGACTAAAGACTCAGCTCTCTAGGGAATTAAATTGCATTCAAATAAGATTAAGGATTTTTGACTCACAAAAGCAAGGACAATCAGAGGTTGAGAATTGTTCAATTGTTCAATTGTTCAGCAAACTAATCCAGACATGTTATTCACAATGGGACTCTCAGAATTGGTCAGGGGAGAAAAATGCCTGTGAGGGGATTGGCAGGCTGGATTGAGTTAGGGGAGCCTTCTTCTTTCTAGGGCTGAAACCCTGTCCCCCACTTCCTAGATGGCAATATGTTTTAGTTTCTAAATTTACTCGACTGTGGCCCAATACCCTCCCACTGAACTCAGCAAAGCCAGGTAAAGTGGCTAGTTCCTCAAGAAACACTGGACTTGTGAAGCAGTGTCAGGTAGAAGACAATGGAAAGGTGGATCAAAGGAGGTTTGTCTGTCACCACTTGGTTCAGAGCAGGATTTCCTCACCTGTTGTAGGCCACGACACACTATTCTTAAAAGGATAAAACAGAGAGCCTACAGTTGCAAAGAAAACTAATTATATTGAAATACATTTGGCAAATTTTTTTTTCCAAAACAGGTTAGTAATACATGTATTTATTAACACATTAAATTTCAAGGGATAGTAGTAGGCCTGATATCTACTGTAATTCTACATTGTTGATGAGTTTAGATGATAGTATAAAGTATCTCAACAACTCTACTGTGGTATGAAAATATGTATAGGACAGCGCCTGTGGCTCAAGGAGTAGGGCGCAGGCCCCATATACCGGAGGTGGCAGTTTCAAGCCCAGCTCCAGCCAAAACTGCAAAGAAAAGAAAATATTTATAATTTATGGAATTGCGGAAGTCATTGTTTTAGCTACTACTTCTGTGGTTTGTTGGCCACATGCGTAACTGAAGGATGGGAATATAAATAACAAGGTAAATATTCTTCCCATTTAAGTTCATCCTCCAACTCCTACCCCAGGTTAAGAACTCTTGATGTAGATAATGGAGTGACAGAGTCCATGGACCTTCTCAGGAAGCAGAACACCTGGCTTTACTGTGAGAAGCCTGTGATCACTGACATTTTTCTAACTATCCCAGATCCACTGAGAAATGTTCTTGTTGGCTCAGGCCAACAACGAGGAAACTTGAAAAGTTGGGAAAATGTCAGTTTCTGCCATGTGTGATTTATGCTTAATGCAAAAGCCTTTTTAGACTTGCAGGCAAGGGGCCCATGTTGCCATAAGAGAGTAGTAAGAGTTCTGGCACTGAAGTGACCGACTTGTCCTGATGTGCCGAGAACTGTCCCCATGCCCGGTTTAAAATAAGAAGTCCTATACTCCAGGAACCACTCAGTCACTGGCAAATGTGGCTGATGGATCGGTGCTATGGAGTCAGAAATAACAGCACAATCCTGGTCAACTTGTTTAACCTCGCTGAACCTAATTTCTTAAGCTCAAAATGGGAAAAAGAATACCCTTCCCACAAGGTGGTAAGAAGAGTCGAATGAGGTTTTATATACATAGTGTGTGTATACAGGAATACATAGTATTTACAGGTGTGTGTGTGTATATATATGGTATATATAGGTATATGTGGGTGTGTGTATATATAGGTATATGTCGTATAGATAGGTGCAGCTATATGTATATATGGTACCTATCTGGATATATAGTATGCAAATATATATATAAGTATATATATGCGTATGTGCATAGGTATATATACATAATGCTCAAGAAACAGTGGCTTTTATTGTCACTGCTGCTATTTATCAACTCACTTCTCTCTGCCTGACTCCATCCCCTAGGAAGAGCCTCACCTTCCTGTGTGCCTGTGTACATTGTATGCAGTCTTTAAGATTCCTATGAAATTCTGCTTTTTTGTAAGAAAATTGCTAACATCACATGCACTGCTGTAATAATGTATTGGAGGAGGCCACATGAAATTCCCAGTTTTGTAGGACAAATCCACAGAAAGAGAAAGAATACCTGTGACCACGGAGGGCAGAGTAGGGACTGGAGAGTTGTTGTTTAATGGATATTGAGTTTCTGTTTGGAGTAACGAAAAATTTCTGGAAATGAACAGTGAGGATGGTAGCACAATGTCATAAATATACTTAATGTCACTGAATTAACAGTTAAAAACAGATAAAATGGTGACTGTTATGTTTGCATATTTTATCACAATTAAAAAATTCATATGTGGCTCACATTATATTTCTACTGGAAAATCTGCTCTAGATCTTGTTTTGTTTTTCTTTGAGACCGAATCTCAATCTGTCACCCCAGGGTAGAGTGCTGTGGTGTCACAGTTCACTGCAACCTCAAACTATTGGGCTCAAGCGATCCTCTTGCCTCAGCCTGCTGAGTAGCTGGGACTACAGGTATCTGCCACAATGCCTGGCTAGTTTTTCTTTTTGTAGTAGAGATGGAGTCTTGCTCTTGATGAGGCTGGTCTAGAATTCCTAAACTCAGCCAATCCACCCGTCTCGGCCTCCCAGAGTGCTAGGATTACAGGTATGAGCCAATCACTGTGCCCAGACTCTGGATCTTTAAAAAGGACCAGGCCATATTGATGGTGTTTGGGAGCTCACTCTTTGGATTCAAAGACCTTAGGATTTAGTCTGGGTGGCTAAAAATCC
>NW_003852410.1:22596500-22608377 GCF_000181295.1 Otolemur garnettii
TCTTTAAAAAGGACCAGGCCATATTGATGGTGTTTGGGAGCTCACTCTTTGGATTCAAAGACCTTAGGATTTAGTCTGGGTGGCTAAAAATCCTTGGGAAACCACAAAATCTCTGACAATCTCATTTCCTCATCTACAAAATGGGGATTATAAAATGGACCTAATTTTCATGGACTGAACATGAACCACATGTACGTATAAGTATAGCAGGCCTAGTTCCTTATGACTACCTCCATATGTTGACCAGTTTGTCACAGTCCCTTGGGTGATCAACTGTATTTTCAGTATTTCCTCTGCCTGACTCTCATTCCATAGCTAAAGAATTTGCCTGAGGTCTCAGCATCCCATCTTTATATTGATAGGTTAGGGAATACAGAGGGAAGGGAAGAAGTGGAAACTAACCTGATTCTGCTGGATGAAGTATCTATTATTTGAGTATACGAATATGGTTTTTAAAGAGTTACATTTATTTACAGAAAGTCTCTACATCAAGGGTTGCAAAGTGGATTGGCCAAATTTGGCCTGCAGATAAGATTTTTTTAATGACTAGGAATGTGTAAAAACATTGAATTGAAAGATTAAGCCCCCCCCCAAAAAAAATTAGTGGTTCATCACAGCTTTCCTCCACCCATTTATCTTGTCCTATGCTTCACTTGGACATTTGGAATTCCAGCTGTCCCCTGAAGATGTTCAAGTCCGAAACCCTGCTCTAAGTACATGCAGTATTATACCCCTGCTCTAAGTACATGCAGTATTATACCCCTGCTCTAAGTACATGCAGTATTACACCAGCTCTAGTAGTGTTTACTCTGCCATGCAGGCTGACACCCACATAGTCCACGACTTGAGCTCTGTTTCAATTTGGTGTTGAGAAATGGATATGCAAAGCTACGTTCAAAGGTAGGCAATTAAATTAATTAAACATTTCACCAGACTTACATGGGCCTAATTAGATTTGATTCATCTCTAATTTTATTACCAATGAGCATATTTTGATGATTATTTTAAGTCTTCCTTACTTCACAGTAGACAAAAGCTCATCTCTTCCCCCTGGGGCTTTTTTCCCTCCCCTCACTTAAGGGATGTACTAGTGACTCATCACAAAGAGTCTGTGTTCTCCCTAAGTCTTCAAGCCATGAAGGAAAGCCCATCTGAGAGCTGGGGATGGAATCTGGGGCACAGGGGGTAACTCTGGCTTCAGGCCACCTCCCCAGATTATTCATGTAGAGCCAGGGTTGGTGAGCGTCCAGCCACAAAGATCCAGAACCAAGACTAAGGGGGAGAAGCTGGTTTGAAATAATTGCATAAAACACCACTGGCGCCACTGACTTGGAAGCTCCACATGGAGCCACATGACTTCAGCTCAGGCCCAGGGGCCCCCTGACCCACTACCCAGAACTCTTGTATTAACTATGAGAGGAGCTTGCAGGAGCCAGATTTCTCTCAGACTCAGTGTAAACCTGGTCCTTTGGTCATTCCTCTTAGTCACCCTGAAGTGCTTTTGAAAGCCTTGGGATTTTCAGAATAAATAGCAACCCCCAACTTCTAATTTCCCCCTTGCTGCACTCTTGTAATAACCTTCTTGGTGTTAAGGTGATTGTGCGTTTTTAGTATATTTACTGAGTACTATCATTCACAAAGCACTATGAGAGTCCTGGTAGAGGAATGCAGAGGTGAGCGGGACACAGAGCTTGATCTTCAGTCAGGATGAGTGTCATCTGGAGCCAGCTTAAAACGGCCATTGGAAGGAAAGTCTTCAGAAGAATTCTAAAACTTCAGTGAAAGTCAGTGGGAGAGAACTTTGTGATCAAGACACATTATGCATTCTGTCATAGCACGGGAGGGCAGCAGAGTATCTTCTCCGACCAATGGCTTTGTACGGGAGATAGCACCCTTGAAATTACCTCTATACTTACATGCAGAACAGAGAAAAATAATCACGACAATTTACTCTGGAACAAATACATGCAAGATGTTGGAGAGGTGCTTAATACACATTTACTCTCATCTCCTAAGAATACCTGGCATGCCTCATCTTGGTCCCTAATAACTTTTTGACCTAGAATGTAACCTACATGGTTTTCAAGGTTATCCTAGCTTCAGATGCAAAGATACCTCAAACTCTCACATTTCTGTAGTGTGGAATTGGAAGACTGCACCAGCAGGAAGAAGGCTCAGATGCTTATAAGCTCTTTCACATTTATAGCACTGGGTCCCCAAAATGTAAATTGTTGAGGCAACGTGTTGATTTCTCATGGCTCTTCCAAGTCTGCAAGTCCTGTCTCATTTCACTAAGCGTGGGTGGACAGAACACAAGCAGTTAACAGAAAATGACCCTTCCCCCCTCCATAAGTATCCCAGAGACCTAATTGTTTGCTGTCATTCTGAGAAAGGACAGGGATGATGCCGAAGTGACCCCACACAATCCATCTGGGTAGGTTTTGGAATCTCCAGGGTTTGGGGAAGATACAGTCAGGGAAACTGCCTGGGGTACAATGACCTTAGTACATAGAGTAGAACGAGAGTGTTATTTGTCTCTAGTAGTTATGACCAGGTCACTGAAGGTATGTGAGGAGAATATATTCTGAAAAAGGCTACCAAATTCTTAACGCTTTTAATTATGTTTGGGGCACATGGCATTGTAGAGCCAGCTGAGTCTGCATTATTGAAAACCCTGTCAGCTGCCAGTCAGTGACTCAGCCAGCCAAGGAAACTCTTGGGAAAGTCTGCTCCTTTCTTTATTCAGGCTGTTTGTCTATCCTTGTAATTTTAGGAGTGTTCTTTACAACAATCCAACAGCCGTTGATCCTAACAAAAAATAGTGTTTCTAAATTCCAGACTATCCTTCCTCACATAATAGTTGAAGATGGTGGGGGCTCTCCTAGTTCTATTTTTTAACCTTTCTAAAATATCGCTTCAAAGAAATTCAGGGCCGTTTGATATGTAGAAGCAGGAAGATATATTCATTTTTTTATGTGACCATTCCTAATGTGTTGGAAAACACATTAAAACTTAGGAACCTAGAGGATGGTATTTTATTTTATTGATTTGATTTAATTTTGTTGCATATTTATATTTGAGCTGAAACAGCAATTCCTTGGGTTAAATTAAAAACATGTTCAAAGCTGTAACATTCTAAACTTAGTACTAAATTTTGTAGGTTAGAGGAAAGGAATTTTCATCACATAGTGGGTAACTACTTATTCCAGTTGATGTGGGGAGGAGAACCCCAAAACTTGCTTTGGTAAAGCCACACATTGACATTTGTGCTGGGGCCTCAGTTTATGTTTCAAAAAATCACGCACAAGGAGAGGCTGGCCTATGATGACATGTTTAATGTCATACTTCAGGACCCAGTGCTCTTCCATTGAAAGACTATCCCTTAGTGTTGAAATGTATCACTCAAATATAAGGTTTGATTCTCCTGAGAAAACTTTTAAAGAAACTGTGTCTGAGGCAAGGAGGCAAATGTTTATTTCCCTGATCTTAACATTCTGCTCAGCTACTCAGGCAATGAGAACCCAGCATAGCTGTCCAAAGAGGACCTCCGTGGGGAATAGAAAGTCCTCAGAAAGGGAGAGCCTTCGCTTCACACTATGCTACAGTGTGCCATGGCGTATACCACCAAAAATTGTAAAGATCATTGATTGCATTATTTTCAGAAGAAATTCAAAGCACAGTAAGTATAGTCTTCCTTTTTTTATTCTTTTTTTTTTTTTTTTGATCAACATAATCCAAGTGTGCTATGGAAGATTAACTATAGGCTCAAGTGTGCCATGAATAAGGTTGAAAGAGGAAATAAAGAAGGTTGAAACCCCGGCTGTGCTACCTCTTTCTGCCTTCATCCATTTCCCCCATCTTCTCATCTCTCAGCCCCTGATGACCTAAAGGGAGAAGGTGACTATGTGAATATGTTATATTAGGTGAACAGCCAGTGGTCCATGGATTTGTCAATCTCCACCTAGTCAACCTAGGTGCCTTGGTTATCTATTGCTGCATGAAAAACCTGGGCACTTAAAACAGCGATCTTATCTGCTCATGAGTTGAGGCCTGCACTCCAGGCGAGGACCCTGAGGGTTCTCTCTTTTATAGGTCTCCTCTGGCATCCCACGCAAATCTGTAGCCATCTAGCTGGACTGGATACTCCACAGTGACCTCACTCACGCGTGTGGCATGTGATACTGGCTCTAGCTTGGCTCCCATGTCTTCAGAAAGATATCCTGGCCTCTTCAAATGGTAACAGTATTATAGCATTTGGTGAGACAAGCTCCAACCCAAAGCACAAACCTCTGTTTGGTCTTTTTTTTTTTTTTGATGCAATGTCTTGCTCTGTCTCCCAGAGTACAGTGGGCATCTTCACAGCTCACTGCAACCTCAAACTCCTGGGCTTAAGGAGGAACTCCCTAACCCTAACCCCAATAGCTGGACCACACCAGGTATTTTTTTTATTTCTAGTAGAGATGGGGGTCTCACTCTTGCTCAGGCTGGTTTCAAACTCTTGAGCTCAAGGGATCCTCCTGCGTTGGCCTCCCAGAGCATTAGGATTATAGGCGTGAGCTACCACACCTGGGCAGCATTGTATATTCTCATGTCCCCTTGGCCAAACCTCAGTGTGGGTGGGGACTTCTCTAGGGCATGGAGACAGGAAGGCATGATTCATCATGGGTCATAACTGCAGTAACCCTCCATAGTGGGTAAGGATGGAAGAGCAAGACAAAACTTTTTATAATTAACCTATGGAGCACAGATAAAGGAACATAGGAAATAAACCCTAAGACTTGGGATGCTGTCTCTGGTTTGGCCTCTAAAAATACAAGGGGAATGAGGCACTCATTTTTTTCTCCATACACAGTGAACTCTTCAGCCTTGCTACTGAAAATTGGCTCATTCAAAACAAACTGTTTTTTTTTCCAAAACATTCATTTCCCTAAGCCAGAATAAGAATGAAGTAAGTCTAGGCTCTATTTTCCTTGATTATTCATTTATGATGGTCTGAATTAGTTTCCAGATATTTCCAGAAGCACCTATTATACACAGTAAAACAAACAAACAAAAAAACCCTCCTTTTTTCTTGAGTGAGGCCATGGGGTCTATTGCTGTGAGCAGAAAGAGACTAAATGTTTTAAGAATCAATAATTTTGGCTCAGCGCTTGTGGCTCAAGCAGCTAAGGCGCCAGCCACATATACCTGTGCTGGCAGGTTCGAATCCAGCCTGGGTCCGCCAAATAACAGTGACGACTGCAACCAAAAAATAGCTGGGTGTTGTGGTGGGCACCTGTAGTCCCAGCTACTTGTGAGACTAAGGCAGGAGAATCGCTTGAACCCAGGAATTGGAGGTTGCTGTGAGCCATGATACTACAGCACTCTATGCAAGGTGACAGCTTGAGACTCTGTCTCAAAAAAATAAAAAAATAATAATTTTGCTCATGCCTGTAATCCCAGCACTTGGGAGGCTGAGGCAGGTTAATTGCCGGAGCTCACAGGTTCAAGACCAGCCTGAGCCAGAGTGAGACCTTGTCTCTAAAAAAAAAAAGCAGGGCATTGTGGCAGGTGCCTGTCATCCTAGGAGTCGCTTAGGCCCAGGAGTTTCAGAGTTTGAGCTTATTGTGAGCTATGACACCATGCAATCTACCAAGGGTAACAAAGTGAGACTGTCTAAAAAAAAAAAAAAAAAATCCTTAATTTTAAAAGCCCATAGCAGCATCACTAACCCACTCATAGGAGTTCAAACTGGAGAAAACCCCTCAATATACCCACCAACCTAAGCAGTCCAGTTATGTCAGGGACATTCTAAAACATACTTTTGAGAGATCTGTCAAAGAGACCATTTGTAAGATCAGAGAATTGCAAAGTTGGAAAGAATTTCAACAGTTTCCCCTTCATTGGTCAACTTGTGGTCTAAATTATTCAAGACAGATGGACCATTATCATCTTTTAAAGTTTTAAACTGATGTTTGCCTATTGTCAAATTCCTCTCCCCCACCACACGTCCTTTTTTTATGACATAATAGAGATTGTGATCTCTGGCTCACTTGATCTGTTCATAAACGTATGTAAGAAAAATGGAACCTGGAAATATTTTAGAATGTGGCCAAATCCATGCAGATCTCAGGAGAGAAACCCATTCATATGTATGGGTTCTAATGTATGTATGTATGTATGTTCTAATATGTAGAACACCTTTCATAATCAAAGCACTCATTTAATTTCAGATGCACATGCCCCTTCTAAGAATTTCCTCTTGTGTATAATAATATGAGTGACAAGTAGTGTTTATTGTATGCTTATTGTACGTCAGGCAGTGGACCGGGTGTCTTAGAATTTGGAATTTCAGCATACAGATTATACATCAGGTGGGATTCATATTGAACAGTTAGCTCACCAACAGATGAGGGAGATATTAAAAAAGAAATTCAAGCCAGTAAACAGCTATTGGGGACCAGGCAAAGATCAGTCCTCATTTTATGGCAACATGGAAAGCCACAGAGCAGGAAGGTGATTTGTAGTGCTTCTTATACTTGTGGATCTCCCCCCCACCAAAATGTATCTGAACATACAGAATTTTACACACAATTCCAAGGGTTCTTACAGAGATTCCAGAGACTCTGAAACCTAATCATGGATTCCTTGGACTCCTGGATTAAGAAAAAGAAAAGGAAAGAGAGGGAGCTGGTTCATACGAGGGGCCATCTGTGCGGCAGACACTTGCCACGCATCTCCATATACCTTCATGAGGGCGGCGAAAGACAGACTTGTGGTCTCCATTTGGCAGATAAAAGAACCAAGATCCCCCAGAAATTAAACATCTGTAGAGATCACACAGCTTGCAAGTAGTAGGCAGAAATTCAAAATTGCATCTTCCTGTACTCACAGTCTTAGCAGGAGAAATGAAATAGAATTTGAGAGACTAAAATACACCAAGGAAAGCTATTTACCTAAGAAATCATTTATAGTAGAAACCACCTAAATCTCCAAAACTAGTTACCACTGAACATATTATGACTCATTCATACAATGGAATACTGTCCAGCATTAAAAGCATAGTTTCTCAAAGTATTTTAATGATATGTTCATGACAGCTAGATCACAGAGCAGGATTTAAATGTGAACATCCAGTGTAATCTATACAGCCACGCAGCACTTAATGATGGGCATATGTTCTGGGGAATGTGAGAAATGCATTGTTAGACAATTTCATCACTGTGAGAACATCACAGGGTGCACGTACAGAAACCTAGATGGTATTGCTCCAAGGTTCCAAACTTGTCACTGCCCTGAATATTGTAACACCATGGGAGTATCTCTGTATCTAAACAGAAAATGTACAGCAAAAATACAGTACTAAATCTTATGGGACCACCATCATAAACGCAGTTCATCGCTGATAAACAATATTATGCAGCCATGCTTGTACATGTATGTGTACATAGAGGAAGCTTTCACAGTGAAAAAGAAATGAATTTTGTCTTCATATTAATTCATCTTTACATTACAATGGTCAATTATTATTTTATAATCAGGAAGTAGACAATTTTTTAAAGTTGAAATATAGTACTTAGACATCCAAACTGTCTTTTAAAGCACAGAAAAAGGACATGAGAAAAGGCTGTGAGAAAAGGCCCTTTTTAATGACCAGAAAACTAAGGCCCAAACAAGTATGTCCTAAATCTAAACAAGAGGTTGCACAAAACTGGTGACAAATGTTATAATGCACAGTCTTTTATTCCTCCTTTTCATATGCCATATAGAGAAATACAGCCTTATCTGGAAAAAAAAATTCCCACACTGAAGCAATGTTTTGAATTTCTGTGGTGACCATGAATATGTAAAAACTCAAATAGGGCTCTAATTAGAAAGACAGATTGTCCCACCCCTGTAAACCGTCTGTCTTCTGTCCCTCCATTCTGTAGTCCCAGTGCATCTTGCCAAAAGGGTTGGGTCAGGGGACATCCTGTTTCATCTCATCCAGGATTTGAAACCAAGTGAGCAGAAAAACCAGTTTCTTTTGCAAGACAATTTACTGGAAGTAGTTCCTTTATAGAAATCTCCCTCTTGTCTACCATGGTGGGACCAGAGGCAGCTGAAGAGTGAAGCACCCAAGTGGCCCAACTTTCCCCCCTGCAGAGCCCACTAAAGGAACTTTTTCTGGCAATGGCTACAATTAAATTTCAGCCTCTGGTAAATATTCAAATATGTGTACATTTGTTTCCTAATTGCCATAAATATTTACATTGTCCTTATCAGTAGATTATATTATATATTTATTTAGAACTATCATTTACAGTGCTCTCCCCTAATTGAGAAATGAAACAGCTGTTTGGCACTCAAAGCAACATGTCTTGTCCCCTTTGAGTGATCACTTAAAAGAGAGCAGGGATTGTAAGTATTTACTTTAGGATTTCTAAAAACAGGGCTGACCAATTCTAGGCAGAATGATTTCTTGGGAATGTTCTGCTACGATGGATTATAGATACATCTGGGAACAGTGATGAATGGAAGAGCAGCTACTTGGTATTATAGCTGACTATAGCTTGGGGGGGACTTAAAATATGTTCATATTTAATGTAGCTACACTAAAATAAGAGAAACCTAAAAATAACTGTGTTTACTAATGCCATATCTAGTTAATCGTATGTAAAATTTAATTTCAAAATCATATATGAATAGTTTATTGCACACAAAATGTGGCTAGTCAAAAAAAGACTTTTTAAAGCATAGCAGACTTAAATAGATGTGTATCAACATTGCTTTCAAATCCCCCCATCATTATCAAATTATTTCAGATTATCTTCAAGGGGAAATGGTTTTGCACCCAGTGGTAAACACAGTTTAGCACTCTACTTTAAAGGGGCGAGGGGTGTGAAGTGCGGAAATAACTCACCACTTTAGTTCATGGTATTAGACATTTTTGAATAATGGCCAGAGTTCTCAGTTTCAGGAATTTACCAAGTGCATACTTTCGCTTTTCAGAAGTGTGCTGAATCAAATTCTTAGCAGAATGAGATCTAAGGTCCATGTCATAGACTCCAGAAATGGCCTGAGGGCTCTGTTAGAATTCACACACACTAGGAATGTTCAAAAGAGCCAATAAAACTTAACTCTGGAGCCACACTCATAGTGGGGAAACCACCATTTGAGACTGCCCCCAGAAAAGACAATCATGTTAAACTCCAGACAGCGATGGAGAAACCAGGCATGGGGCAGGAAAAGAAGTTATTCATGGGGCAGGCATAGAGGTTATTCATGGGGCTTCCAAGTCTACAGTCCTACTTAGATTGTGCTTTGGGACAATGAGTATTAAAGAGCCACGTACCTTTCCTGGGTAGGTAATGTTGGATGCAATTGTAAACTGTATTTGTTTCTGTCATTCTCTGCTTAATATTGGTCTCCTCTTTTAGACATTATGTTCCTTTCAGGCAAGCCCCTGTTTATCCTTATATACCCCAGCCACCATCATATGTCTGACACACAGTAGGTATTCAGTAACAATTTACTGAATAAGACCTTGTTTCATTGGAAAACTGTGGATAGCAAATGAAACAATTCATGTAGAGTGTTAGCCCTATGCCTACACAGACTAAGTCTTCAATGTGTATGAGATGCCACTATTATTATTATTATTAGATAAATGTCTGTTAAGTAAATTAACAAATTCCAGGCTCTTTCAGGATAGGGGTCACCAGGAAACTCAAGTTTGGAGGGAAGGGCAATTCATCAATTTATACCAGAAGATATACTTTTTGTAGAGGTCAGGACTTTGTGAACCAGAGCAACCTGAAGCACAGAATTAGTAGTTAGAAGGTTGCTTGTGATCTCTGCATCCAGTGAACTCAAGGGATCCTCTTGCCTCAGCCTCCCGGAGTGCTAGGTGTGAGCCAGCCCTTGACATAATTTTGAAAAACCAGAAAGAACCTGAGGGAACATCTATTTCCTCAAACTCAATACCCATTTTATAGGTGATGAAAGTAAATGTCAAATAAGTGACTTTCCTAGATTTCAAATTATATATGAATAGTTTATTGAGGGAAATCTAGACAGATGCAAGGACCTGCCCCTGGTTTCCTGTATCTAGTCCTTCAGTTCACTATTGTGCTTCATCTAATATACCCTATCACAGGAGCCTGAAAAATGCCCAACATTACTCATGTTCTAATCCCTGCAATCTATAAATATTGTTTTACGTGGAAAAAGTAGCTTTGCAGATATGATTAAATTATAGATCTTACTATCAGGAGATTATCCCGGGTTATCAAGCTGGACCTTAAATGCAATCATCAAAGGTAGGCAAAAGGAGATCAGAAAAACACAGAGCATAGATAGATGTGCCAGTGCTGGCCTTGAAGACTGGCATGATATGGCCACAAATCAAAGAAGCCAGCAGCCACCAGAAGCTAAAAGAGACAAGAAACAGTTTCTGCCCTGGAGAAGGGGACGTGCCTCTGACAACCCATTGATTCCTGCTCATATGATTCTGGTTTCTTACTTTGGGCCTCCAGAACTGTGACAGAATAAAGTTCTGCTATGTTAAACAACCAAGTTTGTGTAAATTTGTTACAGCAGCTGTAGGAAACTAATACATCTATAAAAACAGGAGTCACATTTCCCTATTTAAAAAATCATAAGCACGTGATATAATTCCAAAGCAAAATATTTTGTGCACAGACTGTCCTGGGAATTTTCACACAATTCTCTGTCCAAAAATTACCTTTGGAGCATAATGTCAGAGTTAACTGGGACTATACTATTATTATTATTATTCTGTATTTTACATATAGTTAGAAGGGATTCTTGCTTTCTTATAAGATTTTTTAGATAGCTTTAGAAGACGCACTTGTCTTACAAGCAAACATAGATTATTATTTAGTATGTTTATTTTGCAAAGAATTAATCTCATTATATTGATAGTATTAGCCTACATTTCAGAGGATGATTTTTGATTTTTTTATCTTTGTGTGATAATTGAACATACTCCCTTTGAAGGAACTGCACCCCAGACAATCCCCATAGCAATAGTATCTCATCACTTTTCTCATGCATAGATCCAAATCCATTAGAAAATCTTGGCTTGTATATAATTGGATAGTATCTTTTTGACCATAATCAAAATAACTCTTTTTCAGTTTAAATCTTAAATGTATACTAGCCAGTATTGCAAAGAATGTTAGGTAATATTAGTAGAAGATTAGCAGGTTGCCCCTTACCTTCATAAGGAAGCACAGTTATTTAAAATAAATGGCAAATAAAAGGATATGTCTTCTGAAGAGTAGATGTTTTTAAAACAAATTTTAACTCAGAATGGAATTTTTAATGGCCAACAAGGTATTGGCCCAGAGGCTTTGTGATCATTAATAGGTCACATGTCTCTAGGCACTAGTTTCCAGTGGTAATCAAGTTCTATCTTCTAGAATTACATTGATTTGTGTGAGTATGTTTATCCAAAATTTGCATTGTAAATACAGGGAACAAAGTTAATACAGCTTATATAATTAACTCACTAATAAAAAATTAAATATTGTGACAAAGATTTTATACTCATCTGTTAGATAATTTTACCAGGAAAATGAGTAGAGAAAGATCTGGCATCCACCACTAAAGTAAAGAGAAAATACTACCAAGAAAGGGTGAAGGAAACAAGATCGATCATGTTCTCTTTAAGAACAGCATAAATCATCTGTTATGTGACCCCTAAGTCAGTGCTGTCTTGTAGATCAAAAAATAGTAGAATGTTAGCAATTCCCCATGATTCAATTTAGTAGTCTGTGTGGAATCCATTGGCGTTGGATGGTATAAAAGTGATCCTATTCGAGCTGTGCTGTGTGCACTTGACTTCTTATGATCTATTTCTGCATTGTGACCTTTTCTTTCTTTTTTTTTTTT